>NC_090938.1:44426612-44736461 GCF_040938575.1 Ambystoma mexicanum
CTAGTATTACATGTGACAGTTCAGTCCCTAGAATACTTGTGTTAGCTTGCCCTCTGACTCTAGAAGCACCTGTGGAGGTTCAGTTTCTAGCGGTACCTGTGGGATGTAGTCTCTAGTTTTACATGTGACAGTCCAGTCCCTAGAATACCTGTGGTAGCTTGCCCTCTGTCCCTAGAAGCACCTGTGAAGGTTCAGTTTCTAGCAGTACCTGTGGGATGTGCTCTCTTGTACTACATGTGAAGGTTCAGTCCCTAGAATTCCTGTGGTAGCTTGCCCTCTGTCCATAGAAGCACCTATGGAGGTTCAGTTTCTAGCAGTAACTATAGGATGTATTCTCTAGTATTACATGTGACAGTTCAGTCCATAGAATACCTGTGGTAGCTCGCCCTCTGTCTCTAGAAGCACCTGTGGCGGTTCCGTTTCTAGCAGTACCTGTGGGGTGTATATTCTAGTATTACATGTGACAGTTCAGTCCCTAGAATACCTGTGGAAGCTTGCCCTCTGTCTCTAGAAGCACCTGTGGAGGTTCAGTTTCTAGCAGTACCTGTGGGATGTATTCTCTAGTATTACATGTGACAGTTCAGTCCCTAGAATACCTGTGGTAGCTTGCCCTCTGTCTCTAGAAACACCTGTGGAGGTTCAGTTTCTAGCAGTACCTGTGGGGTGTATTCTCTAGTATTACATGTGACAGTTCAGTCCCTAAAATACCTGTGGTAGCTCACCCTCTGTTTCTAGAAGCACCTGTGGTGGTTCAGTTTCTAGCAGTACCTGTGGGATGTATTCTCTAGTATTACATGTGACAGTTCAGTCCCTAGAATACCTGTGGTAGCTCGCCCTCTGTCTCTAGAAGCACCTGTGGTGGTTCCGTTTCCAGCAGTACCTGTGGGATGTATTCCCTAGTATTACATGTGACAGTTCAGTCCCTAGAATACCTGTGGTAGCTCACCCTCTGTTTCTAGAAGCACCTGTGGTGGTTCAGTTTCTAGCAGTACCTGTGGGATGTATTCTCTAGTATTACATGTGACAGTTCAGTCCCTAGAATAGCTGTGGTAGCTCGCCCTCTGTCTCTAGAAGCACCTGTGGTGGTTCAGTTTTTAGCGGTACTTGTGGGATGTATTCTCTAGTATTACATGTGACAGTTCAGTCCCTAGAATACCTGTGGTAGCTCGCCCTCTGTCTCTAGAAGCACCTGTGGAGGTTCAGTTTCTAGCGGTACCTGTGGGATGTATTCTCTAGTTTTACATGTGACAGTTCAGTCCCTAGAATACCTGTGGTAGCTTGCCCTCTGTCTCTAGAAGCACCTGTGTAGGTTCAGTTTCTAGCAGTACCTGTGGGATGTATTCTCTAGAATTACATGTGACAGTTTAGTCCCTAGAATACCTGTGGTAGCTCGCCCTCTGTCCCTAGAAGCACCTGTGGAGGTTCAGTTTCTAGCAGTACCTGTGGGATGTGCTCTCTTGTACTACATGTGACAGTTCAGTCCCTAGAATTCCTGTGGTAGCTTGCCCTCTGTCCATAGAAGCACCTGTGGAGGTTCAGTTTCTAGCAGTAACTATAGGATGTATTCTCTTGTACTACATGTGACAGTTCAGTCCATAAAATACCTGTGGTAGCTCGCCCTCTGTCTCTAGAAGCACCTGTGGCGGTTCCGTTTCTAGCAGTACCTGTGGGGTGTATATTCTAGTATTACATGTGACAGTTCAGTCCCTAGACTACCTGTGGAAGCTCGCCCTCTGTCTCTAGAAGCACCTGTGGAGGTTCAGTTTCTAGCAGTACCTGTGGGATGTATTCTCTAGTATTACATGTGACAGTTCAGTCCCTAGAATACCTGTGGTAGCTTGCCCTCTGTCTCTAGAAACACCTGTGGAGGTTCAGTTTCTAGCAGTACCTGTGGCGTGTATTCTCTAGTATTACATGTGACAGTTCAGTCCCTAAAGTACCTGTGGTAGCTTGCCCTCTGTCTCTAGAAGCACCTGTGGTGTTTCCGTTTCCAGCAGTACCTGTGGGATGTATTCCCTAGTATTACATGTGACAGTTCAGTCCCTAGAATACCTGTGGTAGCTCGCCCTCTGTTTCTAGAAGCACCTGTGGTGGTTCAGTTTCTAGCAGTACCTGTGGGATGTATTCTCTAGTATTACATGTGACAGTTCAGTCCCTAGAATACCTGTGGTAGCTCGCCCTCTGTCTCTAGAAGCACCTGTGGTGGTTCCGTTTCTAGCAGTACGTGTGGGATGTATTCTCTAGTATTACATGTGACAGTTCAGTCCCTAGAATACCTGTGGTAGCTCGCTCTCTGTCTCTAGAAGCACCTGTGGAGGTTCAGTTTCTAGCGGTACCTGTGGGATGTATTCTCTAGTTTTACATGTGACAGTCCAGTCCCTAGAATACCTGTGGTAGCTTGCCCTCTGTCCCTAGAAGCACCTGTGGAGGTTCGGTGTCTAGCAGTACCTGTGGGATGTTTTATCTAGTACTACATGTGACAGTTCAGTCCCTAGAATACCTGTGGTAGCTCGCCCTCTGTCCCTAGAAGCACCTGTGGAGGTTCAGTTTCTAACAGTACCTGTGGGGTGTATTCTCTATTATTACATGTGACAGTTCAGTCCCTAGAATACCTGTGGTAGCTCGCCCTCTGTCCCTAGAAGCACCTGTGGAGGTTCAGTTTCTAGCAGTACCTGTGGGATGTGCTCTCTTGTACTACATGTGACAGTTCAGTCCCTAGAATTCCTGTGGTAGCTTGCCCTCTGTCCATAGAAGCACCTGTGGAGGTTCAGTTTCTAGCGGTACTTGTGGGATGTATTCTCTAGTTTTACATGTGACAGTTCAGTCCATAGAATACCTGTGGTAGCTTGCCCTCTGTCCCTAGAAGCACCTGTGGAGGTTCAGTTTCTAGCAGTACCTGTGGGATGTATTCTCTAGAATTACATGTGACAGTTTAGTCCCTAGAATACCTGTGGTAGCTCGCCCTCTGTCCCTAGAAGCACCTGTGGAGGTTCAGTTTCTAGCAGTACCTGTGGGATGTGCTCTCTTGTACTACATGTGACAGTTCAGTCCCTAGAATTCCTGTGGTAGCTTGCCCTCTGTCCATAGAAGCACCTGTGGAGGTTCAGTTTCTAGCAGTAACTTTAGGATGTATTCTCTAGTATTACATGTGACAGTTCAGTCCATAGAATACCTGTGGTAGCTCGCCCTCTGTCTCTAGAAGCACCTGTGGCGGTTCCGTTTCTAGCAGTACCTGTGGGGTGTATATTCTAGTATTACATGTGACAGTTCAGTCCCTAGAATACCTGTGGAAGCTCGCCCTCTGTCTCTAGAAGCACCTGTGGAGGTTCAGTTTCTAGCAGTACCTGTGGGATGTATTCTCTAGTATTACATGTGACAGTTCAGTCACTAGAATACCTGTGGTAGCTTGTCCTCTGTCTCTAGAAACACCTGTGGAGGCTCAGTTTCTAGCAGTACCTTTGGGGTGTATTCTCTAGTATTACATGTGACAGTTCAGTCCCTAAATACCTGTGGTAGCTCGCCCTCTGTCTCTAGAAGCACCTGTGGTGTTTCCGTTTCCAGCAGTACCTGTGGGATGTATTCCCTAGTATTACATGTGACAGTTCAGTCCCTAGAATACCTGTGGTAGCTCGCCCTCTGTTTCTAGAAGCACCTGTGGTGGTTCAGTTTCTAGCAGTACGTGTGGGATGTATTCTCTAGTATTACATGTGACAGTTCAGTCCCTAGAATACTTGTGTTAGCTTGCCCTCTGACTCTAGAAGCACCTGTGGAGGTTCAGTTTCTAGCGGTACCTGTGGGATGTAGTCTCTAGTTTTACATGTGACAGTCCAGTCCCTAGAATACCTGTGGTAGCTTGCCCTCTGTCCCTAGAAGCACCTGTGAAGGTTCAGTGTCTAGCAGTACCTGTGGGATGTTTTATCTAGTACTACATGTGACAGTTCAGTCCCTAAAATACCTGTGGTAGCTCGCCCTCTGTCCCTAGAAGCACCTGTGGAGGTTCAGTTTCTAGCAGTACCTGTGGGGTGTATTCTCTATTATTACATGTGACAGTTCAGTCCCTAGAATACCTGTGGTAGCTCGCCCTCTGTCCCTAGAAGCACCTGTGGAGGTTCAGTTTCTAGCAGTACCTGTGGGATGTATTCTCTAGTATTACATGTGACAGTTCAGTCCCTAGAATACCTGTGGTAGCTTGCCCTCTGTCTCTAGAAGCACCTGTGGTGGTTCCGTTTCCAGCAGTACCTGTGGGATGTATTCCCTAGTATTACATGTGACAGTTAAGTCCCTAGAATACCTGTGGTAGCTCGCCCTCTGTTTCTAGAAGCACCTGTGGTGGTTCAGTTTCTAGCAGTACCTGTGGGATGTATTCTCTGGTATTACATGTGACAGTTCAGTCCCTAGAATACCTGTGGTATCTCGCCCTCTGTTTCTAGAAGCACCTGTGGTGGTTCAGTTTCTATCAGTACCTGTGGGATGTATTCTCTAGTATTACATGTGACAGTTCAGTCCCTAGAATACCTGTGGTAGCTCGCTCTCTGTCTCTAGAAGCACCTGTGGAGGTTCAGTTTCTAGCGGTACCTGTGGGATGTATTCTCTAGTTTTACATGTGACAGTTCAGTCACTAGAATACTAGTGTTAGCTCGCCCTCTGTCTCTAGAAGCACCTTTGGAGGTTCAGTTTCTAGCGGTACCTGTGGGATGTATTCTCTAGTTTTACATGTGACAGTTCAGTCCCTAGAATACCTGTGGTAGCTTGCCCTCTGTCCCTAGAAGCACCTGTGGAGGTTCAGTGTCTAGCAGTACCTGTGGGATGTATTATCTAGTACTACATGTGACAGTTCAGTCCCTAGAATACCTGTGGTAGCTCGCCCTCTGTCCCTAGAAGCACCTGTGGAGGTTCCGTTTCTAGCAGTACCTGTGGGATGTATTCTCTAGTATTACATGTGACAGTTCAGTCCCTAGAGTACCTGTGGTAGCTCGCCCTCTGGCCCTAGAAGCACCTGTGGAGGTTCAGTTTCTAGCAGTACCTGTGGGATGTATTTTCTTGTACTACATGTGACAGTTCAGTCCCTAGAATTCCTGTGGTAGCTCGCCCTCTGTCCCTAGAAGCACCTGTGGAGGTTCAGTTTCTAGCAGTACCTGTGGGATGTATTCTCTAGTATTACATGTGACAGTTCAGTCCCTAGAATACCTGTGGTAGCTCGTCCTCTGTCTCTAGAAGCACCTGTGGAGGTTCAGTTTCTAGGAGTACCTGTGGGTGTATTCTCTAGTATTACATGTGACAGTTCAGTCCCTAGAATACCTGTGGTAGCTTGCCTTCTGTCTCTAGAAACACCTGTGGAGGTTCAGTTTCTAGCAGTACCTGTGGGATGTATTCTCTAGTATTACATGTGACAGTTCAGTCCCTAGAATACCTGTGGTAGCTCGCCCTCTGTCCCTAGAAGCACCTGTGGAGGTTCAGTTTCTAGCAGTACCTGTGGGATGTATTTTCTTGTACTACATGTGACAGTTCAGTCCCTAGAATTCCTGTGGTAGCTCGCCCTCTGTCCCTAGAAGCACCTGTGGAGGTTCAGTTTCTAGCAGTACCTGTGGGATGTATTCTCTAGTTTTACATGTGACAGTTCAGTCACTAGAATACTAGTGTTAGCTCGCCCTCTGTCTCTAGAAGCACCTTTGGAGGTTCAGTTTCTAGCGGTACCTGTGGGATGTATTCTCTAGTTTTACATGTGACAGTTCAGTCCCTAGAATACCTGTGGTAGCTTGCCCTCTGTCCCTAGAAGCACCTGTGGAGGTTCAGTGTCTAGCAGTACCTGTGGGATGTATTATCTAGTACTACATGTGACAGTTCAGTCCCTAGAATACCTGTGGTAGCTCGCCCTCTGTCCCTAGAAGCACCTGTGGAGGTTCAGTTTCTAGCAGTACCTGTGGGATGTATTCTCTAGTATTACATGTGACAGTTCAGTCCCTAGAGTACCTGTGGTAGCTCGCCCTCTGTCCCTAGAAGCACCTGTGGAGGTTCAGTTTCTAGCAGTACCTGTGGGATGTATTTTCTTGTACTACATGTGACAGTTCAGTCCCTAGAATTCCTGTGGTAGCTCGTCCTCTGTCTCTAGAAGCACCTGTGGAGGTTCAGTTTCTAGGAGTACCTGTGGGTGTATTCTCTAGTATTACATGTGACAGTTCAGTCCCTAGAATACCTGTGGTAGCTCGCCCTCTGTCCCTAGAAGCACCTGTGGAGGTTCAGTTTCTAGCAGTACCTGTGGGATGTATTCTCTAGTATTACATGTGACAGTTCAGTCCCTATAATACCTGTGGTAGCTCGCCATCTGTCTCTAGAAGCACCTGTGGTGGTTCAGTTTCTAGCAGTACGTGTGGGATGTATTCTCTAGTATTACATGTGACAGTTCAATCCCTAGAATACCTGTGGTAGCTCGCTCTCTGTCTCTAGAAGCACCTGTGGAGGTTCAGTTTCTAGTGGTACCTGTGGGATGTATTCTCTAGTTTTACATGTGACAGTTCAGTCACTAGAATACTTGTGTTAGCTTGCCCTCTGTCTCTAAAAGCACCTGTGGAGGTTCAGTTTCTAGCGGTACCTGTGGGATGTAGTCTCTAGTTTTACATGTGACAGTCCAGTCCCTAGAATACCTGTGGTAGCTTGCCCTCTGTCCCTAGAAGCACCTGTGGAGGTTCAGTGTCTAGCAGTACCTGTGGGATGTTTTATCTAGTACTACATGTGACAGTTCAGTCCCTAGAATACCCGTGGTAGCTCGCCCTCTGTCCCTAGAAGCACCTGTGGAGGTTCAGTTTCTAGCAGTACCTGTGGGGTGTATTCTCTATTATTACATGTGCCCGTTCAGTCCCTAGAATACCTGTGGTAGCTCGCCCTCTGTCCCTAGAAGCACCTGTGGAGGTTCCGTTTCTAGCAGTACCTGTGGGATGTGCTCTCTTGTACTACATGTGACAGTTCAGTCCCTAGAATTCCTGTGGTAGCTTGCCCTCTGTCCATAGAAGCACCTGTGGAGGTTCAGTTTCTAGCGGTACTTGTGGGATGTATTCTCTAGTTTTACATGTGACAGTTCAGTCCCTAGAATACCTGTGGTAGCTTGCCCTCTGTCCCTAGAAGCACCTGTGGAGGTTCAGTTTCTAGCAGTACCTGTGGGATGTATTCTCTAGAATTACATGTGACAGTTTAGTCCCTAGAATACCTGTGGTAGCTCGCCCTCTGTCCCTAGAAGCACCTGTGGAGGTTCAGTTTCTAGCAGTACATGTGGGATGTGCTCTCTTGTACTACATGTGACAGTTCAGTCCCTAGAATTCCTGTGGTAGCTTGCCCTCTGTCCATAGAAGCACCTGTGGAGGTTCAGTTTCTAGCAGTAACTATAGGATGTATTCTCTAGTATTACATGTGACAGTTCAGTCCATAGAATACCTGTGGTAGCTCGCCCTCTGTCTCTAGAAGCACCTGTGGCGGTTCAGTTTCTAGCAGTACCTGTGGGGTGTATATTCTAGTATTACATGTGACAGTTCAGTCCCTAGAATACCTGTGGAAGCTCGCCCTCTGTCTCTAGAAGCACCTGTGGAGGTTCAGTTCCTAGCAGTACCTGTGGGATGTATTCTCTAGTATTACATGTCACAGTTCAGTCCCTAGAATACCTGTGGTAGCTTGCCCTCTGTCTCTAGAAACACCTGTGGAGGTTCAGTTTCTAGCAGTACCTGTGGGGAGTATTCTCTAGTATTACATGTGACAGTTCCGTCCCTAAAATACCTGTGGTAGCTCGCCCTCTGTCTCTAGAAGCACCTGTGGTGTTTCCGTTTCCAGCAGTACCTTTGGGATGTATTCCCTAGTATTACATGTGAGAGTTCAGTCCCTAGAATACCTGTGGTAGCTCGCCCTCTGTTTCTAGAAGCACCTGTGGTGGTTCAGTTTCTAGCAGTACCTGTGGGATGTATTCTCTAGTATTACATGTGACAGTTCAGTCCCTAGAATACCTGTGGTAGCTCGCCCTCTGTTTCTAGAAGCACCTGTGGTGGTTCAGTTTCTAGCAGTACCTGTGGGATGTATTCTCTAGTATTACATGTGACAGTTCAGTCCCTAGAATACCTGTGGTAGCTCGCCCTCTGTCTCTAGAAGCACCTGTGGTGGTTCAGTTTCTAGCAGTACGTGTGGGATGTATTCTCTAGTATTACATGTGACAGTTCAGTCCCTAGAATACCTGTGGTAGCTCGCTCTCTGTCTCTAGAAGCACCTGTGGAGGTTCAGTTTCTAGCGGTACCTGTGGGATGTATTCTCTAGTTTTACATGTGACAGTTCAGTCACTAGAATACTTGTGTTAGCTTGCCCTCTGTCTCTAGAAGCACCTGTGGAGGTTCAGTTTCTAGCGGTACCTGTGGGATGTAGTCTCTAGTTTTACATGTGACAGTCCAGTCCCTAGAATACCTGTAGTAGCTTGCCCTCTGTCCCTAGAAGCACCTGTGGAGGTTCAGTGTCTAGCAGTACCTGTGGGATGTTTTATCTAGTACTACATGTGACAGTTCAGTCCCTAGAATACCTGTGGTAGCTCGCCCTCTGTCCCTAGAAGCACCTGTGGAGGTTCAGTTTCTAGCAGTACCTGTGGGGTGTATTCTCTATTATTACATGTGACAGTTCAGTCCCTAGAATACCTGTGGTAGCTCGCCCTCTGTCCCTAGAAGCACCTGTGGAGGTTCAGTTTCTAGCAGTACCTGTGGGATGTATTCTTTAGTATTACATGTGACAGTTCAGTCCGTAGAATACCTGTGGTAGCTCGCCCTCTGTCTCTAGAAGCACCTGTGGTGGTTCCGTTTCCAGCAGTACCTATGGGATGTATTCCCTAGTATTACATGTGACAGTTAAGTCCCTAGAATACCTTTGGTAGCTCGCCCTCTGTTTCTAGAAGCACCTGTGGTGGTTCAGTTTCTAGCAGTACCTGTGGGATGTATTCTCTGGTATTACATGTGACAGTTCAGTCCCTAGAATACCTGTGGTATCTCGCCCTCTGTTTCTAGAAGCACCTGTGGTGGTTCAGTTTCTATCAGTACCTGTGGGATGTATTCTCTAGTATTACATGTGACAGTTCAGTCCCTAGAATACCTGTGGTAGCTCGCTCTCTGTCTCTAGAAGCACCTGTGGAGGTTCAGTTTCTAGCGGTACCTGTGGGATGTATTCTCTAGTTTTACATGTGACAGTTCAGTCACTAGAATACTAGTGTTAGCTCGCCCTCTGTCTCTAGAAGCACCTTTGGAGGTTCAGTTTCTAGCGGTACCTGTGGGATGTATTCTCTAGTTTTACATGTGACAGTTCAGTCCCTAGAATACCTGTGGTAGCTTGCCCTCTGTTCCTAGAAGCACCTGTGGAGGTTCAGTGTCTAGCAGTACCTGTGGGATGTATTATCTAGTACTACATGTGACAGTTCAGTCCCTAGAATACCTGTGGTAGCTCGCCCTCTGTCCCTAGAAGCACCTGTGGAGGTTCCGTTTCTAGCAGTACCTGTGGGATGTATTCTCTAGTATTACATGTGACAGTTCAGTCCCTAGAGTACCTGTGGTAGCTCGCCCTCTGTCCCTAGAAGCACCTGTGGAGGTTCAGTTTCTAGCAGTACCTGTGGGATGTATTTTCTTGTACTACATGTGACAGTTCAGTCCCTAGAATTCCTGTGGTAGCTCGCCCTCTGTCCCTAGAAGCACCTGTGGAGCTTCAGTTTCTAGCAGTACCTGTGGGATGTATTCTCTAGTATTACATGTGACAGTTCAGTCCCTAGAATACCTGTGGTAGCTCGTCCTCTGTCTCTAGAAGCACCTGTGGAGGTTCAGTTTCTAGGAGTACCTGTGGGTGTATTCTCTAGTATTACATGTGACAGTTCAGTCCCTAGAATACCTGTGGTAGCTTGCCCTCTGTCTCTAGAAACACCTGTGGAGGTTCAGTTTCTAGCAGTACCTGTGGGATGTATTCTCTAGTATTACATGTGACAGTTCAGTCCCTAGAATACCTGTGGTAGCTCGCCCTCTGTCCCTAGAAGCACCTGTGGAGGTTCAGTTTCTAGCAGTACCTGTGGGATGTATTTTCTTGTACTACATGTGACAGTTCAGTCCCTAGAATTCCTGTGGTAGCTCGCCCTCTGTCCCTAGAAGCACCTGTGGAGGTTCAGTTTCTAGCAGTACCTGTGGGATGTATTCTCTAGTTTTACATGTGACAGTTCAGTCACTAGAATACTAGTGTTAGCTCGCCCTCTGTCTCTAGAAGCACCTTTGGAGGTTCAGTTTCTAGCGGTACCTGTGGGATGTATTCTCTAGTTTTACATGTGACAGTTCAGTCCCTAGAATACCTGTGGTAGCTTGCCCTCTGTCCCTAGAAGCACCTGTGGAGGTTCAGTGTCTAGCAGTACCTGTGGGATGTATTATCTAGTACTACATGTGACAGTTCAGTCCCTAGAATACCTGTGGTAGCTCGCCCTCTGTCCCTAGAAGCACCTGTGGAGGTTCAGTTTCTAGCAGTACCTGTGGGATGTATTCTCTAGTATTACATGTGACAGTTCAGTCCCTAGAGTACCTGTGGTAGCTCGCCCTCTGTCCCTAGAAGCACCTGTGGAGGTTCAGTTTCTAGCAGTACCTGTGGGATGTATTTTCTTGTACTACATGTGACAGTTCAGTCCCTAGAATTCCTGTGGTAGCTCGTCCTCTGTCTCTAGAAGCACCTGTGGAGGTTCAGTTTCTAGGAGTACCTGTGGGTGTATTCTCTAGTATTACATGTGACAGTTCAGTCCCTAGAATACCTGTGGTAGCTTGCCCTCTGTCTCTAGAAACACCTGTGGAGGTTCAGTTTCTAGCAGTACCTGTGGGATGTATTCTCTAGTATTACATGTGACAGTTCAGTCCCTAGAATACCTGTGGTAGCTCGCTCTCTGTCTCTAGAAACACCTGTGGAGGTTCCGTTTCTAGCAGTACCTGTGGGATGTATTCTCTAGTATTACATGTGACAGTTCAGTCCCTAGAATACCTGTGGTAGCTCGCTCTCTGTCTCTAGAAGCACCTGTCGAGATTTTGTTTCTAGCAGTACCTGTGGTATGTATTCTCTTGTATTACATGTGACAGTTCAGTCCATAGAATACCTGTGGTAGCTCGCCCTCTGTCTCTAGAAGCACCTGTGGAGGTTCAGTTTCTAGCAGTACCTGTGGGATGTATTCGCTAGTATTACATGTGACAGTTCAGTCCCTAGAATACCTGTGGTAGCTTGCCCTCTGTCTCTAGAAACACCTGTGGAGGTTCAGTTTCTAGCAGTACCTGTGGGGTGTATTCTCTAGTATTACATGTGACAGTTCAGTCCCTAAAATACCTGTGGTAGCTCGCCCTCTGTCTCTAGAAGCACCTGTGGTGTTTCCGTTTCCAGCAGTACCTGTGGGATGTATTCCCTAGTATTACATGTGACAGTTCAGTCCCTAGAATACCTGTGGTAGCTCGCCCTCTGTTTCTAGAAGCACCTGTGGTGGTTCAGTTTCTAGCAGTACCTGTGGGATGTATTCTCTAGTATTACATGTGACAGTTCAGTCCCTAGAATACCTGTGGTAGCTCGCCCTCTGTCTCTAGAAGCACCTGTGGTGGTTCAGTTTCTAGCAGTACGTGTGGGATGTATTCTCTAGTATTACATGTGACAGTTCAATCCCTAGAATACCTGTGGTAGCTCGCTCTCTGTCTCTAGAAGCACCTGTGGAGGTTCAGTTTCTAGTGGTACCTGTGGGATGTATTCTCTAGTTTTACATGTGACAGTTCAGTCACTAGAATACTTGTGTTAGCTTGCCCTCTGTCTCTAAAAGCACCTGTGGAGGTTCAGTTTCTAGCGGTACCTGTGGGATGTAGTCTCTAGTTTTACATGTGACAGTCCAGTCCCTAGAATACCTGTGGTAGCTTGCCCTCTGTCCCTAGAAGCACCTGTGGAGGTTCAGTGTCTAGCAGTACCTGTGGGATGTTTTATCTAGTACTACATGTGACAGTTCAGTCCCTAGAATACCCGTGGTAGCTCGCCCTCTGTCCCTAGAAGCACCTGCGGAGGTTCAGTTTCTAGCAGTACCTGTGGGGTGTATTCTCTATTATTACATGTGACAGTTCAGTCCCTAGAATACCTGTGGTAGCTTGCCCTCTGTCTCTAGAAACACCTGTGGAGGTTCAGTTTCTAGCAGTACCTGTGGGATGTGCTCTCTTGTACTACATGTGACAGTTCAGTCCCTAGAATTCCTGTGGTAGCTTGCCCTCTGTCCATAGAAGCACCTGTGGAGGTTCAGTTTCTAGCGGTACTTGTGGGATGTATTCTCTAGTTTTACATGTGACAGTTCAGTCCCTAGAATACCTGTGGTAGCTTGCCCTCTGTCCCTAGAAGCACCTGTGGAGGTTCAGTTTCTAGCAGTACCTGTGGGATGTATTCTCTAGAATTACATGTGACAGTTTAGTCCCTAGAATACCTGTGGTAGCTCGCCCTCTGTCCCTAGAAGCACCTGTGGAGGTTCAGTTTCTAGCAGTACATGTGGGATGTGCTCTCTTGTACTACATGTGACAGTTCAGTCCCTAGAATTCCTGTGGTAGCTTGCCCTCTGTCCATAGAAGCACCTGTGGAGGTTCAGTTTCTAGCAGTAACTATAGGATGTATTCTCTAGTATTACATGTGACAGTTCAGTCCATAGAATACCTGTGGTAGCTCGCCCTCTGTCTCTAGAAGCACCTGTGGCGGTTCAGTTTCTAGCAGTACCTGTGGGGAGTATTCTCTAGTATTACATGTGACAGTTCAGTCCCTAAAATACCTGTGGTAGCTCGCCCTCTGTCTCTAGAAGCACCTGTGGTGTTTCCGTTTCCAGCAGTACCTTTGGGATGTATTCCCTAGTATTACATGTGAGAGTTCAGTCCCTAGAATACCTGTGGTAGCTCGCCCTCTGTTTCTAGAAGCACCTGTGGTGGTTCAGTTTCTAGCAGTACCTGTGGGATGTATTCTCTAGTATTACATGTGACAGTTCAGTCCCTAGAATACCTGTGGTAGCTCGCCCTCTGTTTCTAGAAGCACTTGTGGTGGTTCAGTTTCTAGCAGTACCTGTGGGATGTATTCTCTAGTATTACATGTGACAGTTCAGTCCCTAGAATACCTGTGGTAGCTCGCCCTCTGTCTCTAGAAGCACCTGTGGTGGTTCAGTTTCTAGCAGTACGTGTGGGATGTATTCTCTAGTATTACATGTGACAGTTCAGTCCCTAGAATACCTGTGGTAGCTCGCTCTCTGTCTCTAGAAGCACCTGTGGAGGTTCGGTTTCTAGCGGTACCTGTGGGATGTATTCTCTAGTTTTACATGTGACAGTTCAGTCACTAGAATACTTGTGTTAGCTTGCCCTCTGTCTCTAGAAGCACCTGTGGAGGTTCAGTTTCTAGCGGTACCTGTGGGATGTAGTCTCTAGTTTTACATGTGACAGTCCAGTCCCTAGAATACCTGTAGTAGCTTGCCCTCTGTCCCTAGAAGCACCTGTGGAGGTTCAGTGTCTAGCAGTACCTGTGGGATGTTTTATCTAGTACTACATGTGACAGTTCAGTCCCTAGAATACCTGTGGTAGCTCGCCCTCTGTCCCTAGAAGCACCTGTGGAGGTTCAGTTTCTAGCAGTACCTGTGGGGTGTATTCTCTATTATTACATGTGACAGTTCAGTCCCTAGAATACCTGTGGTAGCTCGCCCTCTGTCCCTAGAAGCACCTGTGGAGGTTCAGTTTCTAGCAGTACCTGTGGGATGTATTCTTTAGTATTACATGTGACAGTTCAGTCCGTAGAATACCTGTGGTAGCTCGCCCTCTGTCTCTAGAAGCACCTGTGGTGGTTCCGTTTCCAGCAGTACCTATGGGATGTATTCCCTAGTATTACATGTGACAGTTAAGTCCCTAGAATACCTTTGGTAGCTCGCCCTCTGTTTCTAGAAGCACCTGCGGTGGTTCAGTTTCTAGCAGTACCTGTGGGATGTATTCTCTAGTATTACATGTGACAGTTCAGTCCCTAGAATACCTGTGGTAGCTCGCCCTCTGTTTCTAGAAGCACCTGTGGTGGTTCAGTTTCTAGCAGTACCTGTGGGATGTATTCTCTAGTATTACATGTGACAGTTGAGTCCCTAGAATACCTGTGGTAGCTTGCCCTCTGTCTCTAGAAGCACCTGTGGTGGTTCAGTTTCTATCAGTACCTGTGGGATGTATTCTCTAGTATTACATGTGACAGTTCAGTCCCTAGAATACCTGTGGTAGCTCGCCCTCTGTTTCTAGAAGCACCTGTGGTGGTTCAGTTTCTAGCAGTACCTGTGGGATGTATTCTCTAGTATTACATGTGACAGTTCAGTCCCTAGAATACCTGTGGTAGCTCGCCCTCTGTCTCTAGAAGCACCTGTGGTGGTTCAGTTTCTATCAGTACCTGTGGGATGTATTCTCTAGTATTACATGTGACAGTTCAGTCCCTAGAATACCTGTGGTAGCTCGCTCTCTGTCTCTAGAAGCCCCTGTGGAGGTTCAGTTTCTAGCGGTACCTGTGGGATGTATTCTCTAGTTTTACATGTGACAGTTCAGTCACTAGAATACTAGTGTTAGCTCGCCCTCTGTCTCTAGAAGCACCTTTGGAGGTTCAGTTTCTAGCGGTACCTGTGGGATGTATTCTCTAGTTTTACATGTGACAGTTCAGTCCCTAGAATACCTGCGGTAGCTTGCCCTCTGTCCCTAGAAACACCTGTGGAGGTTCAGTGTCTAGCAGTACCTGTGGGATGTATTATCTAGTACTACGTGTGACAGTTCAGTCCCTAGAATACCTGTGGTAGCTCGCCCTCTGTCCCTAGAAGCACCTGTGGAGGTTCAGTTTCTAGCAGTACCTGTGGGATGTATTCTCTAGTATTACATGTGACAGTTCAGTCCCTAGAATACCTGTGGTAGCTCGCCCTCTGTCCCTAGAAGCACCTGTGGAGGTTCAGTTTCTAGCAGTACCTGTGGGATGTATTTTCTTGTACTACATGTGACAGTTCAGTCCCTAGAATTCCTGTGGTAGCTCGCCCTCTGTCCCTAGAAGCACCTGTGGAGGTTCAGTTTCTAGCAGTACCTGTGGGATGTATTCTCTAGTATTACATGTGACAGTTCAGTCCCTAGAATACCTGTGGTAGCTCGTCCTCTGTCTCTAGAAGCACCTGTGGAGGTTCAGTTTCTAGGAGTACCTGTGGGTGTATTCTCTAGTATTACATGTGACAGTTCAGTCCCTAGAATACCTGTGGTAGCTTGCCCTCTGTCTCTAGAAACACCTGTGGAGATTCAGTTTCTAGCAGTACCTGTGGGATGTATTCTCTAGTATTACATGTGACAGTTCAGTCCCTAGAATACCTGTGGTAGCTCGCTCTCTGTCTCTAGAAACACCTGTGGAGGTTCAGTTTCTAGCAGTACCTGTGGGATGTATTCTCTAGTATTACATGTGACAGTTCAGTCCCTAGAATACCTGTGGTAGCTCGCTCTCTGTCTCTAGAAGCACCTGTCGAGATTTTGTTTCTAGCAGTACCTGTGGGATGTATTCTCTTGTATTACATGTGACAGTTCAGTCCATAGAATACCTGTGGTAGCTCGCCCTCTGTCTCTAGAAGCACCTGTGGAGGTTCAGTTTCTAGCAGTACCTGTGGGATGTATTCGCTAGTATTACATGTGACAGTTCAGTCCCTATAATACCTGTGGTAGCTCGCCCTCTGTCTCTAGAAGCACCTTTGGTGGTTCCGTTTCTAGCAGTACTTGTGGGATGTATTCACTAGTATTACATGTGGCAGTTCAGTCCCTAGAATGCCTGTGGTATGTCACTCTTTGTCTCTAGAAGCACCTGTGGAGGTTCCGTCTCTAGCAGTACCTGTGGGCCTTGAATCTCTATCAGTACTTCTGGTGGTTAAGTCTCTTGCCTGTTGTGGTTGAAACTCAAGCACTGCCTGTGGTGGGACAGTGACTATTGTCCGAATGGATAGCCTATGAGTAAATTTGAAACCTGCAGCAGGGATGACTTAGCCTTTCATCCTCCTGAGGCTGCTTAGATGTGGGAGGAATGTGGCATGAAGCACTATATAAGAACACACATATCATTATTATCAGTGCATTTGGTGTGTGGTTCAGTCTACAAAATTATATGTGGTTGTGGTTCATTCTCTATAAGTGGCTGTGGCGGGTGATTCAATCTATAGAAGTACCTATGGTTGTGGTTCAGTCTATAATGGTTCCTGTGGTGGTGTTTCAGTCTCTGGTAGTGCCTGTGGTGGGTGGGTGGTTTAGTTTATATCTGTGGTGGTGGTGTGGCCTCTAGCAGTGCCTGGGATGGGTAGTCACTTATTGCTAATACTTGTGGTGGTGCAGTCTCTAGCAGTGCCTGTGGTAGGTGGTTTAGTTTATATCTGTGGTGGTGTTGCGGCCTCTAGCAGTGCTTGTGGTGGGTGGTTGGTTTTTGCTAATACTTGTGGTGGTGTAATCTATAACAGTGCTTGTTGGAGGTGGTCGGTTTTTGCTAATACTTGTGGTGGTGCAGTTTTTAGAAGCAACACCAAAAGGTGATGGCTGGAAGGTTTAGAATTAATCTTAACCACGGGCATAGCTCGGGCAACCCTCCAGACCATCCTTTATCAACCTGCCAATCCACTACAAAAGGGGGAGACCATAGGAAAAACCAGGCTTGGGCCCACCTCAAAAGGGGCAGTGCAGCCCGAACTACTAGGTCACATCATTTCTGCGCGAGACCACAAGCATCCCAAGACATGTTTCGGCCTCATTGGGTGTCATGACTGAGGAGTAGCTTGGCTTTCTTGGCCCAGCAGACTCAAGACCCACATCTGGGCATACCCACCCACTCGGGGTGACACAGGCATATGGTGTTTCCCCTTTTTGTAATGGCTTGGCAGGTGAAGAATGATGGTCTGGAAGGTTGCCCAGAGCGATGCTAGAGGTTAAGATTAATTCTAAACTTTCCAGTCATCACCTCTTTTGGTTTTGCTGCAGTCTCTCACAGTTCCTGTGGTGGGTGGTTTGGTTTTTGGTAATACTTGTGGTGGTGCAGTCTCTAGCAGTGCCTGTTGTGTGTGGTCGGTTTTTGGTAATGCTTGTGGTGGTGCAGTCTCAAGCAGTGCCTGTGTCGGGTGTTCAGTTTTCAGTAATGCTTGTGTTGGTGCACTCTTAAGCAGTGCCTGTTGTGGGTGGTCGTGTTTGGTAATGCTTGTGGTGGTGTTGGCTATAGCAGTGCATGTTGCGGGTGGTCGGTTTGTGGTAATGCTTGTGGTGGTGCAGTCTCTGGTAGTGTCTGTTGCGGGTGGTGGTTTTTAATAATGCTTGCGGCAGTACAGTCTCTAGCAGTGCTTGTTGTGGGTGGTTGATTTTTGATAATACTTATTGTGGTGCACTCTCTAGCAGTGCCTGTTAAGGGTGGTCAGTTTTCAGTAATGCTTGTGGTGGTGTCTGTTGTGGGTGGTCACTTTTTGATAATACTTGTGGTGATGAAGTCTCTAGTAGTACCTGTTGTGGGTGGTCGCTTTTTGCTAATTCTTATGGTGGTGCTCTCTCAAGCAGTCCCTGTTGTGGGTGGTTGGTTTTTGGTAATGCTTGTAGTGTGCAGTCTTTAGCAGTGCCTGTTGTGGGTGATTGGCATTTGCTCAAACTTGAAATGGTGCCGTCTCTAGCAGTGCCTGTTGTGGGTGGTCAGTTTCTACTAATACTTGTGGTGGTACAGCCTCTAGCAGTGTCTGTTGTGGGTGGTTGGTTTTTACTAATGTTTGTGGTGCTGCAATCGCTAGCACCGTCTGTTTTGGGTGCTCAGTTTTTGCTACTGCATGTGATGGTGTAGTATCTAGCATTGTCGGTTGTGGGTGGTCGGTTTTGGTAATACTTGTGGTGGTGCAGTCTCTAGCAGTGCCTGTTGTGGGTGGTCAGTTTTAGGTAATGCTTGTTGTGGTGCAGTCTCAAGCACAGCCTGTGTTGAGTGTTCAGTTTTTGCTAATGCTTGTGGTGGCCCAGTCTCTAATAGTGCCTGTTGTGGGTGGTCGGTTTTTGATAATGCTTATGGTGAGGCTGTCTATAGCAGTGCCTGTCGTGGGTGGTGACTTTTTTGGTAATGCTTGTGGTGTTGCAGTCACTAGCAGTGCCTGTTGTGGGTGGTCCATTTTGGCTAATGATTGCACTGGTGCAGTCTCTAGCAGTGCCTGTTGTGGGTGGTCGGTTTTTGGTAATGCTTGTGGTGGTGCAGTCTCTAGCAGTGCTTATTGTGGGTGGTCAGTTTTGATAATACATGTGGTGGTGCAGTCTGTAGCAGTGCCTGTTGTGGGTGGTTCGCTTTTGCTAATGCTTGTTGTGGTGCAGTCTCTAGCAGTGCCTGTTGTGAGTGGTTGGTTTTTAATAATGCTTTTGGTGATGCAGTCTCTAGCATTGCCTGTTGTGGGTGGTCGGTTTTTAGTGATGCTTGTGCTGGTGCAGTCCCAATCAGTGCTTGTTCTGGGTGGTTGTTTTTTGCTAATGCTTGTGTTGGTGCAGTCTCAAGCAGTGCCTGTGGTGGGTGGTCACTTTTTGCAAATGCTTGAGGTGGTGCAGTCTCAAGCAGTGGCAGCGGTGGGTGTTCATGTTTTGCTAATGCTTGTGGTGGTGCAGTCTCAAGCAGTGCCTGCGGTGGGAGGTCACTTTTTGCTAATGCTTGTGGTGTTGCAGTCTCAAGCAGGAGAGAGGCACAGATCCACCCTACTGATGAGGTCCAACCAGTCCGAAACATGTGTCTGGGGTTTCTGTTGGTACTCTTGTTCAGAGGAGAATTGCCTTGCATTTCGGTGCTGGACTGCCCCAGGGCAGGACAAAGACTGATATGTTTGGGATATTTCTTCTCTGTGAAAGATAGTGAGCTAAAGACTCTGGGTAAGTCTCTCGTAACCAGGGCTAATGTCTGGCAGAGGGACTCCCAGGACTCCCCTTGTTAATTTGCAGTCTCAAGCAGTGCCTGTTGTAGGTGGTTGGTTTTTGTTAATGCTTGTGGTTGTGCAGTCTCAAGCAGGGGCAAAACAGAAAGGTGATGGCTGGAAGGTTTTGAATTAATCATACCAACGGGCAAAGCTCTGGGCAACCGTCCAGACCATCGTTTTTCAGCCTGCCAAGCCATTAGAGAAGGGTGAAAACCATATGCAAATCAGGCTTGGTCCTACCCCTGCCCGAACTGCTAGGTCACATCCCTTCTGCACGAGACCACAAGCATCCCCAGACATGTTTCAGCCTTGTTGGGCGTCATCAGTGAGGAGTAGCTTGGGTCTCTAGGCCCGGCAGACTCGGGACCCACGTCTGGGCATACCCGTCCCACTCGGGGTGACTTTAGCAAAACAGAAAGGTGATGGCTGGAAGGTTTTGTTTTTCAGCCTGCCAAGCCATTACAGAAGGTTGAAAACCATATGCAAATCAGGCTTGGTCCTACCCCAAAAGAGGCAGTCCAGCCCGAACTGCTAGGTCACATCCCTTCTGCACGAGACCACAAGCATCCCCAGACATGTTTCACCCTTGTTGGGTGTCATCAGTGAGGAGTAGCTTGGGTCTCTAGGCCCGGCAGACTCGTGACCCACGTCTGGGCATACCCGTCCCACTCGGGGTGACTTTAGCAAAACAGAAAGGTGATGGCTGGAAGGTTTTGAATAAATCATAACCACGGGCAAAGCTCTGGACCCCTTTTGCAATGGTGCAGACTGGTTAAAAAACGGTGGTGTGGAAGGTTTCCCAGAGCATTGCCAGTGGTACAGATTCGTTCAAAACCTTCCACCCATTTCTTTTGTGGTCACAGTTTGTCTCACTATGTGCGAGAGGGTATGCCCAGACGTGGGTCCCTTGCTCGCTGCGCCATAGGGAACCAAGCTACACCTCACTGAGGAGGCGCTACAAGGCCGAAACATGTCTGGGGTTGCTTGTGTTTCCGTGCAGAGGGGACCTGGCCTAGCAGCTCAGGCTGGGCTGCCACCATTGGTGGCAGTACCTGACTGATTTGCATATGGCTGGACCCCTTTTGCAATGGCGCAGACGGGCTAAAAAACGGTGGTGTGGAAGGTTGCCCAGAGCATTGCCAGTGGTTCAGATTTGTTCAAAACCTTCCACCCATCACTTTTGTGGTCGCACTCTCAAGCAGTGCCTGTTGTGGTTAGTTGGTTTTTGTTAATGCTTGTGGTGGTGCAGTCTCTCACAGTTCCTGTGGTGGGTGGTTCGGTTTGTGGTAATGCTTGTGGTGGTGCAGTCTCTAGCAGTGTTTGTTGTGGGTGGTTGGTTTTTGCTAATGCTTGTGGTGATGGGTCAGACTCCAGTAGCAGATATTAAGATTCCAGGGTTACCATTTTGCTGTTTCTAAAGAGTGGTACTCGATAAGCTCTGTGTAGGGCAGGGGGACGCACTGCTGTCATCCAACGCAAAGTGCATTTGCAATGTTTTTTGCGTGAATGGGGCTTCTGTCACCACCTGCTCGTGACGCCCTTGTTGACTATCTGCTGTAGTCTTGGCCAAGAAGCCTTGGTGCGCTTCATGTCCAACCCATCAAGCTGCAGAGTCACACGCTGCAGGACAGCTGGATTACCGTAGGAGTGGCGATTTGGCCTTATAGATGTCAGACTGCAGGGGCGGCAGGCTGCCTCAGGCCCCACACTGAGGTGGTTAGGCACCCGGGCTCCAGGTCTGAGTGGTGGAGTAGCCCTGATCCATACATGCTGCTGGGACTTGGCGGCGAGACTGAGTCAGCAAGGGTGCGCCCGGCGATGCAGAGCGCGCTGTTTACACCCCATGTCAGCTTGGTGTCAGTGGTTGCATGGCATGTCACCTGCATAACTTGCCCCGCAGACAGGAACTAGGGTGGCAACCAAACGCGCCTTTCCGGTGACTCTGGGCGGGACACAGGCAACAGCAGTCTAAGTCTACCGGATGAGGGTGTGCCACGGTTCCTGGGTTACCTGGTAGCTCTGTGGAGCAGAGGACATTCGCAGCATACACGTGGGCACACGCACATGATGTGAGCCTCTCGGGGGACAGTGTGGGACGCCAGTGCAGAAGTGGGAACCCCTTCGGAAGGTGCGTTAGCCCTCAAGCTCACATCGGCTGACTCATAGCATTTACTAACAATAATCCCGTTTCTGGACGCGTGTGAACGTTTTTGTAACATTAAAGCCTCTGCTCTCTTGCTGTTCTAGAAAGTAATGTAGGACGGCTCAAATAAAACTGAGATGTGAGCAGCAATTATCATTTAAAAAATGGGCCCACGTGCAGGGCCGACCTTAGGTTTGGCAGTGCCTGGGACGAGTTATCAAAACTTGGCATCCCCGCCCCTTCCCCCACGCCACCCAACCGGGTCCCTGGAGGGGGATGGGGGAGGGACAGTGGCCACCACATTTTTTGTTGCTCTGCTAAATAGAGCGCCGCCGCAAAACCAGCAGCGGCGCTGTATTTAATTAAGTCCTTAACTCCCTGCTCCCGTGCAGGAGTGGAGAGTTAATCACTTCAAATAAAGCATCCGAGCTCTATGCTAATAAAAAGCCCTGCGCTCTCCAGCTAGCGCTCGCGGGGCGCATTTCATTACAAGAGGTCATCTGCTGCACCTTCAGCCAACACGCCAGCTCAGTGGTGTGATAGAAAGACTCCCCCGAGCTGGCGTGGCAGGCGGGCAAATGTGGCGGCCCGTGCAGTCGCTCCAGTGGGCCGGGCCTGACGCTGGCCCTGTTACTTGGTTGTGACGCAGTCTTTCTTGAAAGGATAGCACTGGTGGTACACACACAGGGGTGTTGCTGGGTCGGGAAAAGATCTGGGACTATGCTAATGTCTCGACTGTCAGGACTCGGGACTAAGCTTCTATCCGGGTCTACAACCAAAAGAGCCAGGCTATAGCCCCCCAGCTATCCTCTAACAACGCCTCACCTGGACTTCACATTGGGCAAGGCATGGTCCTGGATCCACACGCAGTGTTCAGTGACTCGCCTTCATCCAAGGAGGTGGTTTTCTGGAGTTCGGACATGTTGCCCGGACTGGGCCTCTCATGCATTCACAAAGGTCGCTCAGTCGGAGGGATAACAGAACACCTTCTTTATTTCAAATACAAACTGGTACTGACTCCCCTGGTCAACACTCCTCCCCTTCCCTTTGCAGCATGGGACACGCCCCCAATAGTTGGACTTCTTGGTTAAAGGAACAGGGGTCCGTTACACCACCTCCGGACAAAAGTTCAGACGCCCGGGTTAGCACTCTTCAACACAGCGTAGCGGCTTCCATGTCACCTGCTGAGTTCGGGTGCTTTGACCCTCGGTTCTCCTGATCCTGGCGGGTCAAGGACCGGCCAGCCGTGTCCCATGTCCCCATTGGACGGGATCCATGGGTCATCCTGAGGTTCCCTTGCTTCCAGGTCTGGTTCTGGCGGGGGCGGATCACAGTCCTCTCTCTTAACGAAGTGTTGAACAAGGAGCTGTTTTTCGTGATCTCCTTGTCCTCGTTCTGGGCAGTCACCATCGTGCCTTTCAAAGCAGTGACATTCATGGATTTCGGGTCATAGCGGGAGTATGTCTTCCTGACCATTGGCTGTTGCACAAGGACTTCATCCCCCATCTGGAAGTCCTTGGGTACCGCCTGGCGCCTCAAGTATGACTCCTGCTTGGTCTTTTCCTTCACCTCTGTGTCTCTCTGGATGACCTCTGCATCTTCGTCTCCAAGAGTTGAGAATTCTCTCACGATGCGAGTGCGTACATCGTACCGTACCATCAGCTCGGCTGGAGTCTTGTTAGTGACCTCGTGGGGGGTATTGCGATAGGCCCTCAGGACCCTGCACAGAGCTTGATGAGGATTGGTGACTTCAGTGCGGCCCGTTGGAGGATTTTCTTTATGAACGCCATGAACCGCAACTCACTCCCAGGGTCTCTCTGGGATCTGCGTTGGTTGAAGTGGTATCGGGGGTTCTGCCGGTGCAGTGCACTGGCAAGCAAGACAGTTCTTGATCCACTCATCAACCAGTGAAACCAGAAATGGGAACCAGACGTGGCAGCGTAGTTGCCTTTTTGTGTTTTCGGCTCCCCAGTGGCCCTCATGGGAAGTTCGAACTACCTGCACCCTGAGTGCTGCAGGGATCACAATGCGACAACCTCTCAGGAGTATGTTGTGATCTTTGACGGCCAGGTCCGACTGCACTCTCACCAGCCTTCCAGCTCTTCTTTGCACACCCTCGGGTGAGCCAAGGTTGCCCGACGGTAGTCTCCCCATCTGTTATTGTACATCAGGCTGATAGCTAGGTAGGTCGTTGGGTCAGCTGCTGATGCGGCAGCGACCGTGTCTAGGGACAGAGCATGCAGGAGTGAGCCAGTGGCAACATAGTCGATGTATGCAACGTCCCAGGCCCGTGCAATGGGAGGGCGTGCAGGGTGGCGGGAGAGGTAGTCTGGTGGGTTTAGTTTGCCGCCGGGTCGGTGTACAATATCGTAGTTGTACTCCTGCAGTCTGATGCCCCACTGTTCAATCCTTGGGGGCATCTTTGTGCGTGGGTTGCCGAACAAGGACAGCAAGGCCTGATGATCTGTGATTAAGGTGAACTTTTTCCCGATGATAAAGTTGTGGAAATGCTTGCAGGCCCATACAGCGGCCAGGCTCTCCTTCTTGGCCTGGGAGTATGCAGCCTCAGGTGTGGAAAGGGCTCTGCTGGCGTAGGCCACAATGTGCCTGGGATTGATGTCAGCACCGGTTGTCTGTTCAAGGATGGCCCCCAGGATAACTGGGCTGGCGTCCACAGTGATCTCTGTGTGCCATCCAGGGTCAAAGTACGCCAGACGAAGGGCCTCTGTCAGAGCTTTCTTGATGGAATTGAATGCGAGTTGGCATGCAGGGGACCACTCAAACGCAGCCACTTTCTGCAGTAGTTTCCTGAGTGGTTCGGTGATCGAAGCATAATGAGGGATGTATCTTGCACAGTACCCTGTCATCCCCAGAAAGGATCGGACGTCAGCCACCTGTTGCGGCTCCTTCTGCTTGGTGATGGTGTCGACTTTTTCAGGGTCAGGGGTGATCCCGTCGACTGAAAAAATGTGTCCAAAGAATTTCAACTTGGATTTGCTGAATCGACACTTGTCGATATTGAGGGTCAGGTCTGCAGCCTGGACTGCTGCAGAGGTGGCTAGGAGTGCAGCGTCATGAGCTTCTTTTTACACGCCGAAAATTAGAATATCATCACTATAGTTCAGTGCTCCATGTATCAGCCTGATGATTTGCCAAACCGCTTCCTGAAAAATCTCGGCTGCCGACGAGATCCCAAAGTTCAAACTCTGTTACCTAAACAACCCTTCATGGGTGGCAAATGTCGTTATCACCCTTGACTCGGGATGCAGCTCCAGTTCATGATAACCCTGTATCAGGTCTAGCTTGGAGAACATCCTTGCGTTATTTAGTTGCACAATCATGTCCTCAATGCATGGGCTCGGATGCCATTCCCTCTGGATGGCGGTATTAGCCACCTGCATGTCGACACACAGGCGCAGCCTCCCCCCTTCTTTTGGCACGTCGACTAGTGGGAATACCCAGGGAGTTGGGCCGGTGGCTGGCTCAATGATGCCATTGGTGAGCAGTTGGTTGAGCTCTCTGGAGACCGCCTCCTGAAGCTAGAAACCGACATGCCTGGGGGGCTGTGGCACAGGCCGTATGGATGAATCAATGTGCAGCTTGATCGGTGGACCCTTTAATTTGCTTAGGCCTGGGCAGAGTTGGGGGGAATCTTTCTATGATGTCGTGTTTGGTGATAAGTCTGTGGGGGCTGCCGCCAGCAATGGCTCTAACAACGTGTTCTCGTGTGAGGCTGACAGCAGCCAACACTATCACGTCATTGGCATTGAAGTGAATGTCAATGAGCCCAAGACATGAGGCTGTGTAGTAGCCAAGGAGACACCGGCCCCTGGTAGGGATTCGGATGACATGGATGGTTGTGTCCGTCTGCCGCCCTTTAAGGAGAAGGCGGTGCTTAAAGTGGCCAATAGCATGTAGTGGATTTGCTGCTCCCCACTGGAAGATCCGGCAAACCAGCACCGACTTGACTTTTGCGGGAGGGGGTCTTTTTTTGAGGCACTAAGGTGGGCACTTCAGAACCACCACACTAAGCCTTTAATGGGCACTTGTTGGGTGAATAAGGAAGAGAGGGGGTCTGTTGGTCCAAGTCCTGGAGAAAGGGGCTCCGAGCATAAACACGAAATAAGCGAATGACCTGATACCCAACTGTGAGTTTGGGGTGTCCCACTGTCGGCCTGTGCCTGGGGTTATTAATAATAAAATCAGATGGTTTCCTTAAAAACTGGGCTGCAGAGAAGCACGTGTCACCATAGAGATGTTGAAACACACGTTCTAAAAGGGGGAAGTCAGCGATGCCCCCTTAAATCCACCTCCAAATTCACAAAAGACACATATACACTCGCTCACCCCAACTCTAATATTTTACCATGTGCACAGTAGCCACGCTACCTACTGCTGCTACCATATCCCACTAAGCCCAAACAGCAGGCTGCCCAGTGTGCCCACCCATGCCTTGCCCCTGCCAGGCCTGCCTCAGACCCAACCTGATGGATCGTTTCGGCATGGAAGGAGACAATCCTTCCTTGGTACCTTGGCGTGGTGCCGGTGTGGAAAACCACGCAGAATCATACATTTGGTCTGCAGATGCAATACTGTGGGTCCCACACTCGACATAGTTTGAACTGCCAACCGTGCACAATCCCAAAGCAAAGTGGGCACATGAGTGGGGGCACTTGTGTGAGGTTTTAATACAGTAGTGGCAGGCGGGACATGGACTTCCAAAGACAGACCTGCAGCGGATGGCGAGCCTGGTCTGCTCGGCCCACTCTGGCTTTATATCTTTCATACGTATTTGTTTATTTGTCGAGGGGAACAGGGCGCTTCGACCAGAAACACGGTTAAAAAAAAGAAAAATAGTAGTGTGGCGTCTATGTCCCGGCCCTGGTCCACCTCTCTTCCCCGGAACAGGGACAGTTCCCATGGATACCACAACCCCCACCCACCAGTCCCCCTGGCTAAGGAGAGGCACTGAACCTTTCAAAATGAAATTGTTGATAACAGGAGGTGGGCTACACCCTGAGTTCTTAGATCACTAATAGACACAGACACCAGAGTGAATTGCATAGGGATCCCAATGGGACCCCCTCTTTATTTATAGAAAACACTTCTAGCGATCATTCCCTTTCCATTTCCCTGGCTTGAGCTCCATTTACATGGGGACCTGCTACGTCAGCTCATCATTCCTTGGAGGGGTCTCAGGGAACCTTAGGATGAGTCTGCATGCAACAGACCCTTTACCTAACTCAGGTACCACCCACAAGGAGTGTTAGGCCAAACTGTGAGGAATTCGACCATCCGCACGATGGGTGTGCGCTCGCCTGGACTTTTTTGAAATTTTATATGAAATTGAATGATGGTAGATCAACCTCTGGGAAATGTGTGTGGCTAATCTGCACACAATTTCCTATGCCCAACGCATTGAACTACACAAAGACCCATGCACTCTGGGTGGACAGAGCCTACAGGCGCAGTACCCGTGTCATATTTAGTTAGGCTATGACAGTGAGGAGTAAATACCATGACATCTGTGAGGGGGGAGGGCAAAACCTTCACCCTGCCATGGCCAGCCTAATTAAGGCTCCATGGAACAGACCTGTCCTTTTGTGTAGCTCTGTAGCTGGTGGCAGCAGTTAACATACAAATAGAGTGTACTTCAAACTGGCCCACATGGGGCCTGGCTTCAGAGGTTAACAAAGGAGACAGGTAACCCCCAACAACCTTTCATATGCACTGTGTCAAACTGAAGCCAGCTCCCACCCTTAGTATCGATTGACAGTGAAATGTCATGTCTGGGATGGCATGTATTACAGTAGTCGTCCCCACAGGGAAACCCCATTCAGACTGTATGAGCATTTGGATTGATAGTGCCAGCAAGTCTGGTCTCATTGCAGCTTCAAGGGAGACCTGCCGCTTTAATCAGGAACCACAGAGAGCTCCATTAACCAGAGAGACCCTTTGATCCACAACAGGCAGGAAGATGGGTGGGACTTATTATTACATGCTTTCACCCCTTTACCTTTTCTGTTGCAAAGCGCTATGGTTATGACCTCATGCATACAGGAGATTGTTGGTGGGGGCACAGGATTGGTTAATTAAGGTAGGCTTAGCCTACACCAATCACTGTGGCCCATTTGGCTTTAAAAGAGGGCTGATGTTTCTGATGTCATCTTTGATGTCCTGGGTGTTAGTGTTAGCAGTGCACAGTGGTGGCGCGAGTTATGGTTGCTTAGCTTACCATAACTGGCAAATTTCAAGGGTTTTTTGATTTTACTTGGAACCATAACGACCCGTTAACAAAGTTTTTTTGTGTGAATTTCATAGGTTTTTAGTAGCGCAACTTAACCATAACGTCCCTTTAACAACGTTTTTTTATTGAATTTTACAGGTTCTTAGTAGGGCAACTTAACCATAACATCCCTTTAACAAAGTTTTTTTACTGAATTTCACAGGTTCTTAGTAGGGCAACTTAATCATAACATCCCTTTAACAAAGTTTTTTTTACTGAATATACACTTTCATCATGTGAATTTGGAAGATGTCAGGAATCAGGGTTGGCACAGGCGTGGAGTGCTAAAATACACCTATTGAGACATTATGTGCTGGAAGGACAAGGAAACTACAGTTCCCAGCATCCTTTGTGTTATTTTGTAGTTTGGCCCGTGCGCGCCTTGCCAGATGTAGTGCATCAAGAATCAAGGCAGCTTAAAGGCAGGCAACGGTGGCGGACAGGTGTGGCTTATTGTTGATTTGGAGCAGGAGGCAGGCGGCCGCGTTCGGCAACAGGAGGAAGGCGTCCGCGTGCGACAAAAAGAGATGCAGGGGAGAAACGCTTGATCGCACGCGTTCACGGTGCGGTAGGAGCAGGAGGGGCGCTGAGTAGCCGGCAGAGACAACACTTGCTGTTCTTCATCTGGGAAGTCCCACGGGGCTGCCCAGACTCAAGATAAGTACTCATGGGGGCAATATATTTCTGAACTGCTTGGAATGATTTACCGCTGTTTCAATATTTGTCTGGGAAGTCCCGCGGGCTCCCCAGACCTGAGATAAGTAACGCCCTCATCTCTTTGAATTCAATCAGTGAGAAAAAACAAAGTGTGTTTGTTACTCGTATGTTACAAGAACTTTGCCAATCTTGTGTTGGGTTAATGCAGGAAGTACTGCATATGGACAACGACATTTCACTAGTGCCAGGAACTAAAGGAAATGCATTTATGTTGTATGTTGCTAACGCTGCCCGAAGGGCCATGTGTATTGTCTAATCATTTTGGGAAGCTTTCCCTTATGTGTGGTCATATTGCTTGCTTATGTGTTGTAGAGCATGATATGTCAGAGCAGGATTCAGTACAAGTAATAAGGTGTGCTATTCAGGAATCAGGTACATGTTAATAGTGCAGGTGGTATTTCTGTTCATTCTATGCTAGATAGAGTAGGGTTTTTCCTGGTGTTTCCCCAATCCCATCCACCTTAGGAGTTTCCTTACCCTCTTTCCGGTGTTCCTAATTTCCCCTCCCTATCCACAACCTCGCCCTAACCCCTCTTCCCCCCATTGGCTGCCACGTGGTGACCTGTTTTCTAAATCAGGTGCCTGTGCCAACCACGGTGGGAGGGTCGCGTTCATTCAGCTTCCGTGGTTCGGGGGAGAGTGTCGATCTCTCTTCCTTCCAGTTAGTGTGATTGTGACAGGAGATATGTACTATAATTCCCTTACTTTATATACATGTAACATAGAACATACTGAACCCCCTCGCTAATGATATTTGAAAGGCACGGACTGAGCGCCTGTCTGCGGACGGGCGCGGACGAGATCAACACTACCCAAACACTCAGGGGGTATCTGAAATTGTTCTATTATGCCATATGAAAAATGCACAAGTTTAAAAAGCAGCACATAAACACATTATAAGTAGAAATAAATAACCATTCGAACCTACACGTCTCACACATTACTCATTCATTTAATTACCATGTAGAATGAAATGGATTATACCATAACAAAAAAAGATATGCCTCCAACGTAATTACCTCACAGAAACTGTGCAGCTAGGAGCGACAGTAGATGAACACAGCACAACAAATACAAATTACAAGAAAGTAGTAAGTGAACTTCATTTTTCTTATATGTGTGTATACGTTTTGGTACAGAACAAATAATGTATTTCTGTTGTTTGTACACCGAAATGTGCAGTACTTTGGAGTGGCTGGAGGAGAATTTTCCACATGATGAAATGTCGGAAGATAGCGATAATAATGGTACACACTTCTCTGCATAAGCAAATTAATAGTCAGTTATTTATGTGTACTTAACATATATATATTTATTTTTAACAGACCAGGAAAAAAGTGAAGAAAGTCCACCAAAAGACACAGTGCAAGACACCCTAAAACGCATAGAAGACAAACTGGACATGCTAAAAGAGAATTTTAATGGATTAATGCAATTTGTGGAGGAGCACGTGAAAGGAAAAATCAGATATCACTGTCCCACCTGTACCTGTCCCCCTTCTCCATTTCCCAGTGAACTATCCCCAAACCCTCAAGAACAACATAAATGTTGTCCATCCCTTCATCCCCTCACAACCAGCCTGTGGAAACCCCTAATTCCCCTATATTTGTTTCAGTGTCTGCTTCCCCCTCTCTCTTAATTGCTGTATGTCTGTTTAATTAAAAAAATGTTATGTTACTTTTAGTGGAATTGTTTGGGTCAAATTTTGTTTTTTTAAAAAGAGTTAAAATGTCAGCTGACAGTGCGCCTGTTCGGCCTGTCTGTAATTATTAAAATATGGATGTTCGAAGGACAATGCACCTACCCGTACCATTCGCAACCAAGATGAAACTGTTCTTAGAACACACCAGCTGTCCAAGATTTCCGTAAATCAACAGAATGGGGGCGTCCTAAGGACATTCTACCTCTCTGTACTGTTCACAACCAAGATGAAACTGTTCTTAGAATACACCAGGTGTACGGGATGTACGTAAATGAACAAAAATGGAGTTTCCTAAAGACACTATACCTGTCCGTACCGTCCGCAGCCAAGATGGAACTGTCCGTAGAACAGGCGCGGTGTCCGACATGTCCGTAGTCAAACAAAATGGAGGTGTCCTAAGGACACTGTACCTGGCCGTACAGTCAGCCGAACATCTACGCACATGCGTACCACACCCGTAAGTCTTGTGAACATCGCGCCTGTCCGTAACTGTCTGTCTCACTTGTGTCGCACTTTTAATTAGTTTCAGGACCCGAACACTGTCCGTAGAACACACGCACGCATGCGCATGACCGTTCCTGTGCATGTGGTGTCCTGCGGGCACCCATTTCCTTCGCAGATGGATTCACAATGTCATCATGTGACCGCACCCACGCTGAGCGCGTGTCCTAATTTGAGCACTTTGTCTGCTTCCGCAACATTTCAAAAGAACTTATGCAAACATGCCAAATTATTTTACAATGCAAAATTACCATTTCACATGTCGCATGCAATGGCGCTAGCTTTCAACATATTGTTTGGAACTTTTTCAATGCCTTTGAGTGGTCGATATGGTCACGAGGCGCACCCTGCCACCCCTATAAAAGGCCACACCCCCGAGCTCATCTTCATTGTATTTCTGACGATTGTAGATTGAGTTTTGCTGCCTTTAGTTCTGTAGCGGAGATTATCTCACAAACCCTAATGGCATTCATGGCTGCTGTTGTTACATCAGCCTCAGCACCACCCCCAAACCCTCCACCACCACCACCTCCCCAAGGGCCTCCAGACGGAAATACGAGTGAGGATGTAGAGAGCGAGGAAGAAGAGGATGAAGAGAATGAGGTGGAGAAACTCCCTACTACCAGCACTCACCGGGAGTCGTGGGTGTGGAGGTTTACCGTTTTTGGTAACGTACCAAAAGCATGTGCATACCTGGTCACCTGTAAACAGTGCAAGTTGGTGCTGAGTCATGGGAGACCTGGTGCGTACAGCTTTGGTACGACAACCATGAAGCGACACCTAACTTCGTTCCACGGTGCGGACAATGTAAAGAACACAGTAGGTTGAGTTCCTCCGCAGCATCCTCCGTGTCCAATCCTCTCACCACAAGAGACACTCTTGTGGGAGAGCGCATCCCTCCAGCTGCCTCACAGGCCATTCGCGATGCTGTTGACCCTTACCTTTCGAGGGTCACAATATTGTGTATGTACTGCGATGCACTACTCTGCAGGGGGGAGAGTCTTCGAAGTGCTTTTGAGACTACGGTCACGGAGCGCCAGAAGAGGTCACGGAGCACCAGAAGAACTGCTACCTACCTAAATAATGCCCACCCTATATCTTTCTCTCTCCACCTGCCCTTTCTTATCCCCGTGGTTGGAGTCCCTTCCTTACCCTCCTTTCCCCTCCTCTCCTAGTGTGTCGTGTGTAAAGAAATAAAAAAAATATAAAACAACAAAAACAGCAAAAAAATGGCTCCTTTCAGAGCCGCCTTTCACAGTTTAAAAATAGAAGTGTCAAATAAACAGTGCAGGGCCCTGCACATTTTTTAAAAGTCCGCGGACAGTTTAGGACAGATAAAACTATGGGGTGCCGCCCTAGCAAAACCAATGCACTTTTCTCTGGGAGTAAGTGGTGGCTCTGAAAAGAGCCTTTTGGTGGAGTTTTGTGTGATTGGAAAACTTGGATTTGTTAAAATGTAATGCAAAATAAGTGACTATGAATCCAAAAAAGCTTGCAATGCATTTTGTACATTTCGAAGAAAAATCTGATTGCCAGCATATGTAAGATGGACTCCATCTCTGCAAAAAAAATGAATGTGCTACGAAACAAAATATTGTCATTGTGGAAAGAGGACATGCCAACATCTCTTAGAAAAGCACAAACAGCCTAATTGACATTGCGCCTCGCTTTCTCCATTTGTGGACCAAATAAAGCAGAACGCAGCCACATTTGTCTTTGTGCAATACGAGAAAAAATTACTTGGCAATTTGGAAACATGTCCATGACCTTCTCAAGTCCTTCCAACATTGCAAATTGCAATGAAATTCCAGAGACATGCCCTAAACTGTTTCCTCCACAATGAATGATAATTATATCAGGATGACGCTCTGTCTGTAAAGTAGCACAGAGAGGTACAAAGTCCAGCCACTTTATTCCACACACTCCATGCCAGTGCACTTCCACATGAGGGAATACAAGATCTGCAGATATACTACACCGTTCTGCATGCACCTTCAACCAATGTATCCATGAGTGTCCCAAAATCCAGATAATCTATTTTCGAGCACACACAGCCATAGCTGTCTGTTCTCCTCTCAGCAAAAAGAGGTTCTCACTAAATCTCTCCATTCAGAACACACCCACTGAACTTTACTGACCAATCCCTATCTTCGCTCATTCTCATTTGCATCCCTCTCCACCCCAGAATCCCTGTATGTAATACGCGTCGCTTGCAGACTACCGCCATGTCCGCGGACATGTAGAGGATCTGAGCGTGACGACTGTACATTGAAATAGTATTCCCCTTTTCCCCTTTTCCCCATTAAGGTGGGCTCTGAAAAGAGCAATTTTTGTGGTTTTTTTGCAGATTCCTGACAGACACCTGTTATTTTCAAATTTTTTTTTTTTTTTCTTCTTAGTTTACTTCTATAATCATCCTTACATTCCAAAAGAACATGGCATTTCCCAAAAAAAGATAAAGAAACACCATCGGCTTAAAAATTATCCGCATTACTGGAAACAATGTTCTCGTGGCTGCAGAAAAACATACCAGCTCTTAACATGAAAGCATGCATGCCACGATTGATGGCACACCTACCAATACTTTGATCAGGACAAAAAACAGAACTGTTGTCCCATTTTGCTCTAGGGAGTAAGCCAGAAAAAAGTACTTTCGCAGTTGGAAAGATGTTAATGACTGTTTGAACCAACTGTTGAAAATCTCCCAACAAAGTAGATGAACTCACGTAGCCCAAATGGGAAGCACCATAGTGCAAAACTACCACATGCGGGCTGGTCATCCTACGCATATCTCTGCAAACTTGGAGAATTGCCGCTACATTGCAATCAGTCCCAGCGCTCCACACCACCTCCACTCCTCTGACATCAAAATTGTTTGCCATATGCCTACATTCTGAATAGTGCTGTAAACCATGGACAAAAATATCTCTGAGCACCAACACCCTGACTGTCTCCACCTCTGCCATCTTCACTACACACACTCTCTTTCTACACAAATCAACAATTTCAACATCTGATTGGCTGATGCCTAGAGTCCCCTTTCCATACTGGATTTGCTGTAAAACTTCGTATGTGGCACGCCCTACCCACGGACAAGCGCGGTGTCCGTGCGGCACGTAACTCTTAGCCAGTCCTTCTACCCTTTCCACATCACTCACGAATCCATTCCCTCATTGGACACAGCTAAGCAGTCACACAACCATCCACCAATCACATCCAAGACCTCTATATCTAACTCCGTCATCAGAGTTCCGCACTTCAAATGTACTGTTGATCACTCTGAATACAATTCTCATATCATTGCAAAGCACCTACTACAAAAACTACTGTGCAAGTGTCGCGGATTTCTACTTACAGCTCCATGCATACCCACATGCACGATTACAAAGTACAGGTATGCATATTTTATTCAGAGTACATGTACAACTCTTATGATTCCACTTAAACAAATTAATGCCACTAAATCTGCATAGCCAATTTTTATATACCAACACTCCTGCTGTAAATGCAAGACTTACAATTTTTCATTCAAAAATCACACTACTTCTTACTATCTCCCGCATAACCTATACATACGTTGCAACCCTCCCAATTTACGCATGAAACTCGATTTTCCATTAAAAATTATCACAATTTTGTACTGTCTTCCGCCTAAATTAATGCTACTTCCAATGCGATCGTATGAGAAAAATAAACGTTCCCGATTGCTGTGGTGACATCTCCCTCTCAGGTGCTCCCGATGTTTTGCATTCCTACTTATAATATGAAAGTATTCAAGTTTTTCCCATCTACTATAATGACCTATCACTTCCAAACCTCTCTGCTATGTACAACACAGCTGAAAAAAGAACAAGGGAATTTCATAAACTGAAAATTTCACTAATTTGCGAAGCAGGTTCAACTAACATACTGCAAATAACATATAAAGGCTGCACATAGTGTAATGAAATGCACACATGCACTGTGTTGAGATTTGAAACGAGAATACTCGCACGAAAGCTGAAAAATGAATGTGTACATTAACATCACTGCTTTAAACACACAAAATTACTAACTTCTTCCTTTTAGAATTGCAGTGAAGGCCACTCTCCTGAAAATCAACAGCATCTACACTGCAAACAGATATCTGAAGAAACCTGGTCATTCCACAAAAAAAGTAAATACAGTACTACCTTTATATTCTTACTGTTCCTCAAAGAGACTGTGGGTTATTTATGTAATTTGCGCACCAAAACAAACATCGATTTCTGAACCATTCTGCCCACAAATCCCCATTTATTAAACAAAGATTAACAGGCAGAATGGCACACAAATCCATGTGTTTTTGGAACACAAATAACATACACAAGCCTTAGAATGTTAGTACTACAAAACAAATAGCTGTTTTAATTTTATACCAATACGTTTACTATTAATGCTTCTCCTCACCACAAGCTCACTTTCTACTCTCATCTGAAGTAGAGTGTGGTAATATACAAACTGAAAAATAGCCTTCCCAACTCATTGTAACTGCCCAATGCACATTCACACACCACCACAAACATCTTCCCCATCAAACTCATACACGCATGCACACAGCACACATACATTGTAAAACAGACCAACCCATACCTTTTTTTTACAACAGACCCCAAAGAATGCCTACCAAAAAGCAAATCTGTAGAAACAAACACAGAAATAGAGCAAATAAAAATAAAAGTGTCCAAAGTAAGGATCCATCTCTACCAGAGTTTGTACAAAACGTTGAAACAAAACAGCTAATACAGTCATTCAACGAAACAATGGAAGCTTCAACAACAGAAACTTTGCCTCCTCTATCAAAATGTGTCACGAAACAGAAAATGCTTTACAAGAATTTGGCTACCACTACTGCTAAGAATGCTCCCATAAATCCTGATATACTAGCAAGAAGCCATAGTAAAAAAAGTATTTTAGCAAAAATGTTCCGCCACAGGGTCCTTCAGAATCTAATAAGAAGAGGACCGGAATCATCCTCAACCTTAAAACCTACCGCAGAAAATTAATCCTACAAGCTCTCATAGACAGTGCAATCCTTCTCAAAAGGAAGTTATTTATTTTAGTGTTAAATAGGATGAAACCACTAACAAAATGAAGTACTAAACTACAAAAGAAACGTCTCAATAAATGGAATGTCAACAAAAATAACTTCTTAAAATATTTGTGGAGGTGAATGGAGTAACACAACGACCACAGAAGCATATTTTAATGAAGACGCATACAAACTAAATCAAACAACCACAATTGCCATCCATAGCAATGGACGAGGATATGAAAAAATCAATAATACCATCATGGAGCAAGAAACATTGCTTACAAAAGTATCCCCAGAAAACTCAGAATTACCTCTCCATTCGACTGAACCAGATCGTCCAGTATACAAATGGCTGTGCACGTCAATGTGTAACATTCCTAACAAATCTTTCAAATCTTTACGCCAGTTCCTCAATCAGTATGTGAAAGGTGAAGACAAAATGAAAATGAAAGTGCAGCAAAATATGGATACCTGTCCAGTGCGCAAATACACAGGACTACAAGGACATTCATTAGCCTGCATTACAGGACCTGTTTGCAAAAGCACCTTCCATGATATCAAAATGATATCAACACATCATTTAAATGTAAGAAATCTAGTGTATAAACTGTACTATGCTAAAGTTCAGCTTTAGAACTAGCCAATTTAAATAACAATCTTCTGCATGGTACACCCAAATACCTACAAGAAGAAATCAACCGTATCCAGAGAAAATATTTTGGAAGTGAAAGCCACTTACAAAATGCAATAGTTTTAGAAGAGACTAGCAACAATTCTGCACATGGCAACCTTCTATTACACACATACAAAAAAGAAATACAAAAATTTAAAAGTACATCCGCTGAAGTACCAAACCATGTGTGTGTGTGTTGCCGCAGAACTTACAAATGTAATACAAAAACTATAGACGTGCCATACAAAATAGAAGACAATGAAGATTCAAAATGGTTCGAATTAGCTTTCTACCTTTTAGCAGAAAACAAATACAAATAAGTGAACTCCTAATATGTTGCAGTTACTGCACTACAAAACTTGACAAGAACCAAACTCCTTCATGTGCTATCACAAATAATTTGGAATTATTCCCACTACCAAAGCCCCTGCAACAACTCAATTTGTATGAGAGCATCATAATTCAAACAGTACACCCATTTCAAGAAATAATACGCCTTCAACAAAAAAAAAGCAAAATTACCTCCCTCTGAATTGGTGAAAGGCATTCGTGGCAAAGTAGTTTATTTGCCATTAGATCTCACAGAAAATGTGCACACTCTAGGAGTGCAACGTCCAATAGAGCATTCTTTAATTGTTTTAGTAAATAGTCTACCAACAAAAGACAAAAAAATGTGGCAACAACTCGTGGACTTACATAAAGTTAGACAAGCCTTGCAATATCTGAAAGACAATAATGAATACTACAAAGAAATACATTTTGACGAAAGCTTAAGGGAAACAACTGAAATAATTCAAGAGTCATCAGAAACTGGTCAATTTGAACTTCTGGATCCTGCTGCAGTATCCACTCTTTTGAACCATTATACAATTCATCCATTGCACTCTAATGAGAGCATAGATGATGCACTAGAAACTTACCAAATGCGACAAACCAAAGGGTCACCAATGAGCATATGGGAAAAAAGTATAGAAGCACGTGCTTTTCCACTGCTATTTCTTACTGGCAAAGGAGGAAGATACGATCATAGACCCACTCAGATAACAGCATCAGAATACCGCTCATTACGAATGTATTCTGAAGATCCCAGATTTAGACAAAATGTGGAATACATATTCCACCTAATCTTTGAAAGTGAACTAGCAACCCTATGTTACGGAGTTGCACACATATTGAAATCTGGAACCCACTTTCAAAATATGTCACCTACGCAATTAATACAAAAAGTGCAAGAAAAAGAAGAGGTTTTACAATCAAGCATAACAAATCTGTTTGCAAACATGCGTGTTGTTACGAAAGAATACTGGTTCCGACGGCACAGAGATGTACTTTGTATGATCATAAACCTTGGACCACCCACTTGGTTTGTTACATTAATTTGTGCAGAATATGCATGGGAAGATTTACATGATTTCCTACGCATATCAAACAACAACAAAATCAACATAGATATACTAACACCTGGAGAACTTTGCTCTCTAGATCCTGTAAATGTTTCAAGATATTTCCACCATCGTTTCATTGCTATGCTACACTTTATTTGTAATAAAACTATTCTTCCCCTCGGAGAAGTGCAACACTTCTTTTGGAGAAAAGAATACAAAGCCAGAGGAGCACCACATATCCACATGCTTTTATGGATTAAAGATGCACCTAAATTTGGTCAGGACAGTGATGCCACTGTTTTGCAGTTCATCCAAAAATATGTCACTTGTGAAATCCCTTCACAAAGGACATATAGTGACCTTCATGGACAGATTGTACAATTTCAAAGACACAAATGTGGCAAATATTGTCATCGCAAATACAAAAGCAAAGGGATATACTACACCAAATGCTGCTTTGGTTTCCCTAGACCAGTTACAGAAACAGGTGAAGTGAACAACTTCATGTCTTTAGTTCGACATAGTGTTAAAGGTAAATCACCTAAGAACACATATTACATTAAAAGAACAGAAGAATCAAAATATATCAATGATTGCAATGCAATCATTGCCCTCTTATGAAATGCAAACATAGATTTGCAGTACATTGCCACTGCAGTTGCACGATATGTTGCAGCCTACTTAACAAAAGCAGAAAAAACAGAGCTTCAAGACCTCTGGAATGACCTATCATCAGACAAAACACTATCTCAGAAATTGTACAGCCTAGGCATAAAAATGCTCTCTCATAGAGAATGTGGCGCCTATGAAGCTGCAGATCGTTTAACCTGTACTGCTTTGTATGGAAAAAATATAGTATGGCTAAGGTTTGGTCCTGCTAAATCTAGAAAAAGAGTTCTGAAATCATATGAGGACATAGAAAAAATTGCCAGAAATGATCCCAACAGTGAAGACATTTTAAAAAACAATTTACTAGACACATACTACCCGAACAGGAGTACCACTTTGGAAACCATGTGTCTATACCACATAGCCCAAAACTTTGCATACAAAAATAATATAAAACCTGATGAAAGTAAAGGTAGATATAGAGTGACAGATTGTGAAGGCAGCTTAGTGAAACTTACCAAACGAAGCTTAATTAATCATGTCAAATTGTCATTAAAAACTCCTCAACAGAAAGAACTATATTACATGTCCCTGCTACAACATTTTAAACCATGGAGGAAAGAGGAAGGGATACTAGATAACTATGACTGCTATGAAAACACTTTAAAAGCAAATGAAAGCGATATCACCGATGTGAACTTTACATAGTACAAAACAATGTTGCACAATGATTAGCAACACGAAGAAGAACTCCAGGCCCAACTAGATAAGGACACTTCCGACAGTAGTCAACCTTCTGTAACAGGAAGTCAAGAACCAGTAGGACAACCACTAATAGCAAATGAAGCAGAATTAGCTATGACAGAAGTGGAAAACACCATGTGTCACTATGAAGAAGATATAGAAGACTTAACTGTACTACAATCAAAACTTAACAAAGTTCAGCTCACTGTTTTTGAAGAAGTAACAAAAGAAATTGCACATGGTGTACAACACTAAAATAAAGAATGTACCTGCCAAAATTACAAACCTATACTGCTGTACGTCAGTGGTGAAGCTGGGTCAGGAAAAACATTCTTAATCAAAATCATCAGCAAGTTCCTTCAACAATTGACAAACAACAAACTGTCAGCTGTTGTAACTGCCCCCACAGGTTTAGCTGCCTACAACATAGGTGGTGTTACATTACACCGATTACTACTCCTTCCAGTAGAACATCAAAACAAATTAGACTATTACAAACTTTCTGCAGAAGCTGCAATGGAACTACGCAGAGTATTAAAACAAATGAAAATGCTACTAATAGATGAAGTGAGCATGGTCTCCAACCTAATGTTGGCTTTGATTCACCTCAGATTGCAAGAAGTACTTAAAACAAACTACGAAGAACTCTTTGCAGGGAAACACATTATCGTTTTCGGAGATCTTCCACAATTGACACCAGTAAAAGGTGAACCTATTTTTAAAACATTAGGGCACAAACTCTGCCGTAAAATTGTTGGTAGCATAGGAAATGTCAACCTTTGGCAACATTTCCAATACAGAGAATTAACAGAAAACATGCGTCAATCTGCAGACCTCACTTACGCCAACATTTTAAAAAGTATTAGAGTTGGTGTATTATCGCAAGAAGCACAAGCTGTATTGAAAAACCGGCATATACATGCACTTTATGGCGATAACGCATGTGCTACTGATGTTATGGAACAATTAGCGCACAAAAATGTCAATTGTATGGCCTTAATGCCAACTCTTGCAAGCTGTTTCAAATTCAATGAAACAATGTTAAAAAAAGAAATGCAACCAATAATTGAAATTTGCTCCACAGACAAACTGGACGTACATGGTATGACACTACCCATGTGTCAGCAAGCCACAACAAGACTAAATACCATAGAAAATTCAATCTCCAACACAGCTGGGTTGGAAAAAATATTAAAATGATCCTTCAATTGTAGAGTAATGCTTAAACATAACCTTGACGTAGAGCAAGGACTAGTTAATGGGGCACTGGGTACAGTTGTTGGCTTTCAAACATACCCACGTGACAACAACATTCAGTTTGTCAATATTCTCTTTGAAAAACTTTCAGAAGTAAAAAAGATAGGGCGCTCAACAGCTGGATTCCTTCTCTTCAAAGACATGTATGTACGTAGAGAACAATTTTCTCTAACTCTTGCATATGCAGTCACCATTCATAAATCCCAAGGTCTTACCCTAGACAAAGCATTGATAGATATTGGAAACACAGTCTTTAAAGAAGGCATGAGCTATGTAGCACTATCACACTTACGTACACTTGACGGTCTATTTCTAATCAACTTTGATGCATTTGATGCAAGTAAAGTGAACGCTGATATTCCTTTCATTTTAGAATACAATAGACTGTGTTCACTGTACACCCCCATCTAAAAACATATCCTGTTCCATAAAAATTAATTCAAACAGAAATGCAACAGGATCTGACTGCAAATCCTTCAAAGAAAACAAAAGAAGCTAATACTACATCAATTACCACAAGCAAAGAAGAACCGATTAGTGAAAGTAAATCAGGTACTTCTTCAAAGAAGGAACAAACACTCTAAAAAATCAATCAGACACAGAACTATCAGGTCCATTCAAATTTTCAAATGAAACTGGTGTAAGTTGCTATGCAAATGTAGCAATGAATATTATATTTCAATTGCCACCAATTGTTAACAACATTTACTTACACAGTACAGACCAATTGTGTTTGCAAATGTTAGTTCTTCATAGAAACGCAACAAACAATCCTGACAACACGTACAGTGGTCACGGAATAAGACAAGAATTAGACTACTGTGCTGGAAGGGTGAGATTCACTATAAACTCACAAGAAGATCCACAAGAATTTCTAATGTACTTACTACAAGTACTCGAAAACAAAAACATACCTTTAAATGTAATCTTCCAGATTTCATACATGTGGAAACATACATGTACTCTCTGTAACAATGTGACACAGGAACAAATCCCTAATGATCAATTTGTGTATGTATACATACCTAATTGTGAATCCATTCAATTTCAGCAACTTCTACAAAATGCAAACCATGGCAGATTATGTACTATCTGCAATTCAGATAATCGCTCCACCTTACTGATAGACACATAGTAACTACATAATACTAATGCCTCTACGTTACAATGCAGATGGTACCAAAAAGAACTGCAAGCTGACTGGATTCACACACAGTCAAGTGTCACTTGGTAAGAAAAGCTTCACAGGAATAGGTATAATCTACCACGCAGGAGCCACAACCAATGCATGTCACTACACTGCATATATTAAAAAGAAATGTGGATGGTTCAAATGTAATGATAGTAGCATTACTCTAAAGTAGAGATTACCAGCAAATCTTACAAATGCATATTTAATCTTCTTAAAGCCGAAATTTAATAACTAATGTGTACTTCAACATTAACAAAAATTCAATTAAAAGACTATAAACAGTTAGAATATGCCAACAGGTATCTAACTGCCCAAGATTGTATGACAACCACACAGATAAATGAATACCACTGATTTGTAACCAAAAATACACAGTTAGAATACGCCAACAGGCATCGAACTGTTTAAAAAATCTGTAACAAGCCAACATACAGGACATTAATCAGAAACAGCTTGTGAACACTCAAAGGAAACAAAGAAATAATTTGTAGCATAGCAAAGAAAGGGTTTTTTTAATCCGACAAGGATTTTTTTCCCCAGACCCAATGATTTGAAAAATAAACACAGAAACTGAGAAAAATGCACAGTACACTGGTTTGTAAACTAAATATGAGGGTAAAGAAAAAGGCTAAAATATTTCCGCCAAGTACTAAAGTCATGTAAGAAATATATTGAATCTGAACAAATCAAACAGTTAGTATAATTTCACACAAAACTCTAGGTCCTGCCCACAACCACCACAGCATATCACACCCATGGTGGCTTATAAATCATTAGTGCACCCATAGAATGAAACATTTTAACTGCAGCATACACTCAATTTGCACCCAGGACTTTAGGCCCTGCCCACACCTACCAGATATATATTTGATTGTATGGGTGTGATGATTGACTGTGAAATGCTGCAGTGGTTGTGGGCAGGGCCTAGAGTCTTCAGTGTATGGCCCACGGCCTACAGCCTGCAGCTATGCACCCAAAACTCTACGTCCTGCCCACAACCACCGCACTATATAAAACGCATGGTGCCTTATAACTTCAGTGCTTATAACTTTGTTCTAGGGTGCATGGTCCTGCCCACAACCACCACAGCATATCACACCCATTGTGGCTTATAACTTCACTACGTATAAATTTGGTCTTGGGTGCATGGCCTTTGGCCATGCACCCAAGACTCTAGGCCCTCCCCACAACCACCTGATCAATGTTCAATACTACGGGTGTATCTATTGATGTCATATGCTGCAGTGGTTGTGGCCAGGGCCTAGAGTCTTGGATGTATTGCCATAGATATTCAAATCTATGAGTGTGCAGTATATAAAACCCATGGTGGCTTATAACTCCTGTGCTTATAACTTTGTTCTTGGGTGCATGGCCATCGCCCATGCACCCAAGAATCTAGGCCCTCCCCACAACCACCTGATCGATATGCCATACTACGGGTGTATATATTGCTGTGATATGCTGCGGTGGTTGTGGCCAGGGCCTAGAGTCTTGGAAGTATGGCCTACGGTCTATGGCCTACGGCCATGCAGCCAAGACTCTAGGCCCTGGCCACAACCACCGCAGCATGTCACACCCATGGCGGCTTGTAAATCAGTACCACACCCATAGATTTTAACTACGGCATGTACTCAATTTTAATATTCGCTAACACCACGTGTGTCCTTAGAACAGTTTCAAGTTGCACAGCACGGACGGAAGTATTATCCTTATGAGGCCCTTATTTTCAGTAATTACATACATCCCGGCAGGCATGGCGAATACATCATTAGCACCTGCCGCCTAAACAAATACAGTATTTCACCCATCTCTTGCTCTCTGAACCTCCCCAAGCACTCTGACACACCCAAACACTTTCCAAAATAGTATTTCGCCTTTGGTCGCCGCCGCGCTGTCGGCGGATCCAAGATGTCGGGCACATCCAAACAATCTGACGCACATCACGCCTCACTCCAGCCAACCGGCGGACACGTCGCGTGTCCACCGTCATGACGCGAGCCCCTTAGCCAATCGGTATCTTGTCCGCGGAGCGAACAGGGAAGTGTGACCGTGGAGCGGACATAGATATCACTAATTTTTTTAGACATACTTTTTGGCCGATTTAAAGAAAACTACTGGACAGATTGGCACCAAATTTACAAAAGCACGCTTTTGGGACCAAGGTCCTCCTCCTGCCGATAATTTGGTGAAAATCCGTCCAGCAGTTTGGCCTGTAGGCGTGCGCAAGGTTTTTCCCCCATTCACTCTATGGGAAAAAAAGATGTTTTGGGTTCCCCCCCTATAACTTTTCCCCCCCTGGACCAAACATCACCAAACTTTGCAAAGAAATTCAGAGTGGCCCATATACTTTATTTGCAAAGTTTGGTGAGGATTCGTCCAGGGGGAGTGAAGTTATAAGCCGCCCAAAAAGTGCTCTTCCTATGGAAACAGCAACTTAACCATAACTACATGGCCACTACCGTGGCTGTGCAATATATATATAAATATATATATATAAAAATGTGAATGTGGAGTTATATATTTCATTATCGTTAAGTAGATCAAACATTAAGTAGGGAGTAGGGGGTTAATTGGACTGTAAGTAGATTAAATGTTAACTAGGAGCAGTTTGTGATAGAGGGTAGATAGAAAAAGGAGGTAGGGGGGAGGTTTCCTGGCGTGAGGTAGTGGGAGGATGTGGCAGCCTGCCTGGGAGCACCCGCAAAGGCCACCCTCTGTGTGAAGAATCAACTTCCCGGGCACCAGTGGTCCAGGGATGAATATCAGTTTCTAAACCATCAATCAACCCCACACCTCTAGTACACCAGAAGGGATCGGAACAGATTGGAAACACAAGCAAATTATAAGACATCCTTGCTCAACTTTGGTAACGTGGACGGAACGGCAGGCTTAGCTCTGAGAGTCGTGGATCGTTAGTTGCAACACATCGAAAATACAATTATTACCCAATGATAAAAGTGACTGTCAAGTCAAGATTGTATACAAATATAAACCTTATTATTATTACAACGGATGAGGCCCCCTACTCCCAGTGGTGCAAGGGGACACAGGTGGGCGCTGTAGGCGCATAGCATGCCGCCCAAGAGGGGCTTTGCACTTCCCCATTTGCTTTGCTTTGTCTTGTGAGGGGGCACAGCAAAGACAAAATTGAGTGTATTGTTGACAGATGGTGGACCTGCTATCTTTCAAACGATGACGTGGCTACCCAGGACGGGCCTTAGCTGCCGCAGCGCCCCATGCAGTGAAACAAAATGTAGCACCCTCCACGAGCCCCCGCTCAATGTCTGATGTGGAGAGGGGGGCTATTTTCCAGTGATTAACTCCCACACTGCAACAGGGAGTTAATCACTGGAATAGGGTGCTGATGCATTCTAATGAAAACCGCCCGCTCCTGCGCCAGAGAAGGGAGGTAATCCCTGTGCAATAGGCGCTGATTGGAACGCATCAGCGCCTTATGGTTCTTAAATGCACCCCGCGAACATGCTGGCAAGCCCGGCAGCAGCACAAGAGCGGGCACATTTAATTTCAAAAGAGCCTCTGCACCCTTGAAAGACTCCCCGAGCTGGCGTGGCGTGTGGATAATGCCGCCTGGGCGGCCGTGCCCTGTGGCTGGCTCTCCGGGTATCCCTGTGCCAACGCCAAAGTCAAAAACCTGGCCAAGAAGGCATTACATAAGAGAGCAGAGTTCTCATGCTGTTCCCCCACCAGGTGTGAGCAGCCTATCCAGCCAGCTATATGAAGCCTGGCTCCCCCCTTGCCGGTCATTGCCGCCCCCAGCTCTTAAACCTGAACCAATTCTCCCTTGTCTAATTCCCAGCGGAGACATTTGCCTGTAATAGGTTCAGCAGCGGGCGGACCCCGCACACCTGTCATGAAGGGGCTCGAGGGGGTTCTTAATGCGTGCGCTGTCGCGTGCCATCCCCCCCCCCCCCAGCTCTCTTTCCAAAGTGACCCTCAATGCAAAGCTCTGAAAACAACATTTCTAGTCCCAGACACAGGTGACTAAGGGGCTGGGAATGTGGCAGGCCTGCGCTGCTCGCCGGTGCCCCCTCCCAGCCCCTGCATGGGCTGCTGTTTCATGTGGCATTGCTCACATCTGCAGCGCGGGACTCACCTGCACCTCGTAAAGGGGGAACGCTTTGAAGGCTGCCAGGTGGCGTGCTGGGCCAACACCCACAGTGCGTGACCCCTGAGCTTCCTGGGCTCTCGCCCTGCATGCAGCTCGCACACATCAGCCTTCAGGAGGCAGGCAGAGCTGTGCCTCACCCAGGCAGGCCCAGGAGTGGACAGTGTCTCACCCAGGCAGACCCAGGAGTGACCAGTGTCTCACCCGGGCAGGCCCGGGGGTGACCAGTGTCTCACCCGGGCAGGCCCAGGGGTGACCAGTGTCTCGCCCAGGCAGACCCAGGAGTGACCTGTGTCTCACCCAGGCAGGCCCAGGAGTGACCAGTGTCTCACCCAGCCTGTGCCTCCTTTCACCTCTTTTCCTAAAGAGCCCCTATGCATTACCCAGGGGTCAGGCCAGCAGCAGGGAGACCCTTCCTCGCCGCAGACACTGACGTCTGTGCAACAGTTAGCTGAGTTTCTCGGTTCCATGTGTTAAAATCGCTGCAAAAATTGCTGTGGTTGCAAAATATCACAGCAAAAAATTAAAGGATGCGGGGGACAGCCCCGCAACCCCCGGACCCATTATACCATTTAAGGGCAGCGGGGGACAACCCCGCATCCCCTGCTCCCCTTAAATGGTATAACGGGGTTCACCTTTACTGGGTCAAACCACAGCATTTTTGCCGCGATTTTTTGTGTAGGTGACATTTTTGCCACGATTTTATCACTGCATACCAGTTTCTCGCATTGCTGCTAACCGTGGCATTTCTAAAGAAATATTCCTCTTTTACAAATGAAATATCGAGCAGATACACATTAGCAGCCAGGCGTGAACATGGCAAGAAGCAAAGGTCAGATGCTCGACTCCTTCAAAGGGACAGTGAACAGATATCTAGATGTGGGCTGCGCTTGAGTGCAGACCCGCTTCAGCATCACCTAGACTTCACATGGGGTCTCACTCACTCTCCACATCACCGCCGCATGCACTGAAATGGAGTCTCACTCATTCCCCATTATCGGCCTCATCCAATTCAGCTCAGTTTCACTCATCCGTGGCATGAGGGGCCTCAAAAAACGTCAATGGAGTCTCATCATTCTCCTGGACCTCTCTGCCGCCTTCGATATCATCGACCACACTATTCTCCCAGTCAGGCTACACTCTTTAGGAATAAAAGACCGCCCTCTTTTGGATCTCCTCTTTCATCTCTAATCGCTCACAAATCATGCTCCTCCACCCATTCACCTCCACCTCATGACCAGTAACAAAAGGGGTCCCACAAGGAACATCCCTATCTCCACTCCTCTTCAACATCTATCTACACCCTCTGCCCACACTCATCCACGCCCACAATCTTACCTGCTGCAGCTTCGCGGACGACACCCGGATTATCCTTAAAATCCCCCAATCGCCAGAATCCAACCATGGGGATCGGTCATCATGCTTCTCGAATATTGACTACTTGATGACGACCAACCACTTCAACCTCAATCCTGGGGAAACGGAAATCCTCGTCAGCGGGAAAACAACACTCCTTCCCTGACCTATTCCCTAGCCTCAATCCATAGGCCCCCCACTGGCTACCTCCACCTCGGTGAAAAACCTCAGATGCAGACTGGTCATGGATCGATTCCTCTCTCAGCACATCAACTCTGTATCCGTAATATGTTTCTTCCATCTAAGCATCCTCAGGTGTATCTTCCCATACCTCACTTATACTCACCGTTTCTCTGCCATCATCTCCATCATCCTCTCCCGCTTGGACTATGTGAACTGCCTCTACCTAGGTGCACCAGTGGTTCAGCTAAGGAAACTGCAAAGAATCAAAAAAAACTGCGGTCCGCCTGCTCATTAGCCTACCACCACCAATAGACACCATCAACCCTACAGTAAGAATCCTCCATTGGCTCCCTATTGGTCGATGCGCTACCTTTAAAGCCATGTGCATCACTCACCAGGCCATCCACAACACCAGCCCAGAATTCCTCCAAGACAAATTCACTCGCTACCACCCCTCAAGGACACTCTGATCTGGCACAGCATCCCTCCTAGTGCTCCCAGATTACCACTGCACCAGACTGGGCGGATCGGCCATCTCCGACCAAATGCTGATTACCTGGAGCTCTCTGCCGCTGCACATCAGTAACATTTACAATCACTTGGCATCAAGGCCCTCAAAACATGGCTCTTGCCTTCCTACCTCTTCAAACCCTCTCTCTCTCTCTCTCTCTCTCTATAATGTCGATATGTGCACAGAAACACTGACCCAAACCCAGCAAAACACCTATCCACCCATTCCCCCACGGATGCCGGCAGCGGTTGCAGCGGCACAGCATAACACATTTTTGCCCTTTCTCCACCCCCTCACCGACAGACAATCGTACATCACCCTCCATCTCTCCGGGCCCTTCTCCCACTACTCAGGCTCTCAATCTAGGGAGACCACAGCTGGCGAGACCAGCCAATCGCGTTGGACCGAGAAAAACGACATTGAAGATGAACCCAATCCAAGTTTAAGGTATGTATACATTGCAGCACGTCTGTCGACATAGGCCGCAGGCACGGCCCCCCCATCCATGACTTTAGAATGCAGCTATGGCTATCCATTCCGGTCTAGCAGCTTGCATAGCCGTCCACACTGAAACCCCTGACATACCTCAACACCTCTGCCACTAGTATGCAGCGACAATCTATGCGAAAATATCGGTCTAGTTGGGCACACATCGAATCTCGTGCACTAGCACTCTATCCTAAACCACCAACGGCACATGCACGTGTGACTGACCTCTGGCCTGCTTACTGGAGCCTAGCCAGCCCACGCTAGTCCTAACCTGGCAAAATGCACACACGCATCTTTCAACTAACGCTTAGAATCTCCCACACATGGACTGTGGTTACAGAGGACGTTCCAACCACAAAGCACATTGACGCCATGCAAATAGGGAAAGGGTGCTATATAAATGACAAATACAATACTATACACATCAGTTGATTTTCACTCATCCCATGCACATCAATGGACTCTCACTGATCCTCACATTACATGCTTCATGAGTGCCAATGGAGACACACTCATTCCCGTATTTCTCTCCCATACGCTTCAGTGGGCACGCACTGTTCTTCATATTACTATGCTTCATGAGCGCCAATGGAGACCCACTCATTCCCATATCACTATCCCATATACTTCAATGGGCTCGCGCTGTTCCTCAAATTGCTATGTTTCATGAATGCCAATGGAGACCCTCTTATTCCCATATCACTATCCTATACACTTCAATGGGCTCTCACTGTTCCTCACTTAAGTATGCTTCATGAGCGCCAATGGGGACTTGCTCATTCCCGTAGCACTATCCCATACACTTCCATGGGCTCTCACTGATCCTCATTGTTGTTATACAGGGAGTTCCTAGTAGGAATGGGAGTCCTTATTCCCAAGGGGACCCTCTCCCCATGAGGCCCTGCTTACCTCTACCACAAGGGAGGGTATCGCGTAAAGGGCTCACCTCCTTAGTCTCACTGGGAATGGCCTTGGGAGAAGTGAATGTGCTAAGGGCTTGTGGGTGGGACCTCACAGCATTCGTCCAGAATTTTTGCAGAGACACTTCGGCCCATCAAAGACTCCCTACCACAAGAGCGAAAGACTCAGCCATGGGGCAAAGTATACTGCCTTGATTATCCAACACAGGCAGGGATGATACAGGACAAACAGTTTTTCAGCATTCTCAGCTTCTGAGCCTGTGTCACGCGTTTTTATGCATGGATGGCGTCACAAAAATCAGGTCCACCCCAAAAACCTACGCGGTGTCATCATAGGTCATTTTGGGCTAACCATGTATACAACAACTATACATTAGTCTGTTTATTGGTCCCTCATATCAGGTGGCTCAGCCTGTGACAACCCCTAAAGGTTGCAAACTACACTGTTGCTGGGTCGCAGGAAGACCATTGGCCTGTGCAACCTTTCATACCACCTCACAAATGGAGCTTCTGGATTGGCTAGAGTGGGTCCTCCCAGGCCTGGGACACATTCTGGTCACGGAGCTCAGTGTACCTTTTCAAGGCGATGGGAAGGAATATGGAGGACTGTGTGTTCCATAATGTTGCCACTGGTCTAATGACCTAGCCTGGGAGAGTGCCTGCAGGTTGCAGTTTTGGTGGGCAACACTTGTATCATTCCACTATGTCTCGCTGGGAACAGCTTCTCTTCCCACCACGAGTAAATGGGCATTGTCCTGTTCTGCTGTGTCACGTGTGAGAGGACCGCAAAGTGAAGCCCTTCTGTCTGTAATTATAAGGATTTTATTCTGAATTCTTGCAGGTGGTTTGCTGCCTTGGGGACCATGAATTTTCCACCCGCCCTTGTCCTTGGCTGTGAACACCAGCTCTGCGCTGTGTGCTGCAGGGATCATCTCTCCCCTTCCATGTATCTGAGGTCTGACCTTTCAACATGATTCCCTTCAGTCACCCTATGGGTTCCCTATGTGTCTTCATGGCTTCCTATGGTTAGTTGCAATGAAGCCTATGCAAGCTTGGTCCAGGTGTATTCTGCATCTTGCGGTTTTGCTTTGGCGAAGGAAAGGAAAGGTCCTTTGCATTATGTAAATGTATCCGTCCTCTTCCTGCAGGAGTATAAGCATGATTTTCATGTCTATAAGTAATAAACTAGGGCAAGTTAGTGTAGCTTCATGCAGATTTGCTTCATGGCTAATGCGGCTGTGTCGCGATGTCACTAATGACGTTGTCGATACCTGGCTTTATTGTCAGTTGATCTGATCCATTGATGGGACCTCTGTCTCCTCGAAACCATCACTTGGATATGGGTTGAACGGCTGCCTGAGAGAATATCTCTTGTCATATCTGTTATATATTGGTGCTGCCGGTGACAGGCCAAAGAGCGCTTTACACCTTTCATTCCTCATCCTGCGAGTAGACATTTGCATAGGGGTCATAAGGGCCATTCTGGGGACCCTCTGTTCAATTGAATCCCACAATTGGTCACGACACCCGCGGACACATGGTAGGGAAACATGTGGAAGGCAGGGGAGGGAAGGAGATGGGCTGTGTGATTATGAAGGAACACATCGGACTGCCAATGCCTGTAGCCAGGCCGAGTGCCATGGGAGGGGACAACACTGGGGCCGAAAGCTTGATGCAGCGCCCATGCAGTATTGCTCCTTGTGGCCCCTTTGTTGTGCTACATAACAGGCATGGAAGGAATCAGGGAATCATTATGCCCAGTCCTCCGGAATAGTGGGCAGAACTCACCAGCCGAAGGAGGAGATGTAGTGGGCAGAAGCCAGCTGCTGGCGGTATCTAAGGGTTGGTGGATTCTAGCTGCCCCCTGTGCCCTTCGTGAGCTGTGTTTGGGTATTATAGCAATGAGTGTCGCACGGAAACCTAGGGGGAAAGGATGTGACATTAGTGAGGGCTCTTCGGGGTTGAGGGACATTTTGATTGGATGCCTACCTGTACAGTGCAGTAGCCTGGTTTTGCAAGCGTAACACTGAAATGCCCACTGCATTGAAGAAAAACTGCGATCCACAGCTAGTATTGCGATTCGTGACCTGCAATGGAGTTAATTAATGTTTGGGACTGCACTTGCGGCCGCGTCTTACTAAATGGTTACGACGTCTCCAGGCAACAGTTCCTACATGGACAACATCTTCCACTGTCTGTTCCACTGCACTGAGATGTCAAGCGGCAAGCCGTGGTCTCCGGAGAGGACTCCTGCCACCCTCAATGACATGGGCGTAATTCTAGGGGGATTTGCACCCCCCACCCACTTTTGGGGCACACCATTTTGTCCCCCTCATTTGTCAGGGTCCCCTTTCATCAAGATATCATATCCCCCCCAACATTTTCAGCAGAGTTACTCCACTGCCCAAGGAGCAGCTAACATTACAGTTGCTCATGATCACTAATGAGGCGGCTGTGTGCGCTTTTCTTGCACACAGCCCCTTTGCCCTATGCCCAATGTGTGCCCTAGTCACCTAGGTGACACCGCAGGACAAAGATGTGTTGCGTCTACGACTCGGACAGATTGCATTTCCTGTTAAGTTCACCAAATAGTTAAAACACTAGATCCATTAAAACTACAACAATGTATTCATTCATACTGAAAGGAAGAAAACATGACTTTTTCCTCAAAATAATGCATAGGAATAGAAAGCAGTTCCAAAACAATGTGGTCCAGCCTGGAGTAGACAATTAGCGATACAGCACACTTTCAGGTTCGAAACAAAATGTGAGGTTACTGCTGTATATGTTTAAAAAAGAACAAAGTATGCCAACATGTTTCAGCCTCGTTTCATTTTCCTGTGACCTTCCTCTGGGCAATGTATTTTCTGAACGTAATTAATGTATCATAAGTCATATATCCAACATATAAACATTACTTTCTGTCTCGCTGGTCGTTTCTGGTCTTTGGGAAGGTGATGTTCTCTCAATCAGTAACTCTGACTTTAGTCCTTGGCTTCATTTTGCAGGTGGGATGGGTAATGGTGACAGGGCAGGCCACAGGGGATGGAGGCCTGCCGCAGCGGTTTGCCTGCGACTTGTGCCAGAAATACTGCCCAGACATAGAAGTGCAATTTGACGGGCGGTTGAAGACTTCATTTCTCCCGAGCAGCCAAACACTAATGAAGGGGCCAAGTCATTCTTGTAAAACGACTTCAATTGTGGTGGTGGCTTTTTTTTTAATGCAATAGCACGAGTGAAATTGCATCCTGTGGTCTGAGAGTTAAGATGGCTCTTTAGCTGTAAAAGGGAGGGGGTGGGATTCTTTAATTTCTCGTCTTCTCTCTTTCACTCCCTGCCTTCGTCTCCTGCCAGACACGCCCCACGATTACTGGCAGCGAAAGGGGGAACTTCCAGACAGACAGACACGCAGCCTCTCCTTGGCCAGGTGAGGCCGCCTGCAGGTGAGTCAGGCTCCTCCAGGATTCTACACACAGTTTTCGGGCTGGACTGTGTTTTTCATTCTTTTTATTGTTAGTAATTTTGCATACCAGGCTAAACCGGAACAAGACAGAGCGACACAGAAGGAAATATCACAGTATATTGTGGCAGCCGAAGGTGTGTTGGGTAACCGGAGGCCTTGCGTCAGGGCACCGCTGTGCGTTCCATCACACCCACTTCCTTTACTGTGCCCCCGTCATTTCATGGCAATGTCACCTACGGAGGCGGTAGGTAGGTGTTTCAAGAAAACAAGGCCTATAGAACTGCAGTTTTGGGTAGGTCTTTGGCCCATAGTCACCCCAAATCCCAAACAGGTGAATACTTCTGGTAACAGCTAGTGGCCACGCCCTCAAACTTCAGATAAACAATAATCCATAGGCCGATCAGACAATCACGCCAGACAATTGGCCAGAGATGGCGATTTCCACATCGACAATGCGTGGTGCTCAAGCGCTTTGAAGAGTCGGCAAGCTAGCGTAGACCGCTCAACAAAAACCTAGATATTTAAGTGAGAAATAACCCCTCAGCACCCCCAATGTACATGCCTTTCTGTGACAGGGACGCCTGGCGAGTCACTTTATAACTCTAGAATCTTTTAGTCGCGCCACACTCTGTCTTCACTGCCGTACTTTTATTGTTGTTTTTCTGTTGTTGCTCTAGTTTTTGTAAAAAACAAAGTGTGTGCTTTTAAATATTTAAACAATGTGTGTTCTCCAGTGCTGGAAATGGACATGATTAAATGTGGCCATTGTCGGGCGGGGGTTGTAAATTAAGGGGAGGGGTGAACGCAGAAGATTTACTCCCGCCCCCATAAATAAACCTTTACATTTCAGGAGATGAATTCATGGACTATTAAAGAAAGGAGGCGCGTTCCCTGTATGTTGCAAGGAAATTAGAAACGGTGTAGACATTTTACATGAACAAAGCTGTAGTTTATATTTTCTACAGAGAACAATCCTGACAGAATATTAACAAATGTTCTCGCCTTATGTTTCATTAGCACCCTGGCATGGGGAGCCAGCCAATCAGGTGGCTAGGAATGTGGCCTTTAACCGCCGGTACAAACCTGTGTTCTATCCCACCTGACAGCCGGCTCCCTCTGCCACCACCTTCCCCAACCCTCCGTCCCGTCTTTCCCCCTTGGCACCCCCCACCTGTCTTATTTCTGCAGCAGCGGCACTCCCAGCAGCTCCTTCTTCTTCGCTGCTGTACGCCATGTAAGAGGGGAAGAGGGGCTCCGCAAGAGGAGCTCCTCTTCCCTTTCCATGGTGGTCATCTTGGAAAAGTATTTTTCTTCCTGTGCGCGTCCCGTTGAATTGAAAGAAGGAAAGCATTTTGTCACCGCGGGTTACCCCTTTGGTATCCTGGGGTGCTAATGGTCTTAAGCTCCCATTCCAAGGGCTGGAATGGGGGGTAACGGTCAGGAGCCCTCGTTAATGGCTCTCACTTTGCTCAGGCCGTTAACTTGTGCTGCTGGGACGTTACCCCCGTTCCAGCCCTTGGAAAAGGGACTTAACGCCACAGTAGTCTAACAGGTAAGTCACTCAACTTTGGTCCTGACGAATCGAGTTCAATCTCAGTTTCTGCATTAAAAGCAGACATATTACTAATGGGCAAGAGTCGTTTTCTGGGGAGACAATTTTTGCTGGATCTCGGCCCTGGGAAAATCTGGTGCTGGTGTTCTCCATTAACGAGCGCAGAGAGAGGTATGATATCCCTGTAGGGCTGACCTGGAGGCCACTCAGAGAACAGACAAGTCATTCCTGTGGGTTAATGCCTCCTTCAAGGCCAGCGTATCAAAGTAGAAGAACCCTCTCCATGTACAAACGTAATACAGCTAAAGGTTAGAAAAAAAGTCAGCACGTCTGAGGAACTCTCAGTCTAGTAGAACCAGGAGGTAAACCGACAGTTATACGCAGAATATAGATTTCCAAGATATAACCTGTCACCCAAGACAACAAGGGGGACCCAGCACAGCAAATCAAAGCATGTCCTCAAGGCACATAATCCAAATTTGGAACCTATTATACAAAACAACACGGCAGAGACCAGCATAACCAACACAAAGCTTAACCCCAGGGTAAATTATCTCAAAATGGAACTCATCACCCAAGAAAACAATGGGGATCCAGCAGAGCCAAGAAAAAGACCAAGGATAATTAGCCTTCGGTGTGGGCCGCGCACCCTCTTACCCACTAGGGGTTGGTTCTGTTCATGAAGTAGCAATATCCGTTGTGACAGTTCATTAACAAACTTGTTCTCCAAATTTCACAAAATAATGTTTTACCTTTTTTAGAAATCAAATTTCTTTTTAGCAAATGCACATTTTTGGCCAATGCATTTCGGACATTATGTCCTTCATCAGGGCCTTCGGTTGTTGTCTGATTATAGTCGTCACCAACACAGTAATATCCACCGAGGATCAAAGTGTAAATACATACATTTTTCCAAATTATGTCATCCACGACAATTATAGTAATGTATATTCCAAGACACAACGGCAATACAAGAATTAGCAGGGCCTCCACAAAACATGCATTAACATTTAACAAAGAAAGAAGAGACATATGGTGACATTATTCAAATGATCCTAACATGCTAAAAACATGTTCATTAATCCTTAACCATGCATTTTAAGTTGGTACTTGACAGTGCATAGGAGAAACACTGTGGACCATAGATGATCGTCATGCTATTTGTGCTGACACATCCAATTATTCCTGGAACTGTAACCCGTGTCACCCTATATGTTCTCGAATAGGACATATATGTCCTCGAATAGAACGCACTGTGTAACAACTGTTATTCGGCAGATACGCTAGTTGTATGAACCGTAATGTGTTAGTTCGCACGCAGCCGGTTCGGAATACTCACGGTGATTTATGCCTAATTGTGTTTGCCGTGTAAACCTACTGCTACACATTATGTGCTCCCATGTGTGTTCATCAGTGGTCGGAGCTTATGAACGTTGAGTTCGTTGGGATTAGTTAAATGATGCCTTTAGTATAGTAGGTGGGTGGTGCTGACTTCGATGCATGCACACTAGATAGTAATGTAAAGCTGGGGTGGACCTGTATGGCGAATGTTGCGCTCTACTGAAAAGATCATGTTGCACTATTAAAATACTATCGCAATCATGGATCAAATTTACATTACTCTTATCGGTACCGATCACTTACCTTAAAGGTACAGGGCGTCTAAACGCGAGCGCGATGGTAGGCAGACAAACTTGACTGTCGTACTTTCGGTATAATGTAGAAAACGATGCATTGTCAGGGCGATTGTGCCTGGCAGAATGGACATCCGACTCGGACGTTGGCTTTGATCAGTCCTATCAGTGACCATGTTAAATCGGGATTAGGTATCAAACGCACTATTCTCCATGCCTTGTGTGTTGCAGGCCATATTCTATTGGTGTGTCATGTGTGGTTAACATAAAAGATAGTGAATACGTTAAGCACAGGTGATTCCACTGTATATATCTTATGAGACTGATAGTAAATATCAACTCTTCCTTATATTAACAATGTAAGGGTCAGAATGTACATCTAAGTATGTGGGTACTAGTTGTCTACTTCTATTAACATGAAAATTCGTGATACATCTCACTCATATTAATTCAATGGTGCCAATGCATGATTCCATAATATATTGACGATGTCAATGCATCTAGTAGTCGAGTCCTGTCATACTAAGCACGCACTGGATCGTGTCAGCAGCTCAACTATTATTGTATTGTTCTTACACCTCTTAGGTCACTATTCTGAAGGTTCTGCCTTCTGCTTACACCTGCAGAATTAAAAAGTTATTATTAACGTTATCAGTAACTGTTAGATCCATTACTCATCCAATGATCCTCCTTTTGTTCACACCTGTGGAGTTTAAACATTGCATAATTTATGACTGCTAAGTCAATTACTAGTTCGAGATGTATTGTGCTTGTCTCATCATGTGTCATTTTGTGATAGGCAGACATGGTTACAGAAAGCAGTTAAAGTCCCACTCCTCATTCATTCCATTTGGCACAAGTGTGTCTAAACGGTCGATCCAATATGCTTCCCTTTGTTGTCTCCTCTTCTTGATGTCTTGTCTGTGTTCTTGACTGCCCATTACTTCTAAAACCTGAAATTTCAGTTCAGCCACACGGTGGTTCTTTTCCATGGAATGTCTTGCTACTGATGAATTTGCACTTTTATTTCTAACACACGATTTATGCTCGTAAATGCGTATCCTAAATGTCCTGCCAGTTTCGCTGACATAGTAAATGCTGCGTGGGCATTTTATACAATACACTGCATTCTCATTATTGCATGTGGCAAAATGTCTTAAGCTGATTTTCTCTCCCTTGAGCGGATGTGATACTATTCCACCTTTGATTATGTTATTACAATTCCTACAATGTATGTCTTGCAGTGAGCATAGGAAATGTGTGCGGGTTAACCCCACACATTTTCCAGAGGTTCATCTGCCATCATTCAATTTCTTTTAAAAATAATTTGAAAACAGGGTGAGCGCACACCATCACCCAAACCCACAAGTTGGATGCAGCACAGCCAATCAATACATGACCCCAAGGTGCATAATCCCAGAATAGAACCCATCACCCAAGACCACAAGGGTGATTCAGCAGAGACAATGTAAATTGCATGACCTCAAGGCACATAATCCCAGAATAAAACCCATCACCAAAGACCACAAGGGGGATCCAGCAGAGACAATATACATTGCATGACCTCAAGGCACATAATCCCAGAATAAAACCCATCACCAAAGACCACCAGGGGGATCCAGCAGAGCCAATCAAAGCATGACCCGAAGGCACATAATCCCAGAATAAAACCCATCACCAAAGACCACAAGGGTGATACAGTAGAGCCAATCAATGCATGTTCCCAACGCACATAATCCCAGAACAGAACCCATCACCCAAAACCACAGGGGGATCCAGCAGAGACAACATGAATTGCATGACTTTAAGGCACATAATCCCAGAATAAACCCCATCACCAAAGACCACAAGGGGGATACATCAGAGCCAATTAAAGCATGTCCACAAGGCACATAATCCCAAAATAAAACCCATCACCCAAGACCACAACAGGGATACACCACAGCCAATCAAAGCATGACCCCAAGGTGCATAATCCCAGAATATAACCCATCACCCAAGACCACAAGGATGATACAGCAGAGCCAATCAAAGCATGACCTCCAAGGCACATAATCCCAGAATAGAACCCAACACCCAAAACCACACAGGGGATCCAGCAGAGTCAATATCAATTGCATGACCTCAAGGCACATAATCCCAAAATCGAACACATCAGCCAAGACCACAATGGGGATCCAGCAGAGCCAATCAAAGCATGACCTCAAGGCACTGAATCCCATAATAGAGCCCATCACCCAAGACCACAAGGGGGATCCAGCAGAGACAATATAAATTGCATGCCTCAAGGCACATAATCCCAAAGTAGACCCCTTCTGTGATGAATCGATTTCCGGGGCACCAGTGGTCCAGGGATGAATATCGGTTTCTAAACCATCAATAAGACCCACACCTCTAGTACACCAGAAGGGATCCAAATTATAAACGTCCTTGTCCAATTTTGGTAACGTGGACAGAACGGCAGGCTTATCTCCAAAGGCTTGTGGATCGTTGGTTAGTTGCAACATGGCGAAAATACAATTATTACTCAATGATAAAAGGGACTGTCCAGTCAAGGTTGTATAAAAATATCTATTATTATCATAGCAACCCAATACAACCCATCCTGTAATGCAGAGGACAGACTGTTTCAAGAAGGAAAGGGGGTGCACTCTGGATACTAACAGGCAGGCAGTTGGTAAAGTAATTAATCACAATAGTTCAAGGATACTTGGTTTCAACACAAAGGGAGCAATGGGTCGTAAAATGTCACTATGGGCCTTCAGAGAAGGACAGGAGGGACAGACCCACAATGTACCTGTGCTTGTAGAAGTTCTTGGTGCTCGATAGGGTTGAGTCGGTTTCAGGGTACTTTGCAGCTCCTGCTACAGAGTTCAAGACAGGAGACAGCTGTGGGTATCAGGCGGCAGGCAATTCGGTGAGCAAAGCTGGATGGACTGCTGCAGGCTGGCCTACACAGGGGCTCTGGGAAAGGAATCATTGTCTCAGTGTTGGTTGGTGAGCCTGAAGCACTGGTCAAGGCGTCTCAGGCAACGTTAGCGACTGTGACATGACAACAGTCAACGGTGCAGTCGTTTGCAGATCGAGGGGCTCGACTGGCTCGAAAATGTCCCTAAAGGCGGTCGCTGACTGATGCTTGTCGATGCACTCCTCCTAGCTTCTTCTCTTGGCTCGTATAGTCCTTTAAGGTAGACGGCCCAAAGCTGAGGATAATGTTGCAGGCCACAACCTTTTTTTCCTTGGTTTGGTTCAGAGACTCTCTGCCACTTCCCACCTAGGAAGCTTGCTTGCAGAGCCCAGCATGGCATGCTGTGTGCTGGCTGGGCACCAGTACTGGAGCTGCTGAAGGGTCCTATGGATTCAGGATCTCCATCTGTTCCCTTGGAGATGTTTAGGGGAGGGATCTTGCTTCCCTCTTGGAAATCCTGGCTTTCCTTCACTGGCGGAAGCTCTAAGGCAGACTGTACCTTCAGTGAGGTTCCACATGAGTTCTTCTTGTTACTCCTTGCATTTTCTTCAGATGATCTGCCCAAAAGAGGGGATCAACCCTCTTTTAAGGCCAAACGGGCCACAGTGATTGGTCTAGGCTAAGCCTACTTTAACAAACCAATCCTGGATCCCCACCAACAATCTCCTGTATGCTTGAGGTCATAGCCAGAGTAATTTGCAACAGAAAAGGTAAAGGAGTGAAAACATGTAATACTAAGTCCCACCCATCTTCCTGTCTGTTGTAGATCAAAGGGTCTCTCTAGTTAATGGAGCTCTCTGTGGTTCCTGATTAAAACAGCATGTCTGGGGGTGATGACTACTGTAAACAGCTGCCACGGACATGACAGTTAATTGCCCTTGATACTGAGGGGCAGAAGCTGGCTTCAGGTTGACACAGTGCATATCAAAGGTTGTTGGTTGTTTCCTGTCTCTTTTGTTTGTACTGCGACCAGGCCCCCCTGTGGGCCTGTTTCAATTATTGCCTTAATTCACTAGAGGGGTGCATTTACTCTGGTGTTAGCATGATCAGGGGGTACCCCAAAATATTTAAGGGGTGCTCCTGTAAATTGGGGTATACTTTCAAATTAACTCTGATTAGTATGTGAAGCTGCCACCAACAGTGCCAACAAAGGACAGAGCGGATCTATGGAGCCTTTGTTAGTTAATTAGGCTGGCCATGGCAGGAGGAAGGATTTGCCCTGCCCCTTCTCAGATGCCTTGATGTACTCTTGTCTGTCATATGCCAACTAAATATGACTGGGGTGACTGCGCTTGCAGGCTATGTCCACCCAGGATACACAGGTCTATGTGTATGTCGTGTGCTGAGCATAGGAAATGTGTGCGGACTAGCCCCACACGTTTTCCAGAGGTTCATCTACCATCATTCAAATTCTTTTAATAAGAATTTAAAAACCAGGTGAGCACACACCCACCGTGTGGATGGTTTTATTCCACACACCATCACTCAAGCCTGCAAGCTGGATCCAGCAGAGCCAATCAAAGCATGACGCCAAGGCTCATAATCCCAAATTAGAACCCATCATCCAAGACCACAAGGGCAGGGAGTGAAGGGGGGGTCCCGCAGAGACAATCAAGGCATGATCCCAAAACACATAGGGCCTCATTACAAGTATCGAGGCAGCCAGGCCCTTAATAAGGGCATGGCTGCCTCCACATCGGGTTCCAGCTCCGGGTTCCTTCAAAGAGGAATTACCAGGCCATTCCAACATTTGAGGACCTGGTAATTCCTCATTGAAAAAACCCATCCCCATTCCCATTTGAGCCTCCATAGGGCTCAATGGGAATTGGGAGGGAGCTAATAACGGCCCCGTTAATAACAGGCCTGTTATTAGCTCCCTGGTCCCCTTGCAGGACCTGCTAAGGACGTCTGGTCTGACCAGACGTTCTCTGTGGGTCCCGCAAGGGGTCCTCATAATAGGGCATCCCGTAATGAATGGTGCCGGTCCCGTAACGGCACCCTTCATTACGGGAGCGCCAGGGTGGTAATGAGGCCCATAATCTCAAAATAGTACCCTTCACACACGACCACAAGTGGGGGTCTCGTAGAGCCAAAAAAAGTGTGCTCTAGCACCTTGAAGCATCTCTTGTGCTAGATGGAATTACCAATAATGATCTTAGACCAAAGAACTGGACAGACTCAAAGAATATAGCAAAGTACTACTTTATTCTCAATTTAATAAAGCAGGGTCTACCAGCAGACATCGGAATGATTGTTGCACACTCACACACAAACTTGATTGCACAGAGTTCTTATACCTCACTATGCGTCATCTATGACGTCATCCTAAATGGCAAACCATAAAACGTATTAGCGGGAGAGATTGGTTAAGGGTACATGTCTGCTTATAGAATACATAGGGGTTAGTACACCATTGTCTGTCTCTTATCTGTGAGGCACGCCATGAACTACCTCTAAATACAATACGTATGATACTGATTATAGTGAACAAAATGGCTGTGGATTGGCCTATGCAACATTGTCTAGCAGGTTGCCCTATAGACCTACTGATTGGTTGGCATTCTCACGCAACCTTGGACTTTCGGCTCTGTTAGCAGCATGTAAGCAAAATAAAACCTGGGTGCTTGAATCACGTCAGATTACTCCCCACTTTCCCACTTAGTCAATCATTTCTCATCAGTCTGGCCATGAGCCAAAGCATCCCGTCTGTAGTTGACCTTGCTGTTGCTCTCTGTTCTGGGACATTCAAGGGAGTATAAGCACATCACTATCTTCATCCAAGGCTTAATGAATAGCGCTTGTTTTTTACTTCTGAGTCAGATGTGAAGAGACCAGAAATGTGTCAATTTTTACCTCTTATTCACTGCTATTTTATTTAATTATACTGAGTGTCATTGCTCTTCTTGACCTCTAGAAACTTTCTCACTCTACTTTAAATAGACTTTGTACACATTTAATTGTCCAATACTTGGATCTTGCGGATGTTTTCTTCTGTCTCGTCTGCCTCCCTTTGCGCTTTGCAGCTATTCCTTAAAAATAGCATCCTTGATCCCAAGCCAACATAGACTCCTCTCTGTTTTGCACGTGAAGCTGTTCTTCCAGAGTCTCCTGACTCTTCAACCCTGATCTGTTTCTGAGGTAGCTGAATTGAATATTAATGCGAGCCGGTGTCCATTTTCCAATTATGGCCGCCCTCGCCATGTTATATTTTCCTCTATAGCAAGCTTCTATATGTCTTTTCTACCTTCAGCTGCTGCGTATTTACACTTATTGGTCAGCAAGCTGCTTTGCCTTCTTTTGCATTCATGATTATTTTATAATTTAGTACATGTTTCTCTTGTTACTCCAGTTACATCGTCTCTCTTAAGTATTTTCATATAGTTTCATTATGGCTTCGTATATTTGCTTTATGACATCACCCTGCCCTCATCAGGTTTCACTGAGCACTCCAGGATGTCCAATGGTGCATGCTAACATCCTTCCACACTTTCAGTGCCAGAGTACATTCTGTACTTCTGTCTGAGTGTATATCATCTCTCTTACACTCGATGCGGTATAGGAGCAACACACAGGGTCCCATACAGAGCTGTTCTCCTACTGTTCCAATATGACGGCAGTGAGGGGGTGGGAGTTAGGGATAATGCTTCCAACTGCTCCTCTACAAAAGCATGACCACAAGGGGGATCCAACAGAGACAATGAAAGCATGACCTCAGGGTACACAATCGTAAATTGGAACCTATTATCGAAAACAACGAGGCAGAGAACAGCACAACCAACATAAAGTTTAACCCCAGGGCAAATAATCCCAAAATGGAACTCATCACCCAAGACAACAAGGGGCATCAGCATAGCCAATCAAAGCATGACTCCAAGGCACATGATCCCAGAATAGAACCCATCACACAAGACCACAAGGGGGATCAGCATAGCCAATCAAAGCATGACAGTACAGAATCCTAAATTGGACCCTTTTATCCAAAACAAAGAGGCAGCAACCAGCACATCCAAAACAAAGCTTGACCCTAAAACACATAATCCCAAAATAGAATCCATCATCAAGACAATAAGAGGATCCGGCATAGCCAATCAAAGCATGACCTCAGGGCACAGAATCCTGGCAGATACCATCCCAGCCAACACAAAGCCCGAAGGCACCGAATCAGACAACAAGGGGTTCCAGCATAGCCCATCAAAGCATGACCCCAGGGTACAGAATCCTAGCAGATAACATCACAACCAACACAAAGCCCCAAGGCACCCAATCATAAAACAAGGGGTTTCCAGCAAAGCCCATCAAAGCATGACCCCAATGCACAGAATCCCAAATTGTAAAGCATTACCAAAACAATGAGGCAGAGAACAGTAGAGCCAACCCAAAGCAAATTAGTCCAAGATGGAATCCACGCCTCAAGATCATGGGGCAGAGAGCAGCAAAGCAACACACAACGTTGCCACAGAGCACAGAATACTCAGATGGAGCTCATTGCCCAACCAGAGGAAGCCCTAACAGCAAACCCGAAGATTGTTCTTGAGGCTGAGAACCTAAAGGTAGAAACTGGTGCCCATAATCTGCGGATGGAACCTAGCACTGGGAATCCCGGGATGGAAAAAGCAAATGGAGAATCCTTCATAAGAGGCCACAGCGGAAAATGTGGATACAGAGATGAAAACAAGAAACCTAAGGTGGAAACCAGAGAAATGATTCTAAGACTGAGGCAGGTTTTATTGCTTTGTAATTGTAATTGTTTATTTGTAAAGCGCTTATACACAGGTGAAGTGCTTCAAAGCGCTTCAAGGCGGGAAGGGAATACAGTAGTCATTCTTAGGCCTTTAAGTGAAGTTTCCGAATAATCTAACATAAATAACTAGCATACAAGACCTGAGGCATTTCTACTAGTGTAAGTGCATGACAGGAGGGAAAGAGAGAAAGGGCGGTGGGAAAGGAAAAGAGCATACAATCAATAAACTGCTAGACTAGGCCTAACGACTTGTCAGATAGTCCAAGTGCATGACAAGAGTGGGGAGAGGGGGAGGTGCAGGGGAGGGGGAAAGGGACATACAGAACAATAAACTACCGTACTAGGCCTGGTGACAATCAGATTGATTGATGATTGGTCATCACTAATGCGCCTATGCACAAGTGTTTCAGGCGCAACCAGGCTGGGGGGATAACAAAGGGAGGACAGGACAAGCGATCTTGCTAAGCCTGGTGCATTCGAGGTCATGCAAGTGCACAGACAGGAAGTACAAGGGAGGGGGGAAGGGGAACAAGTGGACCCAGTACATCATGGCCCTGGGTTAAGTGCAGAGAGTTTGCCCCTCTCGTGCAGTACTGCAGGCAGAGTGCAGAAGCCCAGAGGCAAGTGTAGGACTGGCGCGGGAGCCTGGGACCTGTGAGGCTCTGGAGGTGCACCAGACGACCAGTCAGCGAAACTGAGCAGAGTTGGGGAGGAAGGATAGCTCAGAGGCAACGCGTTTGTCTTGGAAGCAAGACAACGTGATGCAACACAGGTTTGAATCCCGATCCCGCGCTTAGAAACCCCTCGCTGGTATTAAGCGTGTTATAAATGAACAATAAAATAACATTTTAAATAAGAGTTGGGGGGGATAAAGAAGGAGGGAAGCAGGAGTGTAGAGAAATGAGTTTAGCAGGGGAGAGGGAGAGGGAGAGGGAGAGAAAGAGGAAGATAAGAGGAAGATAAGAGGAAGGTCTTGAGGCTCAAGACGGAGACAGGCAAGGAGCTGTTCCAGAGGGAGGCACCTGCAGAGGATAAAGATGTACCCCCAAATCTCTGCTTGGAAAAACGGCTCACCCACAGAAAGTTGGAAGAGGATGAGCTGAGGACTCTAGAGGGAGAGTATTTAGGAAGAGAGTGTTGTAGATAGTTGCAGCTCCAGAACCAGGAAGCCTTGTGGATGATGCAGAGGGTCTTGAACTTGATCCTTGCAGCCACGGTGAGCCAGTGGAGGGATTTCAGCGCTGGAGAGATGCAGTCCGTGGGCTTGAGGCCAAGGATAAGTAGTGGGGTTCTGTTCTGGATAAGTTGAAGCGGTCAGAGAGTAGAATAAGGAAGAGTGAGAAAGAGGCTGTTGCAATTGTCCAGTCTAGAGAGAACCAGAGCTCTGAAGGTGGTGAACCTCTGGGGGGAAGTGAGAAAAGGTAGAATACCTCTGAGGAGGTGCAGCTGGTAGTGGGAGGTTTAAGAGATGTTCGAGATGTGAGAAGAGAATGAGAGAGTGGAGTCGACGATGACCCCCAGATTTTTTGCCTCACTGGTGGGTAAGGGCGCAGGACGCAGGGAGGCCGGCCAGAGTGAAAGTGGAAAAGCGGGAGCAGGCTTCCCAATGAGGATGATCTCTGTCTTACTGGCATTAAGGCAGAGACCATTTGCAGCACACCAGGACTGAACTGCGAACAGACAGGGATGAGCGAGGAGGAGGAAGAGGCCGAGGGGAGTCTGAAGGAGAGCTGCGTGTCATCCGGATAGCACTGAAAGTTGGAGGTGAAGGCAGACATCCTGTGGGCCAGATGGGCCTTGTAGACATTGAAGAACCGGATCTATACGAATTGACCTAATGACAATTGATCGCGGGAGAAGTGATCGCAGGATAATTGATCTAATTTAAAAGGTCAATTAGGACATATATGCGGGGGGATACCCCCCGCAACTCCACCCACTCCAAACCCCCCCACAACCTCCAGCCAATCCTCTTATATTATTTATTATCCCAAATCCACCCCACACATATATAAAATAACTAAAATAAAGGTAGAGGTCAATTGTGTGAAGGTCAATTAGGACCACTATTATTAGGTCAATTAGGACAAAAAGGTCAATTTGAAAGGTCAATTTGGGTAATACCGAAGAACCAGAGGGATAGATTAGATCCCTGGGGAACACCACAAGTAGAGAGAGTGATAGTGGAGAGAAATGACCCAAGTTCCACCTGGGAAGGACGATCAGAGGGAAAGGAAAAAGCTACGCTAGGGCCTGGTCTGTGATGCCCAGGGTATCACGCAGACGGGAGATCAGGATGTTGTGATTTACTGTATCGAAAGCGGAAGAGAGGTCAAGAAGAAGGACGACAGAGGGAGAGTGAATGTCAAGATTTGGGAGCAGATCAAGACAGTTAGTGCAAGATTAGTGCAGGTTTGATCTTGATACTGTGATCAAGAGTCCCAAATTAACACCAGAAGGAAAAACCCTTAGGCGTTGGAAGTCATTATTGACAAACCCTGAGGACAAAGTAAGGTTGGTAAACTCTGATGTGTGAGTTGAAACAGAGACCCTGAATGCACACTGCAAGACAGAGGACCCCACAGCGCGAGGCAGGTCTTGGATCGATGAGGTAAAAGTGAATGATGAAGGCTGAGGTACTACTCAGAATAAAGAATTCCAAGATGGGAACCTGGAGAAATAACCACCAGTCCTTGGGCAAGACCCAGTCCAGTACTGAAGCGGCAATCCCTATAGAGAACCTCATGGTAGAGGTCAGGGTGAGGCGCCTTGAAGCAGATCACAGGACGGTGAAGTGCAAGGTGGAACTCAGAGACTGGAACCTCATGTTAGAGTCCAGGGAAGAGAGCCCTGAGGCAGAATCCCAGGAGGTGATCTTTGAGGCGTAATCGAGAAAGATAATCGGGCAACTATTCGAGCCCAGAGGAAGTGAGGCAGAGCCAGCGGCATTGAAAAGCAACTGAGAGTCCTAGTCATGCATGCTCGCAGAGGGATGAATCTGAGGCACGCGCAATGGAGAAGCTGAGCGTAGCGAGTGCTTCTACCCGCCTCTTCCCTGACTCTAAACATAAAGGAAAGACTCCAGGAAAAACCAAGTGAGTGTCAAGGAAGAGGCCACCCGGACATTGGGCGGAGCCGGGTGCTTAATGTTTAAACCTAGCAGGCAGCACTGGTGATGCGCGCCTTTGCCCACCTATCTGCGAATGGGACTTTGCGCTACGGCGTTCTTGCTTATTTTTCTCAGGGTCATTGTTTCCAAGTTAGGCTGGGCTTTTGCACACTTGCAATGACAGGAACCTCATTCCTTAACCTGGGCGCGACAAGGGGGCGTTCACTCACATTTCCACAGGATCACTTCCTTAGAACCACCCCATGACTAACTGTGGACGGTGGTGGTATGTGTGCCACCGGAGCCGGAGGCCTGTAATGTATTCATTGAACATGTATAAGGCGCACTTTACAGCAAAAATGTATTTAGTTAATGCAGCACACCTTACGCTGGACTAATCAGGCCGGCCAAAGTTATCTAGGTAGGCCAATGGCTAAAACTGATAGGCTACCTACACTCGGTGCTTGAAATGTAAACAAAGAGGTGCAGGTACTCACTATCCCAGAGTATCTGCTTACTGTTGAGAAGGGCAGGTATTCCTTCATTAAAAGTATTGGCTTCCTGCTGAGACGTGCAGGTACTATTTCTTTCAAATAAAAGAAGTGCAGGTACACAAGTCCGGCAAGAACCCGCTCACTTAAAGCACTCGTCTATACGTACGTGCGCAGGAGCCGCAGTGCTCGGCCTATTTGACCTCGTTCAAAAATAATGGCTTTGCTTTCGAAGTTGTGACGTTCTTGGCGAGGATTGCATTAGATTAGCTCTTAAGCATAGTGTAAGGAAGATACATAATTATGCAAAGATACATAATTATGCAAATCGTACATCAACTCTACATATGCACGTACTAGTGTCCTTGAGATACACAATTACACACAGCATGGGGTGCACGCGTACACGAGTAGACAAGAGCTCGTCAGATGTACATGTGTGCCGTGGACTGGTCCGTGTATCACAGAGGCAGGGCAGACCTGGGAAGCAGCCCTGAGCCCAATACTTGGGCCTACTTTACTGTATGTCTGGTCAGGTGGCCAGGAACCCCGAGCTGGGCCCCGGTGAAGTTCAGCTCACGGGGGCGTGCTGTGGGTAGAGCTGCAGAGCTTCCTAGCGCTGCTGTGTGCCTCCTTTGTGGGGGATCGCACGGTTGTAGTTGAGGTGTGTGTGTCTCTCTGGCCCCACTGCTAGGGGAGGCTATTTACCAGCTCTGACCAGTTCTGCTAGACTCAACAGTACTGCACTGCACAGGAACTCGGGCTGACACCGTCCTGCGTGATTCACAGACACAGCTCCGAGCAGGCGGCGGCTCTCTGAGTGTTGCCCCCTGGAAAGGCCACCGCGTCACATCCTCTCAAAGGTCCGGGATCAACCAGGCCCGCCCTAGCAGCAGCCCCTGGGGGCAGGGGCCGTGGTACAAGCCGTAGGACCTCCCAGGGAGTCAGAGGGCAGCCCCGCGCTGCTGTCAGCCCAGGCGTGCACATCAGCAGATCTGTTCAAGGTTTTGTGTTTCTCACGCGTTGCAGTCCGCTGGGTTCTGCACTCTGAGTAGGACATAGCGCCTTGGTGCCCCCCCTTTCGAGTTAAGTGTGATACACAAATGTCAAAATAAATAAATAAATAAACATACATACACCCCAATACCCGCACCACAAGCCACCTAAACTCATTACACTCAAGTGCTTCCGGCCTGCCTGCCTGCACCAATGAACACATCCGGTTTCACACTTGCCTCTCCCTGTAGCACCACTAACACACTCAGCCCTTTAGTCTAGAATCACGCAACAAGAAGCCACACACATGGCAGAAGTGCCTCCACGAGACCACTTTCAGCTTTCTTTTGTCGTGTTAAGCATCATACATGTGTTGTTTTGCGCCACATCGACTTCAAATTAAAGAAATGCCCGTGTAAAGGGAAACGTGTCACTCAGCAATTTAACATCACGCAATGTTATCTGTGGGCCTCATTCCGAGATTGGAGGTAGCCATGGCGCTATTTGTGCCATAGCTGCCTCCAATACCGGGTCCGGCACCGGTCTGGTTGAATGGGGACTTACCGTGTCATTCCGAGCCTGGAGGACCCGTTAAGTCCCTATTCACCAAACCATTCCCCATTCCTATTTGAGCCCCCATAGGGCTCAATGGGAATGGTGAAGGCGCTAATAACGGGCCCGTGAATATCAGGCCCGTTATTAGCGCCCTGGTCCGTTAGCGGGACCCGTAAAGGACGTGTGGGCAGACCACACGTCCTTTACGGTTCTCGCTAAGGGACCTCGGAATTGGGCGGTAAGGGATTACCGGCACCGGTCCCCTTACCGGTGCCCGGTATCCCTTACCGCCCACCTCGGATTGAGGCCCTGTGTCTAGTTCCTGACTGCTGTCATCTTGAAGCCCAGTGTGTGATTGTGTGCGTAGTATTTCCTTGTGCAATTTATCACCTCAGGAACAACACAACAGAGATGTCGTTTAGCACAACAACCTCAATTTATTTATAGCTTTGGTGCATGTATATAGCGCTTTCCTACCCTTAGAGGTGTCTGGGTGCTATACACTGAACAGGTACAGCTTGAGCAGTGACCTAAAAGTTGCCATGGACTTGACCGCCTGGAGTTCCATGGATTGCCTAGTCCACCGGGCTATTCCAGAATATTGCCGCCTGCACTGCAAACCGTCTACTGCACGGGTGCATAACTTGCTTTGCTGGAGGGCTGGCTGTAATCTTCGAGCCTTCAGTGGTGAGCCGGACTAAAGGATACTGCTGCAGGCTTTTTGTGAGGAATTCGACCATCCGTGCCGTGGGTGTGCGCTCGCCTGGGCTTTTAGGACATTTTAAATTAAATTGAATAATGGTAGATCAACCTTCGGAAAATGTGTGGGGCTAATCTGGACACATTTTCCTTTGCTCACCGCACAACATGCACATGGACCCGTGAACTCTGGGTGGGCACAGCTTACAGGCGCTGTCTCCCCGTCATATTTAGTTGGAATATGACAGCCAAGAGTACATCAAGGCATCTTAGAAGGTTAAGGCAAAACCTTCCTCCTGCCATGGCCAGCCTAATTAACTAACAAAGGCTCCATGGATCCGCCCTTTCCTTTATTAGCTGCTGGTGACAGCCTTGCATACTAATCAGAGTTAATTCAAGCAGGCCCACGGGGGGCCTGGTCGCAGGACTAACAAAAGACAGGAAAACCCCAACAAGCTTTGATATGCACTGCGTCAACCTGAAGCCAGCTCCCACCTCTAAATATCAAGGGCACTGACCAGCCATGTCTGGAACTATGTATTTACGGTAGTCATCCCCACAGGGGGATCCCATTCAGAAGGTACAAGTATGTGGTTTTTTGGAGATCAAATGTCTGGTCCCAACGCAGCTTCAAGGGCGACCTGTCGCTTTAATCAGGAACAAGAGAGAGCTCAGTTAACTAGAGAGACCCTTTGATCCACAACAGACAGGAAGATGGGTGGGATTTAGGAGTACATGTTGTCACCCTTTTAACTTTTCTGTTGCGAAGCACTCTGGTTATGACCTCATGCATATTGGAGATTGTTGGTGGGGACCCAGGATTGTTTCGTTTAGGTAGGCTTAGCCTTCACCAATCACTGGGTCCCATTTGGCTTTAAAAGAGAGTCAACCCCCTCTTTTCAGCAGATCATCCAAAGACTTTGCAAGGAGTAACAAGAAGAAGTAATTTGGCCCCTGGCTGAAGGTACAGTCTGTCTTACAGCTTCTGCCAGTGAAGGAAGGCCAGGACCTCCAAGAGGGAAGCAAGATCCCTCCCCTAAACATCTCCCAGGGAACAGAGGACGATACTGAATCTGGAAGATCCTCCAGCAGCTCCAGAACCGATACCCAGCCAGCACTCAGCGTGTCTTGCTAGGCTCTGCAGCAAGCTTCCGAGGTGGGAAGTGCCAGAGAGTCTCTGAACCAAACAAAGGACAAGGCTGTTGCCTGCAACACTCTCTTCAGCTTTGGAACGTCCACCTTAAAGGACGACACAAGCCCAGTGAAAAAGCTAGGAGTGCATCGACAGGCATCAACCAGCGCCTGCCTTAAAGGACATTTTTGAGCCAGTCGAGCCCCTCAAGCTGTAACCGACTGCTCTGCTGACTGTTGTGACGCTGCAGTCACCAAAGTCGTCCGAGAAACCTCGCCCAGTGCTTCTGACCCGCCAACCAGCACTGAGACAATGATTCCTGAACCGCTGTGAATGCCAGCCTGCAGCCATCCATCCATCCAGCCTCGCTCGCTGAACTGCCTGCCACTTGATACCCGCAGCTGTCTTCTGTCTTGAACTCTTCGCATAAGCTGCAAAGTGCCCTGAAACCGACTCGACCCTGTCGAGCACCAAGAACTTCTACAAGTACAAAGGTACATTATGGTTCTGTTCTCCTGGTCCTTCATTTGATGGTGACATTTTACGACCCATTGCTCCCTTTGTGATGAAACCAAGTATCCTTGAACTATTGCGAATAATACTTTACCGACTACCATCTTTTCAGTATCCAGAGTGCATCCCTTTTCTTCTTGAAACTGTCTGTCCTCTGCATTCCTTTACAGGTTGGGTTGTATTGTGTAGAGTTGCTAAAACTGTCTGTTGTGATAATAATAAAGTAGATATTTTTATACAACCTTGACTGGACAGTCCCTTTTATCATTGGGTAATAATTGTATTTTCGTGTGTTGCAACTAACCAACGATCCACGACCTTGCAGAAATAAGCCTGCCGTTCTGTCCACATTACCAAAATTGGACAAAGAGGTTTATAATTTGCTTGTATTTCCAATCTGTTCGATCCCTTCTGGTGTACTGGAGGTGTGGGGCTAATTGATGGTCTAGAACCCGATATTCCTCCCTGGACCACTGGTGACCCGGAAGTGGATTCATCACACTTTTGCACCAGAAATATATCAAAATGAACCAAGAGAAAAGGCACATTTTAAAACGACTGTATTGCGCTCTTTCTTTTTTTTCTGAGAAAATCCTGTAATATTTGAAAAGAACACAAGGACAACAAACTGTTAGAGGAAAGTAGCTAAGGCCTGTGTTTAACAAAAGAATGCTGACAAAATAACCCCCAAACTTGGGGTGTACTCTTCGCCTAACTGTGATTGTGTTGATTCTGCAGTTTATTTTTTTATGTGTTGAAATGCCATCTACCACTCATGTTACCAGAAAAGTAGATTGGGGCAGGGGTGGGAGGTCTGTGGGTATGAGACCATATGGAATTGTATGCACTACATTTGGGGGGAAGTAGCATGCCTTTTTTGTGACACCCCACGCCCTAGGCTCTTGCAATGCTGGATACTCCCCTGCCCTGTCATCAGGATGGGAATCCTTGGTAATATTAAAGCAGTTTCGCTTTAAAGCTAAACCTGCTTGTTGCTTCTATAGCCCATTGCTGTCAGAAAAATCTGTGCCACACTCTTGCTAATATGATTGAAAAAGTGGATCAAAGACTCAAACATTTACGACAAACTACAGGCTGGCTTTGTTGAAAATGTAGGGTGCAGCTTAAATCTCCTAATATTAGGATTGATGAAAAAAAGAGCATTCACAAATAAACAAAAATTATACATAGTCAGTATTGATTTACGCCAAGCTTTTGATAGTGTAAATAGAACACAGCTTTGAGAAAAATTAGCTTCTAAAGGATTCCCCGCAGCCCTCCTGAAAGCAATCAAAGCCTCGATAAGAGTTAAATTAGATCAAAAGAAATCAAAACAACAAAAGGCCTCAAACAAGGCTGCCCGCTAGCCGCTACCCTTTTCTGCTTCTACATCGAAGATCTGCAATACTGCCTAAACAACAGTAGGACCTTTCCACCAAGAATAAATGGCAGACCGGTCAACCTTCTATTATATGCAGACAACCTGAATATATTAGACCACACACAAGTTGGTCTGCAAAGAGCTCTGAATCAGGTCGAAAAATATATAGAAAAAAAGGATCTAGAAATAAATGCAGAAAAGACAGAAATACTGATATTTGCTGACAAAAGATGGAAAAAAGGCAAGAACGAGGAATGGACTGTGAATAAAATGCAAATAAAGCCATGTAGCGAAATGAGATACTTAGGTATCCAACTAAGTGGGATAAAAAATGAAGAGCCCTGGAAAAGGCTGTTAAAGACAAAAACAAAACAACTAATAGCGCAAGCTAATATCATCAACAAAAGATATTGGACATTTTCCCTTAGACCTGTAATAACATTCTACAGACTTAAAGTTAGACCAACATTAACGTATGGTAGAGAAACTTGTGCGAATATTCCAGAGAATTTCTGGAATGCCTTGGAAGGGCTATTCTGGAAAAGTATCCTTCTCATACCGAAAGCTACACCAATGTCGGTAATTCGACACGAACGCGGCCTGACTTCTCTACATGTATATATCCGCTATAATAAGCTGATACTATACAGAAAAACAATGAGCAACTTGACGCCACCCCAATTTGAAATATTTTGTGAAAATAACAACTTCACAGAAAAGGTAGTGGATGAATGGCAAAGAGAAAATGATCGAATTCTAGAAGAGGCAGGTCTAGAGAAAACAATCTTGGCTGAGAACCCAAAAGCCGTTAAAAGAATGCTATAGGCAGAGGATTGGTCTAACACCGAAACAAAAAGAGCATTGTCAAAAACCCACACACTCCTAAACACAAATTGTGGTGTGATGTCTATTATACCAGATTATTTGAGAACATTTCCAAATTGTAAAGAAAGAGATCTATTACTATGTTTCAGACTGAATGTTCTTCAAAATAAAACAACGAAGGCAAGATTCACCAAGGAAAAGATATGTACAAAGTGCACATTATGCAAAAGAAGTGATGAGTCGCTTAGCCACTTGGTGCTATTCTGTAAAAAGCTAAGAGATCTCCGAAATCTGTACATGAACAGCAACATCGTAGATCTATGTGGTCTAGACTCTGAGAAATGGTGGAGTTTAATATATGACTGTCGAACTCCAAGAATAAACTTTGCAACAGTCAAGAATTCCCTTAAAATGCTAGACCATCACAGCGAAGACGACACAGCTAAAGAGATATAATGTTTTTATGTTTTTATGGTTAATTTAGCTAAAAAATGTTGCTTTTAAATATGCTGTTTTAAACAGCTGTTGTATCTTGGCTTTCTCCTTGTTATTCTATTATTTTCCTTGATTTCTTCCTCTTTCTATTTCTCTTTTTACTTAAGATCTCTTTGTTAAATTTGTCAAATTTGTGAAAGGTTTGTAATAAACAAAATACACTTAATAAAAAATAAAAAATAAATTGCTGTCACTTTGGGTCATACTGCCCCAGCCAATGACATTCATCCTCCTAAGCTCCAGCCCTTGTGGCCATCTTCAGATTTTTACCACAGGTTCTCGTCTTGAGAGTCCTCGTGTTTCGCTCCTCGAAAGTGGTTAACTTTTTTGCCTATTCTTGCGAGAAATCGTCTTGATTTTTTCATCGTCTTCAAGTCAAGTTGCGACTAGTGGCCGGAGGGACCTGTTGCCGGATGAGATTCTTTTCCATTGATAGAATTTTGACCCATTGGTGCCGTAGGCCAGGCTTGGGCCTTCTTCTTGCCAATGCAGATGCCGCAAGGGAAATTCTTTTCAGGGACTGTGAAAATTACAGACTTAAAAACATCTTCATCGAAGATCACACCTCAAGTGTATCTACTGCCTGCATCCCGAACATGACGCAGACTGCCTGCATCCCGACTATGACGCAGCCAGATGTTCTATATGCCAGGCCTTGTCCACCATGACGCGGAAGGACCACCATAGGACGATAGTGGTGTGGATTGAGGAAGGGAAGGCCTCGGACTCGGGTGCAGTCATGCCTCTTTCTGATTTCGACAGACCCAAAGAGCCTGCTACTTTTGACAAAAAGAGGGTGTGATCCTTTGGTGACGCTTCCCGGGGGAAGATACCAAAAAAGTCCAAATCATCCCACGCTCCAACGACTTCTTTGACGATGGTCGCTGCGGCAACGGTACCCAGATCGGAGAGACGCTGGTCGCCTTCACCGTCGACGGTTAGCCTACTGTGAAGCAGGCAGGTTCCGTCTGCGAGGAAATCGCTGATGCCAGCAGCCAGGCATAAGACCTCGTCGACAAAGGGCATCCTGTCCAAGGACCCATAAGCGGTTCCACCTGTCAGGCTAGACAGGGACTGGAATGTTCCTTATGGTGATTCTCAGAAGTCCTGAAGACAGTACCCTACCCACCCAGGGGGAGACCCTTCCCAGATATTCTATATGAACAATACTGGGAGAAAAGGCCTCTCCAGGCAGATACACACCCCAGTTCTCAGAGATCAGGACAGGAACTGCAGCAAGGAATACAACATAAAACCTTTTAAGCATACGTTGTAATGCAAACAAGTCAGAATATATGATGCATTGAACCTTTCCCAGTCCCACCCAAATGTTACCTGGCAATCTGCTGCTGTCCACTTTGAACCTGATCCAATATCAGGCAGGCAACTTGTAAAATGAATCACCTAAATACCTGGTTCTCAAAAACACTTGCTGTCTGGTTCCTGAAATTATGACCATTGTGAGCATGCTAGGTCCTTGACTTTCTGGGGTTTAAGTAATACTGAGCCTGTGACGAACGGCGGAGCGAGAAAATGCAGTTTAGAGGAAACTACCTCTCGGTGCGGTCACTCTCTGTGTGCCGCCATGCCATTGGCCCCATTGGGCATGATGCGTACTTCGCGTCGCTTGGCATGCGCTTCTTGTCCTGATGGACACGAACAGTGGAGATCCGATGACATGGTGAGTGCGATCACCAGCATCTCCTGTTGCCATGGCGCTCAAGAGTCGATGATGCAGGGCGTAGCATCATCGGCGTCCCTGGTTGCCCTGACGCTGCTCCTGGATCTGTCAGGGCGGGCGGTATGCCCACAGAAAGGCATTAATCTGTGGAGCACACCGCGGGACCCCAGCGAATCCTAACGCCACTGTTGTCGACCTCATCGTCGGCACGGACCTCGTTGAGGGACCCATCAATGAACTCATCTATCAAGACTGGTGCCAAGTCAACGACCACTCCGTCTACGATTACCCCATCAACGACTTTGTCTATGTAGATGTCTTCCATTGACAGCTTCAATCTAGTCAAGGAGCTTGTCCACTACCATCACCGTTGCCACGCCAACAGTTACCATGCCCAGAGTAGCCTTGCTGCCTAGGCCTCCATCGCCCAGTCATCGCCTCTTTTCCTAGGGGTTCAAATTTGGAGAGAGAGATGCTCCAGCTCTCAATTATCTCCCCAGACCCACCAAGGTTGCACCGCTTTTCACCCTGTCTCCATTGGGACTTCCCAGGATGTCACCACTACCAATAATTCACTCCCCCAGTTCTGAGGAGGACCTGCCAGAGGGATTTTACTCTGACCAGGAGGGTGGTCAGGGGGAGCCTGATCCCATTTTGCCAGTGCTGTGGCAGGGAGCTCCATCTCGCCAGACATCTTAGCCTTTTAGCCCTTCAGCTCATGGCCCAGCACTGGCTCCTGCACCAAGGGATATGTCATTAGACATTTTGACCAATCTACACACGCTGGCGCCTGAAATCCAGCAGCGTCTACCAGCTGTTCCCAAACCTGCTCCATCAACATCAAGGAGCCTCCCGAGGCCTTCCAGAGTGCATCTGACGCTGTTTCTTCTAGCACCTGTTACCCCTCGGCCATTGCCTATTGCACCTCCTCCTGTGGTGGAAGAAGCAGCCCAGACAGAAACTGATACAGATACTGTCATCACCCTGGATACACAAGGGACTGATGAGTTTGATGACTACTTTCCTGCTGATGGGAAGCCTCTTGACAATGAGGTGCCCTTTTGGGATTATCCGCCAGCCGAGATTGGTTCAGTTCATTCCATGATCTCCGGGCAGTGAAGCTACTCAACCTCGTGCCTGAGGAGAAGAAGGCAGGTTTCCTTTTTGAACAATGTGAGTCCCCCAAGAGGACTAATGTTTCAGTTCCCCTTTTGGATGACATTTGAGAAGATTGTGTGTTGGTCATGAAGACCTCTAGCACAGCTCCTGTAAAAAGGGATTGTTTGGAGAAAAAGTACTGTGTCCCGGATTCGGCCTGAAGTGCCTCAGGTCCCAAACATCACCAGACTCTGTGGTTTCGGATGTGGCTAGGAGGAGGTCCTTTTCTATGGTTCCTCCTGACCACGAGGGTAAGAAGCTGCATGCAATTGGGAAGTGCATCGTCAGGACAGCGGCGTCTTCTAACAAGGCCTCCAACGCCCTAGCCATTCTCTTGAGGTATGACAGAGAGCTTTGGTACAAGTTGGGACCCATTCTCGACTTCCTTCCAGAGGACAAGATGGCCGAGGCCCTGGCGTTGTTCCACAAGGAGGAGGTAGCCTCTGACCATGCAATTACCTTCACCCCAGACACTACTGATTCGGGTTTTCACCAGATGAGCAATGGAGTGGCCCTCTGCAACGAGGGTTGGCTCAAGGCCAACAACTTCTGCACGGATGTGCAAAGGTGGTAGACATGGAATTTGATGTAAGATGGACACTGAGACGGTACGTTCTTTGGGTACTCTCTAGGAGAGGAAGCCATCCTTTCACTCCTTTTGGTCCTTCAAAGGGTTCAACTTGCTCTATCGCCAGCTCTCCCATTCAACCACCCAGGAGGCATATAGGGGACATTTCCAGGCCTACGGAAGTGGCAACCAGCTTCATCTTCACCCCCGAGCCAGGATGCAGACTCTGAAGCAGACCAGAACCGGACCAAGAACTGCAGCCTCGACTTCTGCACCCCAGTGGGAGGACGGTTATCGCAGTTTGTCGACCAGTGGTGCAAGATCTACACACACAAATGGGTGCTCGATATCCTTCAAAAGGCTCACTCTCTGGAATTCCAGGACACATGCCCTCACATTCCTCCCATCCCATTGCAAGAACAGCATGTGGCGCAATATAGCCAATCCCTCAGCGCCTCCGTGGCTCCGGAGTGCACTCCAAATACTTTCCGGTGTGCAAGAAGTCAGGAGGGTGGAAACTCATTCTAGACTCAACAATTTACTCAAGTCCCCAAAATTCAGGATGGTCACGTTGCAGCACATGATTGACCAACTGGAGGAAGGAGATTTCCTGCTGACCCTCAACAGTGGCCTCTTTGGAACATTCCCTCCGGTGAAGGTTCCTGCCCCTGCATGGGAACTCAATATGGTACTGTCAAAAACTGATGGGGCCTCTGTTTGAACCTATGCATGGTCTCCTGGGAAGTTTCTGTCATGGAAGACCGCTTCCTTGTGGCTATCACCTTAGCCAGGCGGGCAGGGGAGACGCAGGCTCTCTCCTGTAAACCCCCATATTTGTTCTTCCATCCAGTTAATTTGGTTCTGTGAACTCATCCTTCATTCCTGCCAAAGGTCCCGTTGGACTTCCATCTGAAGGAGCCTTTGGTTCTGCCAGTTTTCTTTTAAAACCCTACTTCACCTGCTCAAAGATTTTTGCATTCACTGGACATTGAGCGTGGCTTGAAGTTCTATGTCACACACACAAAGGACTTTCGAAAGACGTCTTGACTTTTTGTCAATTTCAGACATGTGGGACATGGGAAGCCCCTGTGTAAGGCTTCCATCTCCAGCTGGCTCTCCAGCTGTAACATGCATTGCCATCAATTGCCCAACAGACCACTTCCAGGCTGGCCAACAGCCCATTCCACTAGAGCCATTGCAGCAGCGACAGCGTTTGACTCTGGTGTTCCCCTGCTTGACATCTGCAGGGCTGCTACGTGGAGGTCCATGCACACCTTCACAAGATTCTACTGCGTTGGCAGGGATTCCAGGGATGAGACCCCGGTCGGCCAAGCGGTGCTTCGCAACCTGGTTGCATGAGCTGAGTCTGTTCCAGGGTAAATGCATTGCTTCTGTGAGTCTTGCCACCTCCTGTGGTTGTTTATATAAACTGCTGTGCAATCGTATTCGTGAAAATGTGAATCCATGCCAGATCCCATGCTGGAGAAGGAACACGTTACTTACCTGTAACTCCAGTTCTCCAGCATGAGTCTGGCATGGATTCACATGCAAATCCTCCCTCCTTCCCCTCTCTGGCTCCTTCTTGGTTCCTACTGCCACTTTACATGCGAAACCTCTAGGGGTGGGGCTAAGGAGGATGATGTCGTTGGCTAGGGCAGTATGACCCAAAGTGATAGCAATAGGCTATAGAAGCAACAAGCAGTTTTTGCTTTGAAACAAAACTGCTTCAATATTACTGAGGATTCCCGTGCCTGATGATGGGGAATATTCATGGCCATGTGAATCCATGTAAGACCCCATGCTCGAGAACAAGCAAGTAACTTGTTCTTTAGAATGTGTAAAGAAGTTAGATACCACCACAGAAGTAAGCTAGCACCTCACCCAACATTTGAAAGGTCAGCCCCACCAAAACTTTAGCCTAGGTGCACCCTGCTCATAATCATAGGCAAATTAGCGGGGTCCCCAGTCCGCAACCCCTAGAAGTACTTATTTAACACTGTCCCTGTGCTTAGAGGCCAAATCACTAGTGCAGGGTAGACTGGTGATGGCACCGCAGGCCATGGAAGGGCTGTGACCTCGGGCATCTTGAGCACACTCGTGCTACTGCAGTTCTCCCAAAGACCTGGGCCACAAGGCCAAGATAGTGCCAGTGAAAAAGGGAACAGCAGTGGGCTGAGCAAGGGTCAGTAAGCACAGTCAAGAGAAACACACATAACAACTCTTGCAAAAAACATGGTTGCATTTGTTACGCACAAAAACACAACGTAAAACGTTTCCAAGGTCATGTGATGAAGACATTCCAGTTACAAAATGGTAGCATGCATCAATAGCTGTGCAAAACTGTCAGTGTCACAGAAGCGTCCACACCACAGCAGTGCATGCAGAGCAGGCACACCCACACCTCTATGCCATGCCCTTAGGAAGCGATATCAGGCAGGAGGCCCAAGACCATGGTCCTACACTGAATGCCTCCTGACCCCATGGCCCGCATGACCCCTAATGGGCCGAAGCCCTCCGGCAAGAGGCGGCCAGTCCACCTCACCAACCGACGTTGGGCACCGCGACCCCCCGAAAAGGTGAATCACCATCCCATCAGACCATCACCACAGGCCGCCATTTACCCTGAAACCCCTGGGTGGGAAGGACAACCAATTCCAGTGAGTCGGGGAGGCAAGGCAAGACAGCGAGATCACTGAGAGGAGGCAATGCTAACCCCTTCCTCAGCGGTCCTTAAATGCCAGCGATACCGTTGAACGCCCACCCCTCAGCAAGCCCGGCGTGAAGCATCCTCTGCCCGCCCTGTTGTGAGGGGAAACATGGTAGTGCCCTTTAAGAGGCGCCCTGTGAGAGGAGGAAGAGGAGGAGCCTCAGGGAGGAAGAGGCAGTAAGAATAATGTAGGGTTTTGAGCAACACGATCCCATGTGTTCTCCGCATTATTATATGCATGAAGTTAACAACTGGCAACGAGGATAAACTGACAACTCACTGTGAGCCAATCCGCTCGCTTGCTACACCGGTGTACTGCACAGGCAGCCGTTCTCCTCTACCGTCTGCTGCGATATCCGCTGGGTGGAATCCAGCATCCTTGCTTTAGGAGACGCATCCCGACTCCTGCTGTGACCGATTAGCCGCATCCTGCTATTCCGGCCGCCATCCATGCGCAGTGATCCGCTGCTGCCACGACTCCACCCGGCAAGAAGGTTGGGGTGTCCACCCGCCGTGGTGAGGTCGAGCGGTCCGGTGCGAGACAGAGAGCCATCTCGGTTATTGTAGAAACTGAAGAAGGACTAAGGTGGAATCTGTAACTGTGTACACGCAGACAAATCAAGTACTAAAGACATTCAGGATGATGAATGAATGTAAATGAGGGGCACAAGGGGGCATACACAGTGCCAGCAGCAGCAGTGACTGTCCCCCATCCATGGCCCTGCTTAGGACCACTCCCTCATCAGGTGCCCCATGGTCGAAGGACGTTGCCCATTTTTGCCGGTGAGGAGGAAGAGTGAGGGGGAAAAGAAAGGAGGAACGCAACAAAAAAAAAAGGGTGCCAAAAGAATTGCTGACATGGTGGACCAAGCGGGAGACCAGGAGGGGGCACAGCAATGCATTGGTAAAATAGTGTTTTTAAGAAAATCATGCCCATTCAGTCTTCAACCACAGCAAGACAAAGGTCCAAGGTGGACTGAATGGGTTGAAGACTTTGATGACTTCTTCAAGGCCTCAAGGGAGGAGAAGTCACCAGTCCTAAAAGATATCTTCACAACCCTGGCTGTTAAAGAAGTAAAGAATGTTATCAAGACAATTCCAGCAGGGGAAAGAACAACCTATGACGAGCTCGTAGCTGCTCTGAACAAGAAGCTGGTGATTCAGCCAAACAGGGACTACGAGAGGTATGTGTTCGACCAATGCCACCAGTCCTCCCACATGACTGTATAGGAGTTCATCTCTCAACTCCATCAGAAGCTGGTCCAGTGTCAATTTTCAGCATTCTCAGACAGTGAAGCGATCCGGTTTCGTGTAATTGAAGGTTGTGTATCGTCTGCACTGCAGAAACAACTTTTGAAGAAATCCCTCACGATTGACAAAGTCATTAAAATGGCGAGAGTTCATGAGAGAGTCGAAATCCAAGCCTCTGCCAGCCATGGAAACGCCCAAGTAGAGAAACGATGAGGACGACTCAGTAGCAGCACTCACAAGTGTTAATTACACAGGAAAAGGACCAAATGACAGCCCAATCCCATCAAGAGGACCACCAAGGGAAGGATACACACAGACACGGATGGGTCCCCGTCCACAGTGGTTCTGCTACCGATGTGGCCAGATCTTCCCACGCTCCGGTGTATGCCCAGCTCTGAGCCAACGCTGTACGAGGTACGGCAGAGAAGGACACTTCCAGGCGGCTTGTCTTGGAAGGGAGACCATTCCCAACAGGGCGACAACCAGAAATGATGCCCACATCCTGGCGGCCGCTGCTTGGCCCAAGCCCCCAACAACCGCAGTGGAAACAGCCTCAGTTCTATCCACAACAACCAATGAGGATGGTCAGATCCATGGAACAAGGGGTGGACTACGGAGAGCGCCCAGTTGACCACCGATCACCCCAGGCAGAATACTACCCAGACCAATATGAATCCCAAGGTGTGAATCCCAAGGTGACCCTTACGCCACTATGATTAGTACTTGCAATAACAAGTCCCCGAATATTTAGATGAGTTTGTTAAACTAATGCATGGGGAGCAAGATGGCAGCGAAGCCCCAAAGGTCATGGTTTGAATGGGTGATGTAACTCACTGTTTACTGATAGTTACCGGGGTCACCGTCAACATCATAGGGGAACAGGAGTTTTTATGAACAGGAAGCAAATGGGACCTAACACAATCCAGGTGTGAATCTTTCAATGGGGATCCAGCATGCCATTGCCATCCCTGGGACAATTTCGAAGATTGCTCTCATAGAAAGGGAAGACGACTGACACCATTATCCACGTTCTCAGGAGCCCGGTCAGTGGCAAATGCTTGCTCAGTTACCGCACAGCAAAAGAAGTTGGCCTGATAGATTTTCACTTCCAAGACAATGACGTGGTCCAGTGCAGTGGGGAACAAGGGGGACACCAGAGCCTCTGCCACATGAGGGGTGTGCTGGTAGAGAAGGAGGGGATCAAGAGGGCATTTCCCGAACTGTTTCAAGGGTTGGGGAAACTAAAAGGCAATGAAATCAGTCTACACATCAAGGAGAGCAATAAGACGGTCCCGCAGCACCAAAGACAGGTAGGCTTCCCCCTACAAGAAGCGGTGACTCGAGAATTACAATAATTACTGGCGGACGTCATCATACAAAGAGCAACTGTGCCTACACCATGGATCCCACCCTTAGTCATTGTGCCACAGGAAGGAAACAAACTTAGACTGTGTGCTGACATGAGGGTGGCCCACACAGCCATATATATAGCGAGAGAGACACCCAGGCCCAAAGATCGAGGACATGATTGTACAGCTAAACTGCAAAACAAAATTTTCAAAACTGGACCTCAATCAGGGCTACCACCAGCTAGAATTGCTACCCAAGCCCAGAGTGATCACCATATTCACCATCCATGATGGCCTTTTTCACTACAAATGGTTAAACTTCTGGTTTTACCAGACGTGCAGAGCGGGTCCCGCTCGTAATCGGCCCGTTGTTTGCTCCCTCTCCCATTCCCATTCAGCCCTACGGGGGCTGAAATGGGAATGGGGAAGGTCCGGGCCCGTGTTCCTGAAGGGAGGAATTACCGGGCCCTCCGAACTCGGAACGGCCCGGTAATTCCCCATTCTGGGAACCAGGAACCCGATTTTGGCGGCAGCCATGCTGCCAATAGCGGCATGGCTACCGCCAAAGTTGTAATGACGGCCAAAGATTTAGAATAGACAGTTACAGGAATGGCGGAAAGGGGCGTGCAAGCAGCAAGGCAACGGCAGGTACGTATCGGACCGCGGAGCAAGGCACAAGAGGGTAGTAGCGAGAGATGGGAATGGGAGAGACAGGCACAAAGTGAGCGGCACCAAGGAAGAAACAGATTAGAAAGGGTAAGGGAGGCAAGACGTAAAACAGGAAACAAAGTATCCGGGTGTCTAGACAACCACAAGGCAAAAAAAATCCTTGTCAAGCCCCGAAGTCTGGGTTCTTTCTCTATTTGTATGATCTGCTACTATCACCTTGGTACTGCTTCCTGTTTCCTTTGCTGTTGCAGCTGGCCATCTTTGAATGGTGTTATCCCCTATTCTCTTATGGGTCTTTCAATACCCCTTGACCTGATATCCATAGTGGCCACCTACAGTCTTCAAAAACCAGTGCTCTTCCCCGGGAAACCTGTTCAGCATCGCACAATTTTGATAATGTGGGGAATACGGCTCAAAACACCAAAAGAAACAATGCTCACTTCTCTGTGTTTTAAGGAAATTCAAGTCCCTGTTCGGACAACAAGGAGTGGGGCAGATTGCACCCTTGTGACGGCCCTGCTCCCCACTCCTATGCCAGCAGCTCAAACTATTGACTCTGCCAATGCTCGATTATGGAACTCTAACCTGAGCTGCTATGTTCCACACCATTGCCTTTCACAGTTAGATTGCGCTGCCATTTTAGAGGGGGGTCCACCAAAGTAAATACGTAGTTTCCGTGCACCTGTGTAATACATAGCTCATAACAATGACATTCTGACTTGTTTGTTGAGAAATAATTTAATTTGCCTCATATAACTGAGCTGTGCAGAGGCTGCCCTTCCAGACAAGGGTAAAGCGCTGCAAAGTCATACCAACGACATGTTGCGCTATACTAAAGGTACCGTGATAGTGTGAAGTTCCTCTCTCTTCCATATATCTTCTGTGCATACCAAACTCCCCCACTGCCACCCTGATCTCCCTCTGTCACGTTTTAATACTTTTCTACACCTTTTCAATCTCTCAGTCACTCCCACACTCTGTCTTGAACTCCTTTAGCGAGTTCGCTTGACATCTCACGTCACTGTCTCCCTCTATCAATAGTTCTCCCCCTTTCCCTCAAAAGCTGTCCCTAGTCACCGGGACACCCTCTTTCCAGGTGTGGGCTTTCATTTTTACAAATCATTGTTATCAGTCGCCAACCCCCACGTTTTTTAATGGAAGTGAACTCAGACTACAACTCCCAGAACGCACTTTCAGTAAAAGGCCTTCATTGGGAAAGTAGCGTTCTGGCGTCTCTCCTCTCTCCTGTGCTTTGTCTCTTCCCCTCTTTTGCTAAGCCCACAATGCATCTCTCCTGTCACTTCCTCCTTACCTGGACCTGTCTCTTGCTTTATGCCCTGAACACTTTATGGGGACAGGTATGTTAAAAAAGGACAGGTGGGGGCTACATAGCAGGCGTCATATGTCCATAGTAAAGAACGGTTCTCATAGATTATACAAAACAGGGGAGATGTAGGCACCTATGTGGAAAGTGTGTATTATTAATCGCCAAGGCCTTCCCCAGGGTGGCCATTTTGGGAGTGGTTATTTACTTCCGGGTAGTGACTTCATGGCATGTTTTCAATGCAGGCATGCATTTACCACCACAAACCAATCCCCCTCCCCCGTTACCTTTACCCACCCCCTGAACCATTTACCCCCTCAACATTACTCTGTAATTACTCTCCATGAAACAGCAGTGCCCGCATTGTTGAGTTCTCGGAATGTGAAGGGTTCCTTTTCTGCTTTTTCTTATTTTTAGTGTTCGTGTTCTCCTCTCGTTTCCTCTTTCCTCGATGAATCTTTCCTGTCTGGTGACGTTGGGCCACGTGGTCACACTAACTGTGTTCTGACTTACTCCTTAATGTCTACTAAGTAATTTGATGTGCCCTGTTGGTGTGTCTCTCTCTCTCTCTCTCTCTCTCTCTCTCTCTCTCTCTCTCTCTCTCTCTCTCTCTCTCTCTCTCTCTCTCTCTCTCTCTCTCTCTCTCTCTCTCTCTCTCTCTCTCTCTCTCTCTCTCTCTCTCTCTCTCTCTCTCTCTCTCTCTCTCTCTCTCTCTCTCTCTCTCTCTCTCTCTCTCTCTCTCTCTCTCTCTCTCTCTCTCTTCTCTCTCTCTCTCTCTCTCTCTCTCTCTCTCTCTCTCTCTCTCTCTCTCTCTCTCTCTCTCTCTCTCTCTCTCTCTCTCTTCTCTCTCTCTCTCTCTCTCTCTCTCTCTCTCTCTCTCCCCCTCTCCCTACACTAACACTGCTAGGGCTCAGAAAGGTCCCCACACCCCCCTGTGCCACCCCAACAGTAGGGCACACCACTCTCCTCTCCACCAACCAGCTCGAAAGCCATTGCACCTGTCAGCTCGAGGCATGACAGATAACTGAAAAGGAAGTGGCGGGAAGGGGCCTAGCTGGTGTCCCCCTCTTCTCCTAAGCACGGGTGACTCGGATATACTCCACTTGGGACCCGAGTCCTTGGTCACCCAAGCGTGTAAATCTCTCCATGCAACCCTGCTGCCATATCATGCAGCTGTCTTAGTTCAGGCCCATCACCCACTTCTGAATTGTGAACCTGGTGAGGTGGGGGACCCCTGTACTTACTTGCGACCTCGTAAACAGCTGTTCACCTCCAACACAAAGTAACCTGTTTTCCAGACAGGCAGTGGCTGTAATGTGAACTGTTTATTTCACTTAGCGCATTTCCACTAATGCAGAGGTTGGTGTGAGGAATCAACTTCCGGGGAACCAGTGGTCCAGACAAGATTGTATAAAACTATCTACTTTATTATTATCACAACAGACACTTCTGGCACACAACAAAATACAACCCACCCGGTAAAGGAATGAGAGGACAAAGACTTTCAAAGAAGGAAAAGCAATGCACTCTGGATACTGACAGGAGGGAAGTCGGTATAGTAATTTATCGCAATGGTTCAAGAATACTAGGTTTTAACACAAAGGGAGCAATGGATCGTAACATGTCACTAGGGGCCTTTGGAGAAGGGCCAGGGGGACAGAACACAGAACCACAATGTAACTTGTGCTGTCGATGTTTTTGGTGCTCGACAATGTCGAGTCGGTTTCAGGGCGCTTTGCATCTTCTGCGAAAGAGTTCAAGACGGGAGACAGCTGCGGCTATCAGGTGGTAGGCAGTTCGGTGAGCAAGGCTGGATGGACAGCTGCAGGCTGGCCTTCACAGCAGCTCGGGGTCAAGAATCATTGTCTCAGTGCTGGTCTGTGGTTTTGAAGCACTTGTCGAGGCGTCTCAGATGGCGTTAGCGACTGCTGCGAAACAACAGTCACTGGTGCAGAGGGGCTCGACTGGCTCGAAAATGTCGGTAAAGGCTTGTCGATGGAGGTAAGAAACAATCTCTTGAAGCAAAGGTACAGGCTGTGAAGGATTGGGACATCACCACCACACAGACGCAGGTGAGAGCCTTTCTTGGTCTCACCAGGAACTTGGGTCGTTCATCAAGGGGTATGGGACTGCCATGCCCCTGAATGATGTAACTTCCAAGAGCATGCTAAAAAAGGTAACTTGGACCCCCCACCTGTCAAACCTCCTTTCAGAATTTAAAGGATGGATTGTGCAGGGCCCCAGTTCTGAAAGTGCCAGACTATGGTTAGGAGTTGCTTATTGAGACAGACGCCTGTGATTTTGGGTTTGGAGCAGTGTTAGCGCAGCTGAACTCTCAAGGAGTAGAGCAACCAGCGCCTACATTAGCAGGCGATTGACAAAATGGGAAAGGAACGGGACGTTGTTGATAAAGAGGCTTACGCAGTCGTGTGGGCCATAAAGAAGCTGAAACCCTACATCTTTGGGTCTCACTTTATGATCCAGATGGCCCATAGACATCTGCGATGGTTAATGGCCATGCAATGGGAGAACCCTAAGATTTTGCATTGGGCCATATCCCTACAGGGAATAGATATGGACATCCAGCACAAGCCAGGCTGCCAGGATGGAAATGCAGATGGCCCCAGCCGGTACTTTGACCTTGATGATGAACCAGCCCCTCAGTAGAGTGGTGGTTCACATGTTGAGGCTGGGGGGCATGTGAGGAATTCGACCATCCGCAGGGTGGGTGTGCACTCATCTGCCTTTTTTTAAACATTTTATATGAAATTGAATGATGGTAGATCAGCCTCTGGAAAATGGGTGGGGCTAATGCACAATTTCCTATGCCTACTGCCTGACATACACATAGTGTCCTCTGAGTGGATACAGCCTACAGGCGCCATCCCCCATGTCATATTAGGTTGGGATATGACAGCCAAGAGTACACCATATCCTCTCAGAAGGGGGAGGGCAAAACCTCCCTACTGACATGACCAGCTTGATTAACTATCAAGTGCTCTCGATTATGAGAGGCTTCACGTAGGCATTGAAATGCCATGGCAAGGATCATGGTGAACTCCACAGGTTTGGTGGTAGGATTCAGAGAGGCTTTATGTAGGCATTGAAAAGTCATGGGTGTAGCAAGGTTCATGGTGGACCCCACAGGTTTGGTGGTAGGATTCAGAGAGGGTTTATGTAGGCATTGAAAAGTCATGGGTATAGCAAGGTTCATGGTGGACCCGACAGGTTTGGTGGTAGGATTCAGAGAGGCTTTATGTAGGCATTGAAAAGCCATGGGTATAGCAAGGTTCATGGTGGACGCTACAGGTTTGGTGGTTGGATTCTGAGAGGCTTCATGTAGGCACTTAATTGTCTTTGGGATAGCAATGATACTGGTGGACCTGGCAGGTTTAGTAGTAGGATTCCAAGAGGCTTCATGTAGGTATTGAACAGTCATAGCAATAGCAAGGATCATGTTAGACTCCACACGTTTGGTCGCATAATTACGGAAGGCTTCACGTAGGCATTGAACAGTCATGTGAATAACAAGGATCATGGTGGACCATGCAGGTTTGCTGGTCGGATTCCCAGGGGCTTCATGTAGGCACTGAATGGTCATTGGATAGTGAAGATTTGGGTGGACCTCACAGGTTTAGTAGTAGGATTCCAAGAGGCTTCATGTAGGTATTGAACAGTCATAGCAATAGCAAGGATCATGGTGGACCCTGAAGCTTTGGTGGTAGGATTCCGAGAGGCTTCACATAGGCACTTAATAGTCATTGGAAGAGTAATGATTCTGGTGGACCTCATAGATTTAGTAGTAGGTTTTCAAGAGGCTTCATGTAGGTATTGAACAGTCATGGCAATAGCAAGGATCATGGTGGACCCCGCAGCTTTGGTGGTAGGATTCTGAGAGGCTTCACGTAGGCAGAGAACAGTCATGGAGATAGTGATGATTCTGGTGGACCCCGCAGGTTTGGTGGCAGGTTTCCGAGAGCCTTCATGTAGGCATTGTACAGTCATGGTAATAGCAACGATCATGTTCGACCCCGCAGGTTTGGTGGTAGGATTCCGAGAGGCATCACGTAGGCATGGAACAGTCGTGGGAATAGCAAGGATCATGGCGGACCCTACAGGTTTGGTGGTAAGATTCCGAGAGGCTTCATGTAGGCATGGGACAGTTGTGGGAATAGCAAGGATCATGGTGGACCCTACAGATTTGTTGGTAGAACTCTGAGAGGCTTCACATAGGCAGAGAATGGTCATGGAGATAGTGATGATTCTGGTGGACCCCGCAGGTTTGGTGGCAGGATTCCGAGAGCCTTCATGTAGGCATTGTACCGTCATGGGAATAGCAAGGATCATGGTGGACCCTGCAGGTTCGGTGGTAGGATTCTGAGAGGCATCACGTAGGCATGAAACAGTCGTGGGAATAGCAAGGATCATGGTGGACCATACAGGTTTGGTGGTAGGATCCGAGAGGCTTCGCGTAGGCATGGGACAGTCGTAGCAATAGAAAGGATCATGGTGAACCCTAGAGGTTTGTTGGTAGGACTCTGATAGGCTTCACATAGGCAGAGAATGGTCATGGAGATAGTGATGATTCTGGTGGACCCCACAGGTATGGTGGCAGGATTCTGAGAGCCTTCATGTAGGCATTGTACAGTCATGGGAATAGCAAGGATCATGGTGGCCCCCGCAGGTCCGGTGGTAGGATTCTGAGAGGCATCACATAGGCATGGAACAGTCATGGGAAAAGCAAGGATCATGGCGGCCCATACAGGTTTAGTGGTAGGATTCCAAGAGGCTTCACGTAGGCACTGAACGGTCATGGAGATAGTGATGATTCTGATGCACCCCGCAGGTTTGGTGGTAGGATTCCAAGAGTCTTCAAGTAGGCATGGAACAGTCATGGGAATAGCAAGGATCATGGTAGACCCTGCAGGGTTGGTTGTAGGATTTAGAGAGGCGTCACATAGGCAATGAACGGTCATGGAGATAATAATGATTCTGGTGGACCCCACGGGTTTAGTGGTAGGAATCCGAGAGTCTTCACGCAGGCATGGAACAGTCATGGGAATATCAAGGATCATGGTAGACCCTGCAAGTTTGGTGGTAGGATTCAGAGAGGCTTCACATAGGTGCTGAACATTCATGGAGATAGTGATGATTCTGGTGTTCAATGCATATTTGATGGTAGGATTCCGAGAGCCTTCACATAGGCATGCAACAGCCGTGGGAATAGCAAGGATCATGGTGGACTCTGCAGGTTTGGTGGTAGGATTCCGAGAGGCTTCATGTAGGTACTGAACAGTCATTGCAATAGCAAGGATCATGGTGAACCCCGCAGGTTTGGTGGTAGGATTCCAAGAGGTGTCGTATAGGCACTGAACAATCATGGAGATAGTGATGATTCTGGAGGACCCCACAGGTTTGGTGGTAGGATTCCGAGAGCCTTCACGTAGGCATGGAACAGCTGTGGGAATAGCAAGGATCATGGTGGACCTTGCAGGTTTGGTGGTAGGATTCTGAGATGCTTCACGTAGGCACTGAACAGTCATGGAGATAGTGATGATTCTGGAGGACCCCACAGGTTTGGTGGTAGGGTTTCGATTGAAGGTGGCCCATAGATAGGAGTCACCATTTGAATTTAGAGATGAAGGGTAGCCGAGACAGGGTTGCCCCATACTCTTAGTTTCTTTGAGGCGGTAAAAGAGGGTGTTGTGGTTGACCGAGGAACACATAGCGGGTCCTCTGGTGGTATTTTTCAGAAAAGCTTACTAGAATCAGTACAACTGGCCAATTACACTCCAAGGCCTTGAGTATTGTCTCTCTGGTGTCGGTGAGCATGGTTTTGGCCCCTCTACATGGTTTTAACCGGGATTGATGGTCGTGGAAGAGAGTTTGTTTTGCGTAGCATTGAAGCTGATCTGTCACAATTCTTTCAAGGATTTTTGCCTCAAAGTGTGAACTGTAGATGGGGCGGGAATTGTCTAACTCGTTTGGGTTAGCATTGGGTTCTTTTGTGGACATTTCTAGGTGGTTTGGACGTACCACCGATGAAGAAGAGGCATTTGAAAGGGATGTCAGAGCAGGCATGATCGAGGCTACGCGGGGTCAGCGTGATGAGATGGCGTTCTCGTCTTTGAAAGATGAGATGCAGGTAGTGGATCCTCGGGTGGTCCTGTTGTGGTGGTGGAAGGCCTTGCAGGGAGCTAGGAGTTTGTGTTGTGGTTATTGCTTCCATTTTGATGGTAAACGCCACCATTATTTCCCCTGTCACATTGGGTGTTCAGTTGAGTTTGTGAACTTGGACCGTAACGCCCGCTACTTGTATATCTTTTTTAGCAAAGGTGTTTGATACTGAGGCTTCTGTATGGAGATGGCTCTTTTTTCCTAGCAGATCTTTGTTTCTGAGACTGCCTGGTCTGATTTTTTCACGTTGTTTTGTTTTTATTCAGATCTGTGCTATTTTACTACATATCTCTGTTTTTTTCAGGTCAGCCAGTTCCTGGCAAACCAAATCATTTGTCAGTTTTCCTCCAATGGAGGATTTTGTGGTCAGGACATCAGGCCATTTTTAATTTCCGAAGGAAGTTTCTCCAGCCACTGGGAGTTTTGACTCTGGCCAAAAGATTTGGGAGGGGCGGTTCTCCTCCAGCTACTCAGATGAAACATCTTGGCGGTAGTATTGACGGTAACTTGTCTCTTACACCCCGAGTCAGTGCATTGGCCCAGGCCGATTTTTGGCGTCTAAGGACGATTTAACCAATTGTGCTCCAGCTGGATGAAGGGCAGGCGATGGGGGCCATATTAGCTCTCGTGGGGTTCATACAAGACTATGCCAATGGTCTTTATAACGGCGCCCTAAAGTTCCTAATTCAGCTGGCCTGGCGCCTTCAGAATTACCAGCACTAGGGGCGGGGCTCTTATCACCCCTGTCCTTAGACCCCTGCAGTGTCGTCCTGTTTGTGTCCAGCCAGGACCCTTATCACCCCTGCCCTTAGACCCCTGCAGTGGCTTCCTGTGTAACCAGGACCCTTATCACCCCTTCCTTTTGTCCCCTGCAGTGTCCTTCTGTGTAGGTCCAGCCAGGACCCTTATCACCCCTGCCCTTAGACCCCTGCAGTGGCATCCTGTGTAACCAGGACCCTTATCACCCCTTCCCTTTGTCCCCTGCAATGTCCATCTGTGTAGGTCCAGCCAGGACCCTTATCACGCCTGCTCTTAGACGTCTGTAGTGGCTTCCTTTGTAACGAAGACCCTTATTATCCCTGCCCTTAGACCCCTGTAGTTTCTTCCTGTGTAACCCCAGCCAGGACCTTTATCACCCCTGCCCTTAGACCCCTGCAGTTGTTAAACCTTATTCGCATAAATACTGCATAATTATGAACATTGGTCTAAAACCTTCACATTTGTATTAAAACCTATGATTAACTCGATTTAGATAGAATTGACTTCGCCGCCATCTTGAAAACATCCACCATTTTGATCCCAACTCCTGCTGCCTGTTCAGAAATGATTAAGCATGTTTTCAGCTGCTACTGAGCAGAATTACCTTTGAGCCTATGTCAATACTAGGACTGCCAAAAGCAGAAATATTTGTCCTGTGCAAAGAGACCTTGTAGTCAAAATGAACTCCCATTCAAAGTGTTGTCTGTGCCTACAGACTCATCCTCTTTCAAACAACAACACACAAAGCAAAGCAACTACAGCTGTGTGTTTTGGAAGAAATCCTTTATGCATCTCTTGGAACAGGACTTATCCTAAAGCTCAAGAAACAAGGAAAGATCTACAGAGCTGAATACAACAAAGTTTGCCAGTATTGTATCTTTAAGGAACCTTGGAGTCACAGTGAACCTCAATTCAAGTGTTATTTGCACCAATAGCTTCAGCCATATACAAACAGCAGAACTGAATGGCAGACAAACTAAAACCATGTGCCATTGCAATAAACTATTGAATTTGTTTCTTGAAACTGGGCTTAAGAACCAACTTCGCCATTGAATCTCCAAGGATAGGACAACACGTCAAAAGTGTAAACTAAAATTGTTATATTTGTCATGTGAACTGGGCATGAACCCAAATTTGTAACTTATTAGTTTGGAGAAGGGCTGGGCAATGACCAGGACTGTGTATAAATACTGCATGCTTTGTGATGACTAGTACTCTCACCCCTCACTGTGTCTGCTGGTGCACACTGCGAGGCACTTGGGAGCCAGATAGCTATCTGCTTTGATATTTGTATCCGTACAGAATAAAGTTATATTCATATCTTTCACTTTGTGACTGGCGGATTCAATTTTTGGTAGTACTAAGCCTCGATATTCCTTGCTGATCTATCAGATGGCGCCCGAATAGGGACCCTCAAGATTGATGTCACCTTACTAATAAAGGACGCGGCTACCGGACCCTCATCAGAGCGTGAGAAAGGGGCCCATTTTTGTATGAGCCGCAACACTTCGACAGTACTGCACGATCTGATCCCTGAACGGTGAGCAAGCGGTTCGAGAGGACACCTAGATGAGGGTCCCCATATCGAGGCAGGTATTTTTGCCAAAATCGCCAGCCACGTCTATCCTTTGTAATCCGATCGGAGCTCCTTAGTATTTTGAAATCAGGTGAGTCGTGCCCCGATTCCTAAGAATCCTGATATTGGTTGCAGTTTTGCACTTGCAAGTACAAATGACGCCAGGTAACACCAGTGATCTGACATGCCTGGGAAATTGTCTGCCTGTTTCAGGGGTTTATTCCGCAGAGACAGACAATCTTTGGAACAAGGCCGACCAACGCCACCTGTTGGTACGCCGGTGTGTACTATATACTGTAAGTACAGCCTAGATAGTATTGTATTACCGATATTTGGCACAGACAAACTAGACATGCTTCCAAATTTCAGTGGGCAGTTCATGGTAGTTTTGAAATAGCCCGTATCGAGTATTTAGAGTCTATTATATTGTTGAAGAAAAAGGCTAGTCCTGCAGCACTTAATGTAATTAAGGATTGGAGAAAGGAAGCTATGCAGCAACCTAAGAGTAAAGAAAAACATGCACGTTGACATATGTCTAATGCTGAAAAAGCATTATTGTATGATCAACAGAAACAGTCAGAATCTGTTAGAAGTATGGATAGGGCTTTTCAACTTGGAATACAGAATATATATCCGTCTAAAGATTTTCATACCTCAGACAAACTAATAAATAAGTTATTGAATGAGCATAGGACTGTTGCAACTGTACCACCTCCTTATGTTACTCTCCCTGTTGTTTTACCTCTTCCCGCTGTTGCACCTCCTCCTGTTGTTGTTCCTTTTCCTCCCGTAGTTGCTCATCCTCCAGTTGTTGCTCCTCTTCCTGTTGTTAATTCTCCTTCTGCATCCTCACCCTTACCGACAGTTACTGTCCCCTTAATTCCATCTTTACCGCCAAAGGTAGTGTCTCCACTGCCGATTGAACACGATTTGTCTCACCTTTCTTTTCCAAGTGGTTCTGCTCCACTTGCAGTGATTGAAGGAACGGGTGCTAATTCAAGAATAGTGACTCGTAGCGCAGTATCCAAAGCTAGACAAAGAGAATTGCATGCATGGGCGAAGAAATATATAGAAGAGGGTGAAGAATCCGCTGTTTTAGTTGTGATTTCTGTCCAAGAATGTATTCCAGAACAGGCAGGATGGGAACACACTTAGCTGATATTCGGAGTGATTTGACGGACATGAATGTCCCACAGGGGTTGAGGGATTTGAATGCCCTTGCCCATTCAAGGAACACTATGGAGAAAGTACATGATCATGTTGAGAAGGTTTTTGAGATTAAAAGGGAGCTAGATCGGTTACAGAATGATGAATTAGATGGTAATAGATTGGAAGCCTGATATGTGTAGAAACAATTTCTTCCTTCATTGAAGCCAATGAGTGAAGAAACGTGCATTTGCACAAGGGATGCTCTTAGATGGATTTCGGATATTTCATTTTCTCCCATTGAAGTGCATGACACGTTTAGTCAGTATGCTCCGGCAATGCAAAGGAAAGTGTTTCAGGTAATGGGAGAGTACCTGCAGGTTTAGTTTATGAAGAAAAAGGTTTGTTGTCCCGCAGATTTGATGGTCACTTACAAGAGAGCATTTTTGCCCAATGCTGCTTTGGCTACTTTGTCACTTGATTTAGCTTTATTGCTTAATAAACGTTCAGAATTGCCTCCTTATTAAATGCCAATGAGGGAGGTTCCTCCGACATTTGTTCCTAAAGTAGAAATTCCAGCTGATGCCACAACTGGCGCAGCAGCCGCTACTATTGAATGTCATTATGTTTCACAGTTTGTTCATGTCCCATTTTCTAGACAAGAAATGAATACTATTAGACAGACGATTTCAGATATCAGGAAAAATCCAACAGGATTTTATAAAGAAATGGAATCTGTCTTGCATTCATCAGTTTTCATGCTGGGTGATATAGACTTGTTGTTCCCTGTTCCTTCCTGCTGATTTATGGAAAAAGATTAGAACAATAGATGATGTGGCAGGATTGGGTGACACATGGGTTAACTTGGTACGGATAGATGGAGAAAGGAAGGCTGGTGAGAGACCACCACAGGTGATATTGACACTGTAAGACAGGGTTGTAACTAAATTGAAGACTTTGGTTCCAGAGAGAAGAATAATTTGGGGGAAGCTTACAGCTTGCATCCAGGGGTAATCTGACTGTGCTAGTGAATTTTTTAATCAATTCGAACAAAAGTTTTCAGATTTTAGCAGTCAGGACTTAAGTACCGAGTCAGAAAAGGGCTGGTTGTAGACAAATGTGTGCATGGATTGTTGCCTCATAATCACAAATTATGACTTCTGAAAAGCACCTGACAAGCTAAACTGCAGTCCAAAGTATTGTACCTGGCTCAGTATTATGAAAATAGAGTCAATACTGAAAAAGAGAGGATAGAAAAGAAGAAGGGAGACTTGAAAACAAAAGTATTGTTGCAACAAATAGTAAGAGGAACTAGAGATGGGAATACACAGTTTAGAGGTCAATTTGCACCACACAGTAATCAGCAAATGGGTCCTGTAACCATGAACCAATGTGCTTATTATAGACAAGAAGGTCATTGGCAAGCACACTGCCCGATCCTTCAGCAGCGATCGAATAACACATATGGTACCATGCGTAGACGATCCAGAGGCCGTCCTGGGATAGGGGGTCCTTGTAGAAGTCAGTTCGCTCAGAATCAGCAGTCATTTTCACAGGATAGTCAGCAGCATAGTGTTAATAATTGGAACACTTTTGATAATCCTTCAACTATTTGTTTTTCTGATGTACTGTTCCGTTAGGACAGACCGAAGCAGAGTCTGGAACCAGTACCTATTCCTGTTGATCAGAAAGGGCCCTACGTTGAGATGAAGTTGGAGAATAGGAAGCATCTATTTTTGAAGATACAGGAGCACAGAAGTGTTCTATTCATCATTCATGGGTTTCAGATATTCCACTGTCAGGGCAGAACAACATTTTGTTGGGGTTGAATCTGTTGAAAGAATTGAATGCTGTAATTTACTGTTCTCCGGATGGAGTGCATCTAACGATTTCACCTCAACAAACTTCTGTTTCATAATTCTTGACTAGGCCTTTACCGACTGAATTGGATAAGGTTCCGGCATGTTTATGGGCGGTAGATGATAATGACGTTGGTATTTTGCAAATTGAGCCTCTTAAAATTGTGTTGAAACCAGGTGTTAAATTGCCAGGTATTCCACAGTATAATATTTCAGTTGACGGTGAACAAGCTTTAAAGAGTATAGTTTCTGATTTTGTACATCGAGGAGTGATTGAGGAAGTTGTAGGAAGTTTTTGTAATAGTCCGATTCTACCGGTGTATAAGAAAGGGGATAATGCAATTCCTTTTTTTGTTTTATTATTGATTTACGTGCTATCAATAAGATTGTTGCTCCACAATTTCTGATTGTGCCTGATGTGACTACTATATTGACAATGATTCCAGCTTTAGCTACTCATTTCAGTGTTGTCGATCTAAAGAATGCTTTCTTTAGTATTCCTGTACATGTTGACAGTAGGTATATGTTCGCGTTCACCTTAGGTGGACGCTCGTTTACATTCACTTGTGTGCCACAAGGGTACACTGAGAGCCCCAGCATTTGTAGTGGAGCTTTGAGGAAACAGCTTGATACACTTGTGTTGCCTTCTACCTGTACGTTGTTGCAGTATGTTGACGATCTTCTTTTAGCTGCAGATTCTGAAGTTGCTTGCAAGGAGGGCACCGTTTTGTTGTTTGTTCATCTAGCAGAACATGGGCATAAGGCTTCTTTAAAAATGTTTCAATATTGTTGACAGGAGGTCGCCTATTTAATCTATCTCCTGTCAAAGGAGGGGAGAAGACTGACACCTGAATGGATACAAAGCATCTCTAGCATGTCTGTCCCAAATACACAGAAAGAGGTCAGAGCCTTGATAGGCATGGCTTCATACTGTAGACAGTGGATCCCTAACTTTTCATTAATGATAAAGCCAATGTTGGCATTGACAAAAAAGGGCATTTCGTTGCCTTTGCCGTGGAACATGGATTTCTAGAAAGCTTTTGATCTGCTCAAGACTGCATTGTGTTCAGCACCAGTTTTGGGCACACCAAACTACGACAAGGCCTTTATTTTGTATGTGCATGAATGTGATGGATGCGCTTTGGATGTGTTAACGCAGGAGCATGGAGGGAAGAATAGACTGTGTGGTTATTTTTCCTCCACGCTTGTCCCTGTTGCATGCACTTTACTGAGATGTCTGAGAGCTGTTGCTTCTGCTGCTGTATCTGTAAAACAAAGTGTGGGTATTGTTCTGGGTAACTCCTTAACCATGATGGTACCTCACTCTGTAGACATTCTATTAAACAGAACACAAACACAACATCTCACATCAGCACGATTAACAAGATACAAGCTGATTCTATTTGCACTGCGTATCCCAATTAAGAGATGTTGCTCATTAAATCCGGCCGAACTATTGCCTCTTCCACAAGAAATTGCTTGCAGTGATGAGATGTCACATGACTGCCTCTATACGACAGAACAAGAGACTAAAGGCAGAATTGATTTATATGACATACCATTAAAAGATCCACAAGGGGAGCTGTTTTGTGATGGCTCCTGCTTCAAACTTCCAGATGGTACATTCAATGCTGCTTACGCAATCAAATAATTCCGCATAACTCTGCACAGGCCGCAGAGATTGCTGCATTGACTCGAGCTTGTGAACTTTCTGAAGGGCTTATTGTGAATATATTTACAGACAGCCAGTATGCCTTTGGGGTAGTTCACAACTTTGGTCGACTATGGGCAGAGAGAGGTTTCTTGACCTCGCATGGTAATAAAATACAACATGGCACCTTGATAGTTCGGCTACCTTCAGCACTTGCACTTCCTATCCAGTTAGCAATAATGAAGTGCGCAGCACACCAGAAAGTAACAGATGATGTGGGGAAAGGAAACACTTTTGCTGACAGAATAGCCAAACAGACTGCTACCGATTTGCATTCCAAAATGTATATAGCAAAATAAGTCACTAACACTTGTGGAATAGATGTAGGAATTGGTTGCATAAAGGACATTCAGGCTGATGCCACTCCAGACGAACTTAAACAGTGGGCTGAGGGTTCAGCAAGTTTAGACAATGAAGGTTGTTGGGTATATAATGCAAAACAAAAATGGATGCTGGCCGATGCTTATGTCACTGATATGGTTACGATGGCTCATGGTCCCACTCACATATGCTCTAAAAAGATTTGTAAACTGTTCGAACCTGTCTGGGTGAATGTAAATATCTTGAGAACTGCTGAGCGTTTTGTCAAAAATTACATGATATACTTACAACATAATGCTGGGAAAGGTACATCAACATCGAGGGGTAGTTTTGGTCCCCCATCTATGCCTTTTGAAGTTATACACTTCGATTTCATTGAAATCAAGTGTTGTCAGAATTACAAATATGTTCTAGTAGTTATTTGCGCTTTCAGTAAATGGGTCAAAGCTTTTCCTTTAAAAGATGCCACAGCAATGACGACGGCGAAAACCATGCTGAAGGAATATTTTCCTAGGTTTGGTTTGCCAAGAGTCATTTGGGCGTACAATGGTCCGCATTTTATCACTTCTGTTATCCTGCAAGTATGCGTGGGATTGAAGATCGATAAACGGTTCCATTCGGCCAGACACGCTCAGAGTGCCAGACTTGTAGAACAGCATAACTGTATCTTAAAGAATAAGATGGCAAAGATCTGTGCAAGTAGCGATGTGAAGTGGCCACATGCCTTACCGATACCTCTATTGTCCATGCGGACGGCCGCACAGTCGAGAACAGGGCTCTCTCCCTATGAGATAATCATGGGGAGACCAGCCAATATTTGGAATGTACCCAAACTGAAGCAACAAAAAGATGTAGAGCATTTGCTCTTTTCTGAGTACTGTGACCAGAACTTGTATTTGATTTATCAACAGGTGCGAGAAGCCCTCCCAGTAAAATACGAGGGTCCATGTCATCGACTCCGACCTTGCGACTGGGTGCTCGTCAAATCGTTTGAAAGAGCCTCCTGTCTTGCACCTCGCTTGAGAGGACCGTATCAAGTCCTCCTTGCCACACATACCGCTGTACAAGTGGAAGGGAAACGACACTGGATTCACGCAACGCACATCAAGAAGATACATTTTCCTCTACCCCACGACAAAGGGGAAGACAAGGAGATTTTTCACTCTGTTCCTCATCACAAGTCTGTTCTCACCAACACCGAGGATGTCCTGCAAATCCTTCCTGAGCCTTTGGGGTCTGGGCAGACTGCTGTTTTGCCTCCAAGTTCTTCTTCTGATCTTTCTTCACCGTTGAGAAATCTTGCTTCTGCTTCATCACTTCCTTCAGGAAGCAACGACAATCTGTTGTCAGATCACTCCATACCTGGAGTCTTGAGGTACGATCTGCGTCCGCGACACCGGACTTACAGCACAGCATCGGCTGTGCCCATAAGGAATCATCGTTAAGCCACTCTTTCGCTGAAAAATAAATAAGAGGCAGGGACTGGCAAAGTCACCTTCAAGCAAGATAGGCCACGTGGTCAGGAGACACCGACGGATGAACTAGAAGAGCCTAACGGAGAGGCTTCTAAACTGACTCTGAGAAACAATGTCCCTTCCTAAATCCACTCGTGCGGAGCAAGCTATTGATCTTGTGGCTGACAAATCTGCTCATCAGAGATCATGGTCCTTGAGGACCCACTGTTTTTTAATCACAGTACTGGTTTGTTTAGTAATTATATTTGCACTTGGGTTCTGGTACGTGGAAAGAGTGCATCCGCTTGAGACTTTGTTACCCACTGAAATGATATCCACTGTGTCTCCACCTTTCGTGCATCTGCACACTCTTCCTCCTCGAGACTCCCAACATAGACAGGGTTATCATAATAACACTCTTTTATTGATCATGAATGCGACCCATGTGATTCTAAACAGAACGAATTGCTGGGTGTGTTCACACTTGCCACAACACAGGGAAAATGGGTTGGGCTGGTATCTTTATCCTCTTCTTCTAACTACTGCATGCTATGCCTCACTCAGGGAATTATTCTTTGGTCGTTGGAATGACCGTATTTCTGGGAACTTCGATGCGACTAATCTGAATGAATTCGAAAAGCGAGTCCTAACATAGCTTTCCGCAAAGCACTCAAAACACAACTCTTCATCTAACCAACAAGCTGTGTTTTATGTCTACTAAAAGAAAAATGCTATGAATACTGTACGTGTAACTAAGAGACCTGTTCGGTTAGATGTAACCTGCCTACTGAAACTTCCTTGCAAACTCCTGTAACAAACGCCATGATGCCTCTGGGCTGTAGGTGCTCTACAAATGCAAATAAATAAATAAATAAATAACACCTTTGGGATGTTCTCTCTTTGCAAATAGAAGTAAACTCAATGTTGCTTCTATTAGGCCTTTCAATAGACTCTCTAGACCATGGGTGCACAACATACGGCAAGCGGGTCAGTTGCGGCCCGCCATGCTCTTTTGGCCAGACAAAACACTGGCCCTCATTGGCTCAGCACACACACGCACCAGGTCGCTCCTACGAGCCACGTAATTCGTGTGTGCTGCACCAATGGTAGGCCAGCACTATGGCTGGCGTGGTCCATAAGGCTTGATGCCGGAAGGCATTTCAGCCTTGGACCCCGCCAGCTGTAGTACGATTCCAGCGTTCCAGCTTACCTGCCTTCCAGCACGTCTCCGGTAAGTGGTCTGTTTGTGTTTGTGTGTCGGGTTTGTTTTGCTGCTATGTTTGTGTGTGTATGTTGCGATGGGGGGGTTGGGAGGGTGTGTCGGATGTGTATGAATGTTTGGATTTGAATGTATTTTGTGTGTATGTTGAGATGCGGGGGTGAGGGGGTGTGTCGGATGTGTATGAATGTTTGGATTTGAATGTATTTTGTGTGTATGTTGAGATGCGGGGGTGGGGGTGTGTGTCAGATGTGTATGAATGTTTGGATTTGAATGTATTCTGTGTGTATGTTGAGATGCGGGGGTGGGGGGGTGTGTCGGATGTGTATGAATGTTTGGATTTGAATTTATTTTGTGTGTATGTTGAGATGCGGGGGTGTGTCGGATGTGTATGAATGTTTGGATTTGAATGTATTTTGTGTGTATGTTGAGATGCGAGGGTGGGGGTGTATGAATGTTTGGATTTGAATGTATTTTGTGTGTATGTTGAGATGTGGGGGCGGGGGGGGTGTCGGATGTGTATGAATGTTTGGATTTGAATGTATTTTGTGTGTATGTTGAGATGCGGGGGTGGGGGGGTGTGTCGGATGTGTATGAATGTTTGGATTTGAATGTATTTTGTGTGTATGTTGAGATGCAAGGGTGGGGGTGTATGAATGTTTGGATTTGAATGTATTTTGTGTGTATGTTGAGATGCGGGGGCGGGGGGGTGTCGGATGTGTATGAATGTTTGGATTTGAATGTATTTTGTGTGTATGTTGAGATGCGGGGGTGGGGGGTGTGTCGGATGTGTATGAATGTTTGTATTTGAATGTATTTTGTGTGTATGTTGAGATGCGGGGGTGGGGGGTGTGTCGGATGTGTATGAATGTTTGGATTTTAATGTATTTTGTGTGTATGTTGAGATGCGGGGCTGGGGGGTGTGTCGGATGTGTTTGAATGTTTGGATTTGAATGTTTTTTGTGTGTATGTTGAGATGCGGGGGTGGGAGGGTGTCGGATGTGTATGAATGTTTGTATTTTAATGTATTTTGTGTGTATGTTGAGATGCGGGGGTGGGGGGTGTCGGATGTGTATGAATGTTTGTATTTGAATGTATTTTGTGTGTATGTTGAGATGCGGGGGTGGGGGGGTGTCGGATGTGTATGAATGTTTGTATTTGAATGTATTTTGTGTGTATGTTGAGATGCAGGGGTGGGGGGGTGTGTCGGATGTGTATGAATGTTTGTATTTGAATGTATTTTGTGTGTATGTTGAGATGCGGGGGTGGAGGGGGTGTTGGATGTGTATGAATGTTTGTATTTGAATGTATTTTGTGTGTATGTTGAGATGCGGGGGTGGGGGGGTGTCGGATGTGTATGAATGTTTGGATTTGAATGTATTTTGTGTGTATGTTGAGATGCGGGGGTGGGGGGGTGTGTCGGATGTGTATGAATGTTTGTGTTTGAATGTATTTTGTGTGTATGTTGAGATGCGGGGGTGGGGGGGTGTGTCGGATGTGTATGAATGTTTGTGTTTGAATGTATTTTGTGTGTATGTTGAGATGCAGGGGTGGGGGGGTGTGTCGGATGTGTATGAATGTTTGTGTTTGAATGTATTTTGTGTGTATGTTGAGATGCGGGGGTGGGGGTGTGTGTCGGATGTGTATGACTGTTTGTGTTTGAATGTATTTTGTGTGTATGTTGAGATGCAGGGGTGGGGGGTGTGTTGGATGTGTATGAATGTTTGGATTTTAATGTTTTTTGTGTGTATGTTGAGATGCGGGGGTGGGGGTGTGTGTCGGATGTGTATGAATGTTTGTATTTGAATGTATTTTGTGTGTATGTTGAGATGCGGGGGTGGGGGGGTGTTTTCGGATGTGTATGAATGTTTTGATTTGAATGTATTTTGTGTGTATGTTGAGATGCGGGGGTGGGGGGGTGTCGGATGTGTATGAATGTTTGTGTTTGAATGTATTTTGTGTGTATGTTGAGATGCGGGGGTGGGGGGGTATCGGATGTGTATGAATTTTTGGATTTGAATGTATTTTGTGTGTATGTTGAGATGCGGGTGGGGGGGTGTCGGATGTGTATGAATGTTTGTGTTTGAATGTATTTTGTGAGTATATTGAGATGCGGGTGGGGGGGTGTCGTATGTGTATGAATGTTTGTGTTTGAATGTATTTTGTGTGTATGTTGAGATGTGGGGATGGGGGGGTGTCGGATGTGTATGAATGTTTGGATTTGAATGTATTTTGTGTGTATGTTGAGATGCGGGGTGGGGGGTGTCGGATGTGTATGAATGTTTGTGTTTGAATGTATTTTGTGTGTATGTTGAGATGCGGGGGTGGGGGGTGTCGGATGTGTATGAATGTTTGTGTTTGAATGTATTTTGTGTGTATGTTGAGATGTGGGGGCGGGGGGGTGTCGGATGTGTATGAATGTTTGGATTTGAATGTATTTTGTGTGTATGTTGAGATGCGGGGGCGGGGGGGTGTCGGATGTGTATGAATGTTTGTGTTTGAATGTATTTTGTGTGTATGTTGAGATGCGGGGGCGGGGGGGGTGTCGGATGTGTATGAATGTTTGGATTTGAATGTATTTTGTGTGTATGTTGAGATGCGGGGGCGGGGGGTGTCGGATGTGTATGAATGTTTGGATTTTAATGTATTTTGTGTGTATGTTGAGATGCGGGGGCGGGGGGGTGTCGGATGTGTATGAATGTTTGTATTTGAATGTATTTTGTGTGTATGTTGAGATGCGGGGGTGGGGGGGTGTCGGATGTGTATGAATGTTTGTATTTGAATGTATTTTGTGTGTATGTTGAGATGCGGGGGTGGGGGGGTGTCGGATGTGTATGAATGTTTGTATTTGAATGTATTTTGTGTGTATGTTGAGATGCCGGGGTGGGGGGGGTGTCGAATGTGTATGAATGTTTGTATTTGAATGTATTTTGTGTGTATGTTGAGATGCGGGGGTGGGGGGTGTCGGATGTGTATGAATGTTTGTATTTGAATTTATTTTGTGTGTATGTTGAGATGCGGGGTGAGGAAGGGTGTGTCGGATGTGTATGAATGTTTGTATTTGAATGTATTTTGTGTGTATGTTGAGATGCGGGGGTGGGGGGTGTGTCGGATGTGTATGAATGTTTGGATTTTAATGTATTTTGTGTGTATGTTGAGATGCGGGGGCGGGGGGGTGTCGGATGTGTATGAATGTTTGTATTTGAATGTATTTTGTGTGTATGTTGAGATGCGGGGGTGGGGGGTGTCGGATGTGTATGAATGTTTGGATTTTAATGTATTTTGTGTGTATGTTGAGATGCGGGGGTGGGGGGTGTCGGATGTGTATGAATGTTTGTGTTTGAATGTATTTTGTGTGTATGTTGAGATGCGGGGGTGGGGGGGTGTCGGATGTGTATGAATGTTTGTGTTTGAATGTATTTTGTGTGTATGTTGAGATGCGGGGGTGGGGAGGTGTCGGATGTGTATGAATGTTTGTGTTTGAATGTATTTTGTGTGTATGTTGAGATGCGGGGGTGGGGGGTGTGTCGGATGTGTATGAATGTTTGGATTTTAATGTTTTTTGTGTGTTTGTTGAGATGCGGGGGTGGGGGGTGTGTCGGATGTGTATGAATGTTTGTATTTCAATGTATTTTGTGTGTATGTTGAGATGCGGGGGTGGGGGGGTGTGTCGGATGTGTATGAATGTTTTGATTTGAATGTATTTTGTGTGTATGTTGAGATGCGGGGGTGGGGCGGTGTGTCGGATGTGTATGAATGTTTGTGTTTGAATGTATTTTGTGTGTATGCTGAGATGCGGGGGTGGGGAGGTGTCAGATGTGTATGAATGTTTGTATTTGAATGTATTTTGTATGTATGTTGAGATGCAGGGGTGGGGGGGTGTCGGATGTGTATGAATGTTTGTATTTGAATGTATTTTGTGTGCATGTTGAGATGCGGGGGTGGGGGCGTGTCGGATGTGTATGAATGTTTGTATTTGAATGTATTTTGTGTGTATGTTGAGATGTGGGGTTGGGGGGGTCGGATGTGTATGAATGTTTGTATTTGAATGTATTTTGTGGTATGTTGAGATGCGGGGGTGGGGGGGTGTCGGATGTGTATGAATGTTTGGATTTGAATGTATTTTGTGTGTATGTTGAGATGCGGGGGTGGGGGGTGTCGGATGTGTATGAATGTTTGGATTTTAATGTATTTTGTGTGTATGTTGAGATGCGGGGCTGGGGGGGGTGTCGGATGTGTATGAATGTTTGGATTTGAATGTATTTTGTGTGTATGTTGAGATGCGGGGCTGGGGGGGTGTCAGATGTGTATGAATGTTTGGATTTGAATGTATTTTGTGTGTATGTTGAGATGCGGGGGTGGGGGGGTGTCGGATGTGTATGAATGTTTGTATTTGAATGTATTTTGTGTGTATGTTGCGATGCGGGGGTGGGGGGTGTCGGATGTGTATGAATGTTTGTATTTGAATGTATTTTGTGTGTATGTTGAGATGCGGGGGTGGGGGGGTGTCGGATGTGTATGAATGTTTGTATTTGAATGTATTTTGTGTGTATGTTCAGATGCGGGGGTGGGGGGGCGGATGTGTATGAATGTTTGTATTTGAATGTATTTTGTGTGTATGTTGAGATGCGGGGGTTGGGGGTGTCGGATGTGTATGAATGTTTGTATTTGAATGTATTTTGTGTGTATGTTGAGATGCGGGGGTGGGGGGGTGTCGGATGTGTATGAATGTTTGTATTTGAATGTATTTTGTGTGTATGTTGAGATGCGGGTGTGGGGGGGTGTCGGATGTGTATGAATGTTTTTATTTGAATGTATTTTGTGTGTATGTTGAGATGCGGGGGTGGGGGGGTGTGTCGGATGTGTATGAATGTTTGTATTTGAATGTATTTTGTGTGTATGTTGAGATGCGGGGGTGGGGGGTGTGTCGGATGTGTATGAATGTTTGGATTTTAATGTATTTTGTGTGTATGTTGAGATGCGGGGGTGGGGGGGTGTCGGATGTGTATGAATGTTTGTATTTGAATGTATTTTGTGTGTATGTTGAGATGCGGGGGTGGGGGGGGTGTGTCGGATGTGTATGAATGTTTGTATTTGAATGTATTTTGTGTGTATGTTGAGATGCGGGGGTGGGGGGGTGTGTCGGATGTGTATGAATGTTTGTATTTGAATGTATTTTGTGTGTATGTTGAGATGCGGGGGTGGGGGGTGTCGGATGTGTATGAATGTTTGTATTTGAATGTATTTTGTGTGTATGTTGAGATGCGGGGGTGGGGGGGTGTCGGATGTGTATGAATTTTTGTGTTTGAATGTATTTTGTGTGTATGTTGAGATGCGGGGGTGGGGGGTGTGTCGGATGTGTATGAATGTTTGTATTTGAATGTATTTTGTGTGTATGTTGAGATGCGGGGGTGGGCGGGTGTGTCGGATGTGTATGAATGTTTTGATTTGAATGTATTTTGTGTGTATGTTGAGATGCGGGGGTGGGGGGGTGTGTCGGATGTGTATGAATGTTTGTGTTTGAATGTATTTTGTGTGTATGTTGAGATGCGGGGGTGGGGGGGTGTCGGATGTGTATGAATGTTTGGATTTGAAAGTATTTTGTGTGTATGTTGAGATGCGGGGCTGGGGGGGTGTCAGATGTGTATGAATGTTTGGATTTGAATGTATTTTGTGTGTATGTTGAGATGCGGGGGTGGGGGGGTGTCGGATGTGTATGAATATTTGTATTTGAATGTATTTTGTGTGTATGTTGAGATGCAGGGGTGGGGGGGTGTCGGATGTGTATGAATGTTTGTATTTGAATGTAGTTTGTGTGTATGTTGAGATGCGGGGGTGGGGGGGTGTCGGATGTGTATGAATGTTTGTATTTGAATGTATTTTGTGTGTATGTTGAGATGCGGGGGTGGGGGGGTGTCGGATGTGTATGAATGTTTGTATTTGAATGTATTTTGTGTGTATGTTGAGATGCGGGGGTGGGGGGCGCGGATGTGTATGAATGTTTGTATTTGAATGTATTTTGTGTGTATGTTGAGATGCGGGGGTGGGGGGTGGGGGGTGGCGGATGTGTATGAATGTTTGGATTTGAATGTATTTTGTGTGTAAGTTGAGATGCGGGGGTGGGGGGGTGTCGGATGTGTATGAATGTTTGTATTTGAATGTATTTTGTGTGTATGTTGAGATGCGGGTGTGGGGGGTGTCGGATGTGTATGAATGTTTGTATTTGAATGTATTTTGTGTGTATGTTGAGATGCGGGGGTGGGGGAGTGTGTCGGATGTGTATGAATGTTTGTATTTAAATGTATTTTGTGTGTATGTTGAGATGCGGGGGTGGGGGGTGTGTCGGATGTGTATGAATGTTTGTATTTGAATGTATTTTGTGTGTATGTTGAGATGCGGGGGTGGGGGGGTGTCGGATGTGTATGAATGTTTGTATTTGAATGTATTTTGTGTGTATGTTGAGATGCGGGGGTGGGGGGGTGTCGGATGTGTATGAATGTTTGTATTTGAATGTATTTTGTGTGTATGTTGAGATGCGGGGGTGGGGGGGTGTCGGATGTGTATGAATGTTTGTATTTGAATGTATTTTGTGTGTATATTGAGATGCGGGGGTGGGGGGTGTCGGATGTGTATGAATGTTTGTGTTTGAATGTATTTTGTGTGTATGTTGAGATGCGGGGGTGGGGGTGTGTGTCGGATGTGTATGAATGTTTGGATTTTAATGTATTTTGTGTGTATGTTGAGATGCGGCGGTGGGGGGGTGTCGGATGTGTATGAATGTTTGTATTTGAATGTATTTTGTGTGTATGTTGAGATGCGGGGGTGGGGGGGTGTCGGATGTTTATGAATGTTTGGATTTTAATGTATTTGTGTGTATGTTGAGATGCGGGGGTGGGGGGTGTCGGATGTGTATGAATGTTTGTATTTGAATGTATTTTGTGTGTATGTTGAGATGCGGGGGTGGGGGGGTGTCGGATGTGTATGAATTTTTGTGTTTGAATGTATTTTGTGTGTATGTTGAGATGCGGGGGTGGGGGGTGTGTCGGATGTGTATGAATGTTTGGATTTTAATGTTTTTTGTGTGTATGTTGAGATGCGGGGGTGGGGGGGTGTGTCGGATGTGTATGAATGTTTGTATTTGAATGTATTTTGTGTGTATGTTGAGATGCGGGGGTGGGGGGGTGTGTCGGATGTGTATGAATGTTTTGATTTGAATGTATTTTGTGTGTATGTTGAGATGCGGGGGTGGGGGGGTGTGTCGGATGTGTATGAATGTTTGTGTTTGAATGTATTTTGTGTGTATGTTGAGATGCGGGGGTGCAGGGGTGTCGGATGTGTATGAATGTTTGGATTTGAAAGTATTTTGTGTGTATGTTGAGATGCGGGGCTGGGGTGGTGTCAGATGTGTATGAATGTTTGGATTTGAATGTATTTTGTGTGTATGTTGAGATGCGGGGGTGGGGGGGTGTCGGATGTGTATGAATGTTTGTATTTGAATGTATTTTGTGTGTATGTTGAGATGCAGGGGTGGGGGGGTGTCGGATGTGTATGAATGTTTGGATTTGAATGTATTTTGTGTGTAAGTTGAGATGCGGGGGTGGGGGGGTGTCGGATGTGTATGAATGTTTGTATTTGAATGTATTTTGTGTGTATGTTGAGATGCGGGTGTGGGGGGTGTCGGATGTGTATGAATGTTTGTATTTGAATGTATTTTGTGTGTATGTTGAGATGCGGGGGTGGGGGAGTGTGTCGGATGTGTATGAATGTTTGTATTTAAATGTATTTTGTGTGTATGTTGAGATGCGGGGGTGGGGGGTGTGTCGGATGTGTATGAATGTTTGTATTTGAATGTATTTTGTGTGTATGTTGAGATGCGGGGGTGGGGGGGTGTCGGATGTGTATGAATGTTTGTATTTGAATGTATTTTGTGTGTATGTTGAGATGCGGGGGTGGGGGGGTGTCGGATGTGTATGAATGTTTGGATTTTAATGTATTTTGTGTGTATGTTGAGATGCGGGGGTGGGGGTGTGTGTCGGATGTGTATGAATGTTTGGATTTTAATGTATTTTGTGTGTATGTTGAGATGCGGGGGTGGGGGGGTGTCGGATGTGTATGAATGTTTGTATTTGAATGTATTTTGTGTGTATGTTGAGATGCGGGGGTGGGGGGGTGTCGGATGTTTATGAATGTTTGTATTTGAATGTATTTGTGTGTATGTTGAGATGCGGGGGTGGGGGGTGTCGGATGTGTATGAATGTTTGTATTTGAATGTATTTTGTGTGTATGTTGAGATGCAGGGGTGGGGGGGTGTCGGATGTGTATGGATTTTTGTGTTTGAATGTATTTTGTGTGTATGTTGAGATGCGGGGGTGGGGGGTGTGTCGGATGTGTATGAATGTTTGGATTTTAATGTTTTTTGTGTGTATGTTGAGATGCGGGGGTGGGGGGGTGTGTCGGATGTGTATGAATGTTTGTATTTGAATGTATTTTGTGTGTATGTTGAGATGCGGGGGTGGGGGGGTGTGTCGGATGTGTATGAATGTTTTGATTTGAATGTATTTTGTGTGTATGTTGAGATGCGGGGGTGGGGGGGTGTTTTGGATGTGTATGAATGTTTGTGTTTGAATGTATTTTGTGTGTATGTTGAGATGCGGGGGTGCGGGGGTGTCGGATGTGTATGAATGTTTGGATTTGAAAGTATTTTGTGTGTATGTTGAGATGCGGGGCTGGGGGGGTGTCAGATGTGTATGAATGTTTGGATTTGAATGTATTTTGTGTGTATGTTGAGATGCGGGGGTGGGGGGGTGTCGGATGTGTATGAATGTTTGTATTTGAATGTATTTTGTGTGTATGTTGAGATGCGGGGGTGGGGGGGTGTCGGATGTGTATGAATGTTTTTATTTGAATGTAGTTTGTGTGTATGTTGAGATGCGGGGGTGGGGGGGTGTCGGATGTGTATGAATGTTTGTATTTGAATGTATTTTGTGTGTATGTTGAGATTCGGGGGTGGGGGGGTCGGATGTGTATGAATGTTTGTATTTGAATGTATTTTGTGTGTATGTTGAGATGAGGGGGTGGGGGGGTGTCGGATGTGTATGAATGTTTGTATTTGAATGTATTTTGTGTGTATGTTGAGATGCAGGGGTGGGGGGGTGTCGGATGTGTATGAATGTTTGTATTTGAATGTATTTTGTGTGTATGTTGAGATGAGGGGGTGGGGGGGTGTCGGATGTGTATGAATGTTTGTATTTGAATGTATTTTGTGTGTATGTTGAGATGCAGGGGTGGGGGTGTGTCGGATGTGTATGAATGTTTGTATTTGAATGTATTTTGTGTGTATGTTGAGATGCGGGGGTGGGGGGGTGTCGGATGTGTACGAATGTTTGGATTTTAATGTATTTTGTGTGTATGTTGAGATGCGGGTGCGGGGGGGTGTCGGATGTGTATGAATGTTTGTATTTGAATGTATTTTGTGTGTATGTTGAGATGCGGGGGTGGGGGGGTGTCGGATGTGTATGAATTTTTGTGTTTGAATGTATTTTGTGTGTATGTTGAGATGCGGGGGTGGGGGGTGTGTCGGATGTGTATGAATGTTTGTATTTGAATGTATTTTGTGTGTATGTTGAGATGCGGGGGTGGGCGGGTGTGTCGGATGTGTATGAATGTTTTGATTTGAATGTATTTTGTGTGTATGTTGAGATGCGGGGGTGGGGGGGTGTGTCGGATGTGTATGAATGTTTGTGTTTGAATGTATTTTGTGTGTATGTTGAGATGCGGGGGTGGGGGGGTGTCGGATGTGTATGAATGTTTGGATTTGAAAGTATTTTGTGTGTATGTTGAGATGCGGGGCTGGGGGGGTGTCAGATGTGTATGAATGTTTGGATTTGAATGTATTTTGTGTGTATGTTGAGATGCGGGGGTGGGGGGGTGTCGGATGTGTATGAATATTTGTATTTGAATGTATTTTGTGTGTATGTTGAGATGCAGGGGTGGGGGGGTGTCGGATGTGTATGAATGTTTGTATTTGAATGTAGTTTGTGTGTATGTTGAGATGCGGGGGTGGGGGGGTGTCGGATGTGTATGAATGTTTGTATTTGAATGTATTTTGTGTGTATGTTGAGATGCGGGGGTGGGGGGGTGTCGGATGTGTATGAATGTTTGTATTTGAATGTATTTTGTGTGTATGTTGAGATGCGGGGGTGGGGGGCGCGGATGTGTATGAATGTTTGTATTTGAATGTATTTTGTGTGTATGTTGAGATGCGGGGGTGGGGGGTGGGGGGTGGCGGATGTGTATGAATGTTTGGATTTGAATGTATTTTGTGTGTAAGTTGAGATGCGGGGGTGGGGGGGTGTCGGATGTGTATGAATGTTTGTATTTGAATGTATTTTGTGTGTATGTTGAGATGCGGGTGTGGGGGGTGTCGGATGTGTATGAATGTTTGTATTTGAATGTATTTTGTGTGTATGTTGAGATGCGGGGGTGGGGGAGTGTGTCGGATGTGTATGAATGTTTGTATTTAAATGTATTTTGTGTGTATGTTGAGATGCGGGGGTGGGGGGTGTGTCGGATGTGTATGAATGTTTGTATTTGAATGTATTTTGTGTGTATGTTGAGATGCGGGGGTGGGGGGGTGTCGGATGTGTATGAATGTTTGTATTTGAATGTATTTTGTGTGTATGTTGAGATGCGGGGGTGGGGGGGTGTCGGATGTGTATGAATGTTTGTATTTGAATGTATTTTGTGTGTATGTTGAGATGCGGGGGTGGGGGGGTGTCGGATGTGTATGAATGTTTGTATTTGAATGTATTTTGTGTGTATATTGAGATGCGGGGGTGGGGGGTGTCGGATGTGTATGAATGTTTGTGTTTGAATGTATTTTGTGTGTATGTTGAGATGCGGGGGTGGGGGTGTGTGTCGGATGTGTATGAATGTTTGGATTTTAATGTATTTTGTGTGTATGTTGAGATGCGGCGGTGGGGGGGTGTCGGATGTGTATGAATGTTTGTATTTGAATGTATTTTGTGTGTATGTTGAGATGCGGGGGTGGGGGGGTGTCGGATGTTTATGAATGTTTGGATTTTAATGTATTTGTGTGTATGTTGAGATGCGGGGGTGGGGGGTGTCGGATGTGTATGAATGTTTGTATTTGAATGTATTTTGTGTGTATGTTGAGATGCGGGGGTGGGGGGGTGTCGGATGTGTATGAATTTTTGTGTTTGAATGTATTTTGTGTGTATGTTGAGATGCGGGGGTGGGGGGTGTGTCGGATGTGTATGAATGTTTGGATTTTAATGTTTTTTGTGTGTATGTTGAGATGCGGGGGTGGGGGGGTGTGTCGGATGTGTATGAATGTTTGTATTTGAATGTATTTTGTGTGTATGTTGAGATGCGGGGGTGGGGGGGTGTGTCGGATGTGTATGAATGTTTTGATTTGAATGTATTTTGTGTGTATGTTGAGATGCGGGGGTGGGGGGGTGTGTCGGATGTGTATGAATGTTTGTGTTTGAATGTATTTTGTGTGTATGTTGAGATGCGGGGGTGCAGGGGTGTCGGATGTGTATGAATGTTTGGATTTGAAAGTATTTTGTGTGTATGTTGAGATGCGGGGCTGGGGTGGTGTCAGATGTGTATGAATGTTTGGATTTGAATGTATTTTGTGTGTATGTTGAGATGCGGGGGTGGGGGGGTGTCGGATGTGTATGAATGTTTGTATTTGAATGTATTTTGTGTGTATGTTGAGATGCAGGGGTGGGGGGGTGTCGGATGTGTATGAATGTTTGGATTTGAATGTATTTTGTGTGTAAGTTGAGATGCGGGGGTGGGGGGGTGTCGGATGTGTATGAATGTTTGTATTTGAATGTATTTTGTGTGTATGTTGAGATGCGGGTGTGGGGGGTGTCGGATGTGTATGAATGTTTGTATTTGAATGTATTTTGTGTGTATGTTGAGATGCGGGGGTGGGGGAGTGTGTCGGATGTGTATGAATGTTTGTATTTAAATGTATTTTGTGTGTATGTTGAGATGCGGGGGTGGGGGGTGTGTCGGATGTGTATGAATGTTTGTATTTGAATGTATTTTGTGTGTATGTTGAGATGCGGGGGTGGGGGGGTGTCGGATGTGTATGAATGTTTGTATTTGAATGTATTTTGTGTGTATGTTGAGATGCGGGGGTGGGGGGGTGTCGGATGTGTATGAATGTTTGGATTTTAATGTATTTTGTGTGTATGTTGAGATGCGGGGGTGGGGGTGTGTGTCGGATGTGTATGAATGTTTGGATTTTAATGTATTTTGTGTGTATGTTGAGATGCGGGGGTGGGGGGGTGTCGGATGTGTATGAATGTTTGTATTTGAATGTATTTTGTGTGTATGTTGAGATGCGGGGGTGGGGGGGTGTCGGATGTTTATGAATGTTTGTATTTGAATGTATTTGTGTGTATGTTGAGATGCGGGGGTGGGGGGTGTCGGATGTGTATGAATGTTTGTATTTGAATGTATTTTGTGTGTATGTTGAGATGCAGGGGTGGGGGGGTGTCGGATGTGTATGAATTTTTGTGTTTGAATGTATTTTGTGTGTATGTTGAGATGCGGGGGTGGGGGGTGTGTCGGATGTGTATGAATGTTTGGATTTTAATGTTTTTTGTGTGTATGTTGAGATGCGGGGGTGGGGGGGTGTGTCGGATGTGTATGAATGTTTGTATTTGAATGTATTTTGTGTGTATGTTGAGATGCGGGGGTGGGGGGGTGTGTCGGATGTGTATGAATGTTTTGATTTGAATGTATTTTGTGTGTATGTTGAGATGCGGGGGTGGGGGGGTGTTTTGGATGTGTATGAATGTTTGTGTTTGAATGTATTTTGTGTGTATGTTGAGATGCGGCGGTGCGGGGGTGTCGGATGTGTATGAATGTTTGGATTTGAAAGTATTTTGTGTGTATGTTGAGATGCGGGGCTGGGGGGGTGTCAGATGTGTATGAATGTTTGGATTTGAATGTATTTTGTGTGTATGTTGAGATGCGGGGGTGGGGGGGTGTCGGATGTGTATGAATGTTTGTATTTGAATGTATTTTGTGTGTATGTTGAGATGCGGGGGTGGGGGGGTGTCGGATGTGTATGAATGTTTTTATTTGAATGTAGTTTGTGTGTATGTTGAGATGCGGGGGTGGGGGGGTGTCGGATGTGTATGAATGTTTGTATTTGAATGTATTTTGTGTGTATGTTGAGATGCGGGGGTGGGGGGGTCGGATGTGTATGAATGTTTGTATTTGAATGTATTTTGTGTGTATGTTGAGATGAGGGGGTGGGGGGGTGTCGGATGTGTATGAATGTTTGTATTTGAATGTATTTTGTGTGTATGTTGAGATGCAGGGGTGGGGGGGTGTCGGATGTGTATGAATGTTTGTATTTGAATGTATTTTGTGTGTATGTTGAGATGAGGGGGTGGGGGGGTGTCGGATGTGTATGAATGTTTGTATTTGAATGTATTTTGTGTGTATGTTGAGATGCAGGGGTGGGGGTGTGTCGGATGTGTATGAATGTTTGTATTTGAATGTATTTTGTGTGTATGTTGAGATGCGGGGGTGGGGGGGTGTCGGATGTGTACGAATGTTTGGATTTTAATGTATTTTGTGTGTATGTTGAGATGCGGGTGCGGGGGGGTGTCGGATGTGTACGAATGTTTGTATTTGAATGTATTTTGTGTGTATGTTGAGATGCGGGGGTTGGGGGGGTGTGTCGGATGTGTATGAATGTTTGTATTTGAATGTATTTTGTGTGTATGTTGAGATGCGGGGGTGGGGGGGTGTGTCGGATGTGTATGAATGTTTGTATTTGAATGTATTTTGTGTGTATGTTGACATGCGGGGGTGGGGGGTGTCGGATGTGTATGAATGTTTGTATTTGAATGTATTTTGTGTGTATGTTGAGATGCGGGGGTGGGGGGGTGTCGGATGTGTATGAATGTTTGGATTTTAATGTATTTTGTGTGTATGTTGAGATGCGGGGGTGGGGGGTGTCGGATGTGTATGAATGTTTGTATTTGAATGTATTTTGTGTGTATGTTGAGATGCGGGGGTGGGGGGGTGTCGGATGTGTATGAATGTTTGTATTTTAATGTATTTTGTGTGTATGTTGAGATGCGGGGGTGGGAGGGTGTCGGATGTGTATGTATGTTTGTATTTGAATGTTTTTTGTGTGTATGTTGAGATGCGGGGGTGGGGGGGTGTCGGATGTGTATGAATGTTTGTTTTTGAATGTATTTTGTGTGTATGTTGAGATGCGGGGGTGGGGGGGTGTGTCGGATGTGTATGAATGTTTGTATTTGAATGTATTTTGTGTGTATGTTGAGATGCGGGGGTGGAGGGGTTGTCGGATGTGTATGAATGTTTGTGTTTGAATGTATTTTGTGTGTATGTTGAGATGCGGGGGTGGGGGGGTGTGTCGGATGTGTATGAATGTTTGTGTTTGAATGTATTTTGTGTGTATGTTGAGATGCGGGGGTGGGGGGGGTGTCGGATGTGTATGAATGTTTGTGTTTGAATGTATTTTGTGTGTATGTTCAGATGCGGGGGTGAGGGGGTGTGTCGGATGTGTATGAATGTTTGTGTTTGAATGTATTTTGTGTGTATGTTGAGATGCAGGGGTGGGGGGGTGTGTCGGATGTGTATGAATGTTTGTGTTTGAATGTATTTTGTGTGTATGTTGAGATGCGGGGTGGGGGGGGTGTGTCGGATGTGTATGAATGTTTGTGTTTGAATGTATTTTGTGTGTATGTTGAGATGCAGGGGTGGGGGGGTGTCGGATGTGTATGAATGTTTGGGTTTGAATGTATTTTGTGTGTATATTGAGATGCTGGGGTGGGTGGGTGTCGGATGTGTATGAATGTTTGTGCTTGAATGTATTTTGTGTGTATGTTGAGATGTGGGGGTGGGGGGGTGTCGGATGTGTTTGAATGTTTGGATTTGAATGTATTTTGTTTGTATGTTGAGATGCGGGGGTGGGGGGGTGTCGTATGTGTATGAATGTTTGTGTTTGAATGTATTTTGTGTGTATGTTGAGATGCGGGGCTGGGGGGGTGTCGGATGTGTATGAATGTTTGGATTTGAATGTATTTTGTGTGTATGTTGAGATGCGGGGGTGGGGGGGTGTCGGATGTGTATGAATGTTTGTGTTTGAATGTATTTTGTGTGTATGTTGAGATGCGGGGGTGGGGGGGTGTCGGATGTGTATGAATGTTTGTATTTGAATGTATTTTGTGTGTATGTTGAGATGCGGGGGTGGGGGGGTGTCGGATGTGTATGAATGTTTGTATTTGAATGTATTTTGTGTGTATGTTGAGATGCGGGGGTGGGGGGGTGTCGGATGTGTATGAATGTTTGTATTTGAATGTATTTTGTGTATGTTGAGATGCGGGGGTGGGGGGGTGTTGGATGTGTATGAATGTTTGGATTTTAATGTATTTTCTGTGTATGTTGAGATGCGGGGGTGGGGGGTTGTCGGATGTGTATGAATGTTTGTATTTGAATGTATTTTGTGTGTATGTTGAGATGCAGGGGTGGGGGGTGTCGGATGTGTATGAATGTTTGTATTTGAATGTATTTTGTGTGTATGTTGAGATGCGGGGGTGGGGGGGGTGTGTCGGATGTGTGTGAATGTTTGTTTTTGAATGTATTTTGTGTGTATGTTGAGATGCGGGGGTGGGCGGTGTGTCGGATGTGTATGAATGTTTGGATTTTAATGTATTTTGTGTGTATGTTGAGATGCGGGGGTGGGGGGGTGTCAGATGTGTATGAATGTTTGTATTTTAATGTATTTTGTGTGTATGTTGAGATGCGGGGGTGGGGGGTGTGTCAGATGTGTATGAATGTTTGGATTTTAATGTATTTTGTGTGTATGTTGAGATGCGGGGGTGGGGGGTGTTGGATGTGTATGAATGTTTGTATTTGAATGTATTTTGTGTGTATGTTGAGATGCGGGGGTGGGGGGGTGTCGGATGTGTATGAATGTTTGGATTTTAATGTATTTTGTGTGTATGTTGAGATGCAGGGGTGGGTGGGTGTCGGATGTGTATGAATGCTTGTATTTGAATGTATTTTGTGTGTATGTAGAGATGCGGGGGTGGGGGTGTGTGTCGGATGTGTATGAATGTTTGTGTTTGAATGTATTTTGTGTGTATGTTGAGATGCGGGGGTGGGGGGGTGTCGGATGTGTATGAATGTTTGGATTTGAATGTATTTTGTGTGTATATTGAGATGCGGGGTCGGGGGTGTCTGATGTGTATGAATGTTTGTGTTTGAATGTATTTTGTGTGTATGTTGAGATGTGGGGGTCGGCGGGGTGTCGTATGTGTATGAATGTTTGGATTTTAATGTATTTTGTGTGTATGTTGAGATGCGGGGTTGGGGGGGTGTCGGATGTGTATGAATGTTTGTGTTTGAATGTATTTTGTGTGTATGTTGAGATGCGGGGGTGGGGGGTGTCGGATGTGTATGAATGTTTGTGTTTGAATGTATTTTGTGTGTATGTTGAGATGCGGGGCTGGGGGGGTGTCGGATGTGTATGAATGTTTGGATTTGAATGTATTTTGTGTGTATGTTGAGATGTGGGGGTGGGGGGGTGTCGGATGTGTATGAATGTTTGTGTTTGAATGTATTTTGTGTGTATGTTGAGATGCGGGGGTGGGGGGGTGTCGGATGTGTATGAATGTTTGGATTTGAACGTATTTTGGGTGTATGTTGAGATGCGGGGGTGGGGGGGTGTCGGATGTGTATGAATGTTTGGATTTTAATGTATTTTGTGTGTATGTTGAGATGCGGGGGTGGGGGGGTGTCGGATGTGTATGAATGTTTGTATTTGAATGTATTTTGTTTGTATGTTGAGATGCGGGGGTGGGGGGGTGTCGGATGTGGATGAATGTTTGTATTTGAATGTATTTTGTGTGTATGTTGAGATGCGGGGGTGGGGGGTGTGTCGGATGTGTATGAATGTTTGTATTTGAATGTATTTTGTGTGTATGTTGAGATGCGGGGGTGGGGTGGTGTGTCGGATGTGTATGAATGTTTGTATTTGAATGTATTTTGTGTGTATGTTGAGATGCGGGGGTGGGGGGGTGTCGGATGTGTATGAATGTTTGTATTTGAATGTATTTTGTGTGTATGTTGAGATGCGGGGGTGGGGGGGTGTCGGATGTGTATGAATGTTTGGATTTGAATGTATTTTGTGTGTATGTTGAGATGCGGGGGTGGGGGAGTGTGTCGGATGTGTATGAATGTTTAGATTTGAATGTATTTTGTATGTATGTTGAGATGCAGGGGTGGGAGGGTGTGTCGGATGTGTATGAATGTTTGTGTTTGAATGTATTTTGTGTGTAAATTGAGATGCGGGGGTGGGGGGGTGTGTCAGATGTGTATGAATGTTTGTGTTTGAATGTATTTTGTGTGTAAGTTGAGATGCGGGGGTTTGGGGGTGTGTCGGATGTGTATGAATGTTTGTGTTTGAATGTATTTTGTGTATATGTTGAGATGCGGGGGTGGGGGGGGTGTCGGATGTGTATGAATGTTTGTGTTTCAATGTATTTTGTGTGTATGTTGAGATGCGGGGGTGGGGGGGGTGTCGGATGTGTATGAATGTTTGTATTTGAATGTATTTTGTGTGTATGTTGAGATGCGGGGGTGGGGGGGTGTCGGATGTGTATGAATGTTTAGATTTGAATGTATTTTGTGTGTATGTTGAGATGCGGGGGTGGGGGGTGTGTCGGATGTGTATGAATGTTTGTGTTTGAATGTATTTTGTGTGTAAGTTGAGATGCGGGGGTGGGGGGTGTGTCGGATGTGTATGAATGTTTGTATTTGAATGTATTTTGTGTTTATGTTGAGATGCGGGGGTGGGGGGGTGTGTCAGATGTGTATGAATGTTTGAATTTGAATGTATTTTGTGTGTATGTTGAGATGCGGGGGTGGGGGGGGTTGTCGGATGTGTATGAATGTTTTGATTTGAATGTTTTTTGTGTGCTGAGTTGGGGGGTGGGGGTTCGGGTCTGTATGGGTGCATGTTTGTGTGTGTGCTGAGTTGGGGGGGTGGGGGTTCGTGTCTGTATGGGTGCATGCTTGAGAGTGTGTGTGCTGAGTTGGTGGGTGGGGGTTCGGGTCTTTATGGGTGCATGTTTGTGTGTGTGCTGAGTTGGGGGTGGGGGTTCGGGTCTGTATGGGTGCTTGTTTGAGAGTGTGCTGATTTGGGGGGTGGGGGTTCGGGTCTGTATGGGTGCATGTTTGTGTGTGTGCTGAGGTGGGGGGTGGGGGGTTCGGGTCTGTATGGGTGCATGCTTGAGAGTGTGTGTGCTGAGTTGGGGCGTGGGGGGTTTGGAGTTGGGGGGGTGGGGGGTTCGGGTCTTTATGGGTGCATGTTTGTGTGTGTTCTGAGTTGGGGGTGGGGGTTCGGGTCTGTATGGGTGCTTGTTTGAGAGTGCTGATTTGGGGGAGTGGGGGGTTCGGGTCTGTATGGGTGCATGTTTGTGTGTGTGCTGAGTTGGGGGGTGGGGGTTTGGGTCTGTATTGGTGCTGGTTTGTGTGTGCTGATTTGGGGGGTGGGGGATTTGGTTGGGGGTGAGGGGGCCATGGGGCATAGTGTTTGGTTGGGGGTGAGGGGGCCATGGGGCATAGTGTTTGGTTGGGGGTGAGGGTGCCATGGGGCATAATGTTTGGTTGGGTGTAAGGGGGCCATGGGGCATAGTGTTTGGTTGGGGGTGAGGGACATGGGGCATGGTGTTTGGTTGGGGGTGAGGGGGCCATGGGGCATAGTGTTTGGTTGGGGGTGAGGGACATGGGGCATAGTGTTTGGTTGGGGGTGAGGGGGACATGGGGCATAGTGTTTGGTTGGGGGTGAGGGGGCCATGGGGCATAGCCTTTGGTTGGGGGTGAGGGTGCCATGGGGCATAATGTTTGGTTGGGTGTAAGGGGGCCATGGGCATAGTGTTTGGTTGGGGGTGAGGGACATGGGGCATAGGGTTTGGTTGGGGGTGAGGGGGCCATGTGGCATAGTGTTTGGTTGGGGGTGAGGGGGCAATGGGGCATAGTGTTTGGTTGGGGTGAGGGACATGGAGCAAAGTGTTTGGTTGGGGGTGAGGGGGCCATGGGGCATTGTGTTTGGTTGGGGGTGAGGGGGCCATGGGGCATAGTGTTTGGTTGGGGGTGAGGGGGCCATGGGGCATAGTGTTTGGTTGGGGGTGAGGGACATGGGGCATACTGTTTGGTTGGGGGTGAGGGGCCATGGGGCATAGTGTTTGGTTGGGGGTGAGGGGGCCATGGGGCATAGCGTTTGCTTGGGGGTGAGGGTGCCATGGGGCATAATGTTTGGTTGGGTGTAAGGGGGCCATGTGGCATAGTGTTTGGTTGTGGGTGAGGGACATGGGGCATAGTGTTTGGTTGGGGGTGAGGGGGCCATGGGGCTTAGTGTTTGGTTGGGGGTGAGGGGGCCATGGGGCATAGTGTTTGGTTGGGGGTGAGGGGGCCATGGGGCATTGTGTTTGGTTGGGGGTGAGGGACATGGGGCATAGTGTTTGGTTGGGGGTGAGGGGGCCATAGGGCATTGTGTTTGGTTGGGTGTAAGGGGGCCATGGGGCATAGTGTTTGGTTGGGGGTGAGGGACATGGGGCATAGTGTTTGGTTGGGGGTGAGGGGGCCATGGGGCATAGTGTTTGGTTGGGGGTGAGGGACATGGGGCATAGTGTTTGGTTGGGGGTGAGGGGGACATGGGGCATAGTGTTTGGTTGGGGGTGAGGGGGCCATGGGGCATAGCGTTTGGTTGGGGGTGAGGGTGCCATGGGGCATAATGTTTGGTTGGGTGTAAGGGGGCCATGGGCATAGTGTTTGGTTGGGGGTGAGGGACATGGGGCATAGTGTTTGGTTGGGGGTGAGGGGGCCATGGGGCATAGTGTTTGGTTGGGGGTGAGGGGGCCATGGGGCATAGCGTTTGCTTGGGGGTGAGGGTGCCATGGGGCATAATGTTTGGTTGGGTGTAAGGGGGCCATGTGGCATAGTGTTTGGTTGTGGGTGAGGGACATGGGGCATAGTGTTTGGTTGGGGGTGAGGGGGCCATGGGGCTTAGTGTTTGGTTGGGGGTGAGGGGGCCATGGGGCATAGTGTTTGGTTGGGGGTGAGGGACATGGGGCATAGTGTTTGGTTGGGGGTGAGGGGGCCATGGGGCATAGTGTTTGGTTGGGGGTGAGGGGGCCATGGGGCATTGTGTTTGGTTGGGGGTGAGGGACATGGGGCATAGTGTTTGGTTGGGGGTGAGGGGGCCATAGGGCATTGTGTTTGGTTGGGTGTAAGGGGGCCATGGGGCATAGTGTTTGGTTGGGGGTGAGGGACATGGGGCATAGTGTTTGGTTGGGGGTGAGGGGGCCATGGGGCATAGTGTTGCACTCTAAGAGTGAACCCAATAATAAAGCTAAAACAGGCACAGTTAGGAGATGTTCATCTTTGGCTTTTTGAGGAAACCTGACTCAACGAAGGCCATACTCCTCTTGGGCAACCCAAATAGCAAACTGTCCAAAATAACGGCATGTCCAATCTAGGGTCAATAAAATATATATAAGTTAATGAAACAGGCGAGATACAATAACTAAATAGAAATTAATTATAACAATGGAAAATGTGTAGTACAAAATGTAAGTTTGAAATGCAAATAAAAATCGTTACCCCTCAAAAACATTCTTTTTCCATGTGTTTGGTACAAATTGGGGGTTTAAAAAGCCTCCTGCCACGCCCCGCCTACCGCCCCCCCCACATTTACTTTTCGGCCCACAATAGCCCTCATGTAAGGTACTTTCGGCCCTCTGTCAAAATCAGTTGTGCACCCCTGCTCTAGACCTTTCCAATCACTGATTTCTTTCAAGATGGCTCCCGCAGGCAACCAGGATGCCATGCCTCCTTCCTATACTATTAATCACAGACCTAACTTTGTTTCTTTCTATATACAAAGGGATGGTTCTCAGCCAATGGGTACATTTGTGGGTTGTACTAACATTGCAAATCTAACCAGTGAGGACAGACCTTTGTATGTAGGAGACCCCGTTTAATTTGTTTGTGGCAATGAAGCTTATCCTTGGTTACCTAGAGATTGGCAGGGTGCTTGTTATTTGGGTATCTTGTTACCAGTGGTATATGTGGCTACCACTACTGAAGTCGCTAGAGCTCGTTCAAGGCGGGATGAGAATGGTGATACTCCTTCACAAGTCATGGGTGATGTAGAAAAATCCTTTGTGCCATTTTGGGGACAGATAATGAATTCTGAGGATATTAGAAGACTAGCAAGGGTACTGGAAAAGACCATCAATAGGGCCACCAATATTTTGTATAACATGACGCTAGAGCAAAAGGCAATTAGGTTAGTAGCCCTTCAAAATAGAATGGCGTTAGACATCATTCTAGCTGAGCTTGGGGGGTATGCAAAATGGTGGGATCTGCATGCTGTGTTTTTGTACCTGACTCCTCCCCTATCATATTCAAGGCAATTAAAAATCTACATACCTTGAGTACTGAAGTGCATGTCCCAGAGGGAAACTGGAATCTTAGGACTTGGTTCTGGGACATGTTATGATCATGGAGTTGGAAGATCTTTGCAGTCTTAATGGTGATTCTTGGTATTCTTCTATTCTGTTTTTGTTGTGTACAATGTCTCCCTGTCATATGTTCCATGATAGGAGGGTGATGTGCACAAGCAGTAGGTACACTAGGACCTAGGATACAAGCGTCTGAGAAAACAACCAATGCCTTAGTAATGCAGGATATTATCATCAAAGAGATGATGGAAATTGATGTTTTTTAGGAATGTGATTCAGGGTGTACAGACATTTATCCATGGTTCTTGAATAATACAAACGTTTGAGTAAATGCTCTTGGCTTAGGCCAAAAGGAGGGTTTGTTAAACCATATTCGCATAAATACCGCCTGATTATGAACATTGCCTAAAACATTCGCATTTGTATTAAAACCTATGATTAACTCAATTTAGATAGAATTGACCTCACTGCCATCTTGAAAACATCCGCCATTTTGATCCCAACTCCTGCTGCCTGTTCAGAAATGATTAACCATGTTTTCAGCTGCCACTGAGCAGAATGACCTTTGAGCCTATGTCAACACTAGGACTGCCATAAGCAGAAATGTTTGTCCTGTGCAGATAGACCTTGTAGTCAAAATGAACTCCCATTCAAAGTGTTATCTGTGCCTACAGACTCATCCTCTTTCAAAAAACGACACACAAAGCAAAGCAACTACAGCTTTGTGTTTTGGAAGAAATCCTTTATGCATCTCTTTGAACAGGACTTATCCTAAAGCTCAAGAAACAAGGAAAGATCTACACAGCTGAATACAACAAAGTTAGCGAGTATTGTATCTTTAAGGAACCTTGGAGCCACAGTGAACCTCAATTCAAGTGTTGTCTGCATCAATAGCTTCAGTCATATACAAACATCAGAACTGAATGGCAGACAAAATAAAACCATGTGCCTTTTCAATAAACTATTGAAGTTGTTTCTTGAAACTGGGCTTAACTTGAGCTGGATAACCAACATCACCATTGAATCTCCAAGGATAGGGCAACATGTCAAAAGTGTAAACTAATATTGTTATATTTGTCATGTGAACTGGGCACAAACCCAAATGTGTAACTTGTTAGTTTGGAGAAGTGCTGGGCAATGATCAGGCCTGTGTATAAATACTGCATGCTTTATGATGACCAGTACTTTCACTCCTCACTGTGTCTGCTGGTACACACTGTGAGGCACTTGGGAGCCAGATAGCTATCTGCTTTGATATTTGTATCTGTACAGAATAAAGTTATATTCATAACTTTGACTTGGTTACTGGCGGATTCAATTTTTGGTGGTACTACGCCTCCATATTCCTTGCTGATTATCACAGTATCTTCCTCTGTAAGCCAAGCCAGGACCCTTATAACCCCTGCCCTTAGACCCCTGCAGTCGTTCCTGAATAAGTCCAGCCAGGACCCTTATCACCCCTGCCCTTAGACCCCTGCAGTGGCTTCCTGTGTAAGCCCGGCTAGGACCCTTATCACATCTGCCCTTAGATTCCTGCAGTGGCTTCCAGTGTAAGCCAGCCAGGACCCTTATCACCCCTGCCCTAAGATCCCTGCAGTGGCTTCCTGTGTAAGCCAGCCAGTACCCTTATCACCCCTGCTCTTAGACCCCTGCAGTGGCTTCCTGTGTACGCCAAGCCAGGACCCTTATCACCCCTGCCCTTAGACCCCTGCAGTGGCTTCCTGTGTAAGTCCAGCCAGGACCCATATCATTCCTGTAAGCCCATTTGGCATTTAAAGCCATTTTTATTGTCCATAAAGCCTCCTATGGACTAGCCCGGCAAGCTCAGGCTTTGCACACCCTCCACGTCACTTGTATTGTCCATAAAGCCTCCTATGGACTAGCCCGGCAAGCTCGAGCTTTGCACACCCTCCAGGTCACTTGTATTGTCCATGATATGATATGATATGCTATTGTATTTGTATCGCACTTGTACACAAGTGTTTCAGAGCATGACTAGGCAAGGGAGTGGAACAGGGGAGAACACAACACAACAGCGATCTTACTAGGCCCAGTGACATTGAGAACGTGCATGTGCTTGGGAAAGGGAAAATGGAAAACGTGCATGGAAGGTGAAGAGTGGAAGGTGCGGAGCAGAGGAGAGCAGAATAAATAATAAATAGAACATTGAGGCAATAAACAGTGGTAGTGCAGCCGGCAAGTGGCAAGTGCTGTGTTTAAGGCAGCAGACAGGGTAGTGTGATAAGTGCAGAAAAAGAAGAAGAAAAAAATAATGGTGGGAGCTGTATGGGTACAGATACAGTCCCCAGTGCAAGGGGTGGCCAGGAGGCAGTGCAGGAGGGTGGCATAAAGCCTCCTATGGACTAGCCCGGCAAGTTCATACTTTGCACACCCTCCAGCCAACTTGTGTTGTCCATAAAGCCTTCTACGGATTAGCTCGGCAAGCTCGAGCGTTGCTCACACTCCAAGTCACTTGTATTGTCCATAAAGCTTCCAATGGACTAGCCCGGCAAGCTCGAGCTTTGATCACCCTTCAGGTCACTTGTGTTGTCCATAAAGCCTCCTATGGACTAGCCCGGCAAGCTCGAGCTTTGCACACCGTCCAGGACACTTGTATTATCCATAAAGTCTCCTATGGTCTAGTCTGGCAAGCTCGAGCTTTGCTCAACTCTCTGGCAAGCTCGAGCTTTGCTCACCCTTCAGGTCACTTGTGTTGTCCATAAATCCTCCTATGGACAAGCCCGGCAAGCTCGAGCTTTGCACACCGTCCAGGTCACTTGAATAGTCCATAAAGCCTCCCATGAACTCACCCAGCAAGCTCAAGCTTTGCACACCCTCCAGGTCACTTGTATTGCCCCTAAAGCCTCCTATGGACTAGCCTGGCAAGCTCGAGCTTTGCTCACCTCTCGGGCAAGCGCGAGCTTTGCTCACCCTCTAAGTCACTTGTATTGTCGATAAAGCCTCCTATGGACTAGCTCGGCAAACTCGAGCTTTGCACACCCTCCAGGTCACTTGTATTGCCCATAAAGCTTCCTATGGACTAGCCTGGCAAGCTCGAGCGTTGCTCCCCTCTCGGGCAAGCTCGATCTTTGCTCACCCTCCAGGTCACTTGTATTGTCCAAAAAGCCTCCCATGGACTCACCCAGCAAGCTCGAGCTTTGCACACCCTCCAGGTCACTTGTACTGCCCATAAAGCCTCCTATGGACTAGCCCAGGAAGCTCAAGCTTTGCTCACCTCTCAGGCAAGCTCGAGCTTTGCACACTCTCCAGGTCACTTGTATTGCCCATAAAGCCTCCTATGGATTAGCCCGGCTTTGCTCACTTCTCGGGCAAGCACACCCTCCAGGTCACTTTTATTGTACATAAAGTCTCCTATGGACTCGCCCGGCAAGCTCGAACTTTGCTCACCCTCCAGGTCACTTGTATTCTCCATAAAGCGTCCCATGGACTCACCCAGCAAGCTCGAGCTTTGCACACCCTCCAGGTCACTTGTTTTGCCCATAAAGCCTCCTATGGGCTAGCCCGGCAAGCTCGAGCTTTGCTCACCTCTCAGTCAAGCTCGAGCTTTGCACACCGTTCAGGTCACTTGTATTGTCCATAAAGCCTCCTATGAACTAGGTTGCCAAGCTCGAGCTTTGCACACCCTCCAGGTCACTTGTATTGTCCATAAAGCTTCCAATGGCTAGCCCAGCAAGCTTGTGCTTTGCACACCCACCAGGTCACTTGTATTGTTCATAAAGCCTCCCATGGAGGAGTCCAGTAAGCTCGAGCTTTGCACACCATCCGGGTCACTTGTAATGTCCATAAGGCCTCCTATGGACTAGCCCGGCAAGCTCGAGCTTTTCACACCGTTTAGGTCACTTGTATTGTCCATAAAGCCTCCTATGGACTAGGTTGGCAAGCTCGAGCTTTGCACACCCTCCAGGTAACTTGTATTGTCCATAAAGCCTCCAATGGACTAGCCCGACAAGCTCAAGCTTTGATCACCTTCCAGGTCACTTGTCCATAAAGCCTCCTATGGACTAGCCCTGAAAGCACGAGCTTTGCTCACCCTCCAGGTCAATTGTATTGTCCATAAAGCCTACAATGAACTAGCCCGGCAAGCTGGAGCTTTGCTCACCCTCCAGGTAACTTGTATTGTCCATAAAGCCTCCTATGGACTAGCCCGGCAAGCTCGAGCTTTGCACACCACCCAGGTAACTTGTATTATCCATAAAGTCTCCTATGGACCAGTCTGGCAAGCTCGAGCTTTGGTCATCCTCCAGGTCACTTGTATTGTCCATAAAGCCTCATATGGACAAGCCCGGCAAGCTGAAGCTTAGCACACCCTCCAAGTCACTTTTTTTGTCCATAAAGCCTCCCATGGACTCGCCCGGCAAGCTCGAGCTTTGCACACCCTCCAGGTCACTTGTATTGTCCATAAAGCCTCCCATGGACTAGCCCTGCAAGCTGGAGCTTTGCTCACCCTCCAGGTCACCTGTATAGTCCATAAAGCCTCCCATGGACTAGTCCGGCAAGCTCGAGCTTTGCACACCACCCAGGTCACTTGTATTATCCATAAAGTCTCCTATGGACCAGTCCGGCAAGCTCAAGCTTTGGTCATCCTCCAGGTCACTTGTATTGTCCATAAAGCCTCCTATGGACTAGCCCGGCAAGCTCAAGATTAGCACACCCTCCAAGTCACTTCTATTTTCCATAAAGCCTCCCCTGGACTCGCCCGGCAAGCTTGTGCTTTGCACACTCTCCAGGTCACTTGTATTGTCCATAAAGCCTCCCGGGGACTAGCCCTGCAAGCTGGAGCTTTTCTCACCCTCCATGCCACTTGTATTATTCATAAAGCCTCCCATGGACTAGTCCGGCAAGCTCGAGCTTTGCTCACCTCTCTGGCAAGCTTGAGCTTTACTCACCATCCAGGTCACTTGTGCTGTCCATAAAGCCTCCTATGGACTAGCCCGGCAAGCTCGAGGTTTGCTCACCCTCCAGGTCACTTGTATTGTCCATAAAGCCTCCTATGGACTACCCCGGCAAGCTCGAGCTTTGCACACCCTCCAGGTCACTTGTATTGTCCATAAAGCCTCCTATGGACTAGCCCAGCAAGCTCGAGCTTTGATCACCCTCCAGGTCACTTGTCCATAAAGCCTCCGATGGACTAGCCCGGAAAGCACCAGCTTTGCTCACCCTCCAGGTCACTTGTATTGTCCATAAAGCCTACAATGGACTAGCCCGGCAAGCTCGAGCTTTGCTCACCCTCCAGGTCACTTGTGTTGTCCATAAAGCCTACTATGGACTAGCCCGGCAAGCTCGAGCTTTGCACACCACCCAGGTCACTTGTATTATCCATAAAGCCTCCTATGGACTAGCCCGGCAAGCTCAAGCTTAGCACACCCTCCAAGTCACGTCTATTGTCCATAAAGCCTCCCATGGATTTGCCCAGCAAGCTCGAGCTTTGCACACCCTCCAGGTCACTTGTATTGTCCATAAAGCCTCCTGAGGACTAGCCCTGCAAGCTGGAGCTTTGCTCACCCTCCAGGTCACTTGTATTGTCCATAAATCCTCCCATGGACTAGTCCGGCAAGCTCGAGCTTTGCTCACCTCTCCGGCAAGCTCGAGCTTTGCTCACCATCCAGGTCACTTGTGTTGTCCATAAAGCCTCCTATGGACTAACCCGGCAAGCTCGAGCTTTGCACACCGTCCAGGTCACTTGTATTGTCCATAAAGCCTCCTATGGACTAGCCCGGCAAGCTTGAGCTTTGCACACCATCCAAGTCACTTGTATTGTCCATAAAGCCTCCGATGGACTAGCCCGGCAAGCTTGAGCTTTGCACACCATCCAAGTCACTTGTATTGGCCATAAAGCCTCCTATGGACTATCCCGGCAAGCTCGAGCTTTGCAAGCCCCCCAAGTCACTTGTATTGTCCATAAAGCCTCCTATGGACTAGCCCGGCAAGCTCGAGCTTTGCACACCCTCCAGGTCACTTGTATTGTCCATAAAGCCTCCCATGGACTAGTCCTGCAAGCTCGAGATTTGCTCGCCTCTCCGGCAAGCTCGAGCTTTGCTCACCCTCCAGGTCACTTGTATTGTCCATAGCGCCTCCTATGGACTAGCCCGGCATGCTTGAGTTTTGCTCAACCTCCCAGGTCACTTGTATTGTCCATAAAGCCTCCTATGGACTACCCCGGCAAGCTCGAGCTTTGCCCACCCTCCAGGTCACTTGCATTGTCTATAAAGCCTCCTATGGACTAGCCCGGCAAGCTGGAGCTTTGCACACCGTCCAGGTCACTTGTATTGTCCATAAAGCCTCCTATGGACTAGCCCGGCAAGCTTGAGCTTTGCACACCATCCAAGTCACTTGTATTGTCCATAAAGCCTCCGATGGACCACCCCGGCAAGCTCGAGCTTTGCCCACCCTCCAGGTCACTTGTATTGTCTATAAAGCCTCCTATGGACTAGCCCGGCAAGCTGGAGCTTTGCACACCCTCCAGGTCACTTGCATTGTCTATAAAGCCTCCCATGGACTTGCCCGGCAAGCTCGAGCTTTGCTCGCATCTCCGGCAAGCTCGAGCTTTGCTCACCCTCCAGATCACTTGTATTGTCCATAAAGCCTCCCATGGACTAGTCTGGCAAGCTCGAGCTTTGCTCGCATCTCCGGCAAGCTCGAGCTTTGCTCACCCTCCAGATCACTTGTATTTTCCATAAAGCCGCCTATGGACTAGCCCGGAAAGCTCGAGTTTTGCTCACCCACAAGGTCACTTGTATTGTCCATAAAGCCTCCTATGGACTACCCCTGCAAGCTCGAGCTTTGCACACCCTCCAGGTCACTTCTATTGTCCATAAAGCCTCCTATGGACTAGCCCGGCAAGCTCGAGCTTTGCACACCCTCCAGGTCACTTGTATTGTCCATAAAGCCTCCTATGGACTAGCCTGGCAAACTCGAGATTTGCTCAGCCTCCAGGTCACTTGTATTGTCCATAAAGCCTCCTATGGACTAGCCCGGCAAGCTCGAGTTTTGCTCACCCTCCAGGTCACTTGTATTGTCCATAAAGCCTCCTATGGACTACCCCGGCAAGCTCGAGCTTTGCACACCCTCCAGGTCACTTGCATTGTCCATAAATCATCCTATGGACTAGCCCGGCAAGCTCGAGCTTTGCACACCCTCCAGGTCACTTGTATTGTCCATAAAGCCTCCTATGGACTAGCCCGGCAAACTCGAGCTTTGATCACCTCTCCGGCAAGCTCGAGCTTTGCTCACCCGCCAGATCACTTGTACTGTCCATAAAGCCTCCTATGTACTAGCCCGGCAAGCTCGAGTTTTGCTCAACCTCCAGGTCACTTGTATTGTCCATAAAGCCTCCTATGGACTACCCCGGCAAGCTCGAGCTTTGCACACCCTCCAGGTCACTTCTATTGTCCATAAAGCCTCCTATGGACTAGCCCGGCAAGCTCGAGCTTTGCACACGTCTCCGGCAAGCTCCAGCTTTGCTCACCCTCCAGATCACTTGTTTTGTCCATTAAGCATCCTATGGACTTGCCCGGCAAGCTCGAACTTTGCTCACCTCTCAGACAAGCTCGAGCTTTGCACACCCTCCAGGTCACTTGTATTGCCCATAAAGCCTCCTATGGACTAGCCCGACAAGCTCAAACTTTGATCACCTCTTGGGCAAGCGCGGGCAAGCACACCCTTCAGGTCAATTGTATTGTCCATAAAGCCTCCCATGGGCTTACCCGGCAAGCTCAAGCTTTGCACACCCTCCAGGTCACTTGTATTGCCCATAAAGCCTCCTATGGACTAGCCCGGCAAGCTTAAGCTTTACTCCCCTCTCGGGCAAGCTCGAGCTTTGTACACTCTCAAGGTCACTTGTATTGCCCATAAAGCCTCCTATGGAGTAGCCCGGCAAGCTCGAGCTTTGCACACCTCTCGGGCAAGCTCGAGCTTTGCACACCTCTCGGGCAAGCTCGAGCTTTGCTCACCCTCCAGGTCCCCAATGTTGGCTTCCCGCAGAACCTAAATGTGTCCCCTGGAGCTGGTCCGTCACTTACTGGCGTCTTGTCTCCGGAACTCCATCTACGTCGAACTCAGAGCAACGTTTCAAACTTTTAAAAAAAAGTTTAAAACTTTGCTCTTAATTAATAATTTTGGCCACTAATGCAGCCTTTTTTGCTTAACCTACCGGCATCTGTAGATTTTACCAATAGCGCTAGGAGGTCACGTGTGGCTTCAGCGCACTTTGCATGCACTGTACAGCTATAACATTAATACTGTCTGGGTGGATGGCTCACTGGTTAAGTGCTGGTCTCTGATGTCGGGGTAGCCTACAGGACCGACAGTGCCTCTCATCCTTCCAAGGTGGGAATGATGACAACAGCTGCTGTTACAGCACTTGGAAGCGGCGGAATCTTGCACTTAGCTTGCCAGTGATAAAGAGACGCGGGTGTGTCCAGAACTCTTTAGTGGAATCAAAATGAATAATGTTTTCTCCGGTGTTAAGATTGCATCCAGAGCGTACCCATGTGTGGGACTCTTCAGAAGTTGGATACGGCATAGGTCCCCAGCATAGGTCCACAGCATAGGTCCACGGCATAGATCCACGGTATGGGTCCATGGCATAGATCAACGGCATAGATCCACGGCGTAAATCCATGATCATAGATCCATGGCATAGGTCCATGGCAGAGCTTCACAGCATATGTCAATAGCATTGGTGCACGGCATATATCCATAGCATAGGCCCATGGCTTAGGTCCCTGGCATAGATCCATAGCATAGATCCACGGCATAGGTCTATGGCACAAGTTCATGATATAGATCCACGGCACAGGTTCATGGCATAGGTTCCCAGCGTAGATCCACAGCATAGGTCCCTGGTATAAATCCACAGCATAGGTCCCCAGCATAGATCCACGACATAGATCCCCAGCATAGGTTCACGCATAGACCCATGGCATAGGTCCCTGGCATAGATCCATAACACAGATCTGTGGCATAGGTCCACGGCACAAGTTCATGGCATAGATCCACAGCACAGGTTCATGGCATAGGTCCATGGCATAGGTTCCCAGCGTAGATCCACGGCATAGGTCCCTGGCATAAATCCACAGCATAGATCCATAGCATAGGTTCACGGCACAGATCCATGGCATAGCTTCCCCAGCATAGATTCCCCAGCATAGATCCACAGCATAGATCCATAGCATAGATCAACAGCATAGGTTCATGACATAGATCCATGGCATAGATCCACCGCATAGGTCCCCGGCATAGATCCACGGCATAGGTTAATAGCATAGGTTCATGGCATAGATCCACTGCATGGGTTCACGGCTTAGATCCACAGCATAGACCCATGGCATAGATCCCCAGCATAGATCCATAGCATAGGTCCACGGCACAGGTTCATGGCATAGATCCACAGCACTGATTCATGACATAGGTCCATGGCATAGGTTCCCAATATTGATCCACAGCATAGGTCCACAGCATAGATCCATGGTATAGATCCATGACACAGGTCCCCAGCATAGATCCACGGATTAGATCCATAACATAGATCAACAGCATAGGTTCATGGCATAGATCCATGGCATAAATCCATGACATGGGTTAACGGTATAGGTTCATGGCATAGATCCACAGCATAGATCTATAGCATAGATACACAGCATAGGTCCACAGCATAGGTCCACGGCATAGATCCACGGCACAGGTTCATGGCATAGATCCACGGCATAGGTCCACAGCAAAGATCCACGGCATAGATCCACAGCATACGTCCGCGGCATACGTCTACATCATAGATCCACGGCGTAGATCTGTGGCATAGGTTCCCCAGCATAGATCCACGGCACAGGTTCATGGCATAGGTCCCCAGCATAGACCCACGGCACAGGTTCATGGCATAGGTCCAGGGCATAGGTTCCCAGCTTAGATCCATGGCATAGGTCCCCAGCATAGATCCACGGCATAGATCCATAGCATAGGTCCACAGCATAGACCCACAGCATTGACCCACAGCATAGACTCACAGCATAGACCCACGGCATAGGTCCAGGGCATAGGTTCCCAGCATAGATCCATGGCACAGGTTCATGGCATAGGTCCCCAGCATAGACCCACAGCATAGGTCCGTGTTATGATCCAGCCAATTGTGGGCTGGTTTCGTAGAGGGGTTGTCTCCCAAAAGTTAAAACGTCCACTCACGTTTAGTTTATTGAATGTGCTCAGGATAGCTGTTAGGAGGTTGAGCCAGACTTCAAGGAACTGGACACAATGCCCAGTGGGACGGTAGGCCATCGAGACATTGCCTGTGGTATTGGCTTTAGGAGTTTAGGTGTTAGCATGATATGTCTATAGTTCTGGCTCTTTGGCACACTTAAAGGCTTCAGGGAACGCCAGTTGTTGGTTGTATGCATCACAATGATTGTATAACTCTGAGCAAGCGTTGGGTCCAGTGGAGTAGCGGCGGTCGAACCAGCTTTCAAGACCCCCAGAAGCGTTGGCTTCTCCGCTTTCAAGATAGTGTGCTGCACACATTTGTGTTGTCTGACATGAGTTTACCAGACTACACGTGATGTGTTTGTGTTGCTAGTCATGAGGGGGCTTTTTGTTTGACTTCCTGGTTGAGAGGAAGGAATCGGGTTGTCCGGGGGGCCGTTGTTCACTTGCAAGTCTTGTAGAACCACTTGTTTGAGTTCCTCGGAAGTGCGTTATTTCCTGGTGGAGTGTCAGGTTCCGGTTTGCCCGGAGGCGTGCAGCGCTACACACCGGCAGTAGGAGCCTGCAGCGCCTTTTCTGAGTGCAACTCTTCGCTCAGCAGGACTGCCTCAAAAACCGTCACCACCATTGCAAACATGGCTGCGTCGCCATGCAATGGCGACGTGTTCTCTCTGGTATTGTTTATTTATATAGCGCCTATACAAAGGCAAGTGTTTCAAAGCGCTGGAGAAGAGTGGGAACATAGGGAAAAAACAATAGTCGCTCAGAGCCCTTGAAACTCTGAGACGATAATAGTCTGCACAGGCAGAGTAAGTGCATAAAATACATTTAACAGAATGGGATATAGAAAATAGGCCTGATGGCGATTCTGCAATTTTAACAGTACAATTAGAGGTGAAGACAAGGGAGAGACAGACAATCTTCAGGCGTGGTGCGTATGGATCGAGCAAGTGCATGGACGGTCACAGGGAGGGGAGGGTCAAGTGCACCTGGTCGGTTGAGACTGGGGTAAGTGCAGAGAGAGCCACTCTCTTGGTTTAATTTCTCAGTGCGTTGAGTGTGGGTGGGGTGTAGGGCCCTGAGGCAAGTGCGAGAGAGGACTGGCGGTGGTGCCGGGGACCAGTGAGACTCTGAAGTACACCAGGCCGCCAGTCAGCATGCTGTAAGGAATAGGAGGGAGAGAGGGAAAGGACAGAGAAGTAGAAACAGAAGAAGAGCAAAAGCACAGTACATGGGCATGCTAACAGTACATTCAACCATGTATGGCACACTTGCATAGTGCCTACTGCTACCATTCTTGCTGCTTCATGGCACCGCTGTGAATGGTTGTTAGACACTGTAATGATACACAAATAATGAACACAAGAAAGATGACCAACCAAATGACAGTGTAAACAAAGATCTCAGCAGCATGCACCTACCTCACCGAGCTATCTTTTCAGCAAGAAAACATGAGCTGTAGATGACTAGTAACTGCTGTACATTGTTCCGGGATGGGCCAAAATTATTATATATGGTCTTGCAGATGTTTTCAGAGGAACCACGCCTAAAGAAAACAAACACCCACATAGTTTAGTCGTGAACTGATGCTGCCAGTGCGTGAGGGTCAGACTATTCTCTGAGGAAACCGGCTGGTCAGTGAGGTCAGGATTTCTGATCAGTACTGCCGCATGGCTAGCCCTTACCTGATGGTCTCCCCTTGCGTTCTCCTTTCTCCACACACCTTCTCATCTTCCATCACAGGCAGGGCTCCGGTAGAGTGCCCCCTAGTGAAAGTCCCATCAGAGCTTCCGCCGGTGGGACCCCTGCGCAGGACTGTGGTAAAGGGCTTTCTGGTGGTCTTCATTCTTCCCTCTGGAAGTTGGGAACGTCTTCCTCAAGGTCTGCATGAAGTGTCCCACATCCTCATCCACTTGCGGCTAAAACGAGGGGAGCTACACTTGTGCTCAATTCTCCGTCCACACAGGAAGTCCCGCCCACACAGGAAGTTACTGACCACACAGGAAGTCCCGCCCACACAGGAAGTCCGGACCACACAGGAATCCCTGACCACACAGGAAGTCTGGACCACACAGGAAGTCCGGTCCGGAGCACACAGGAAATCCGACACTCTCTGCCCTAGAAAGACAGGCCATAGTCTGATGCCAGGGTATCTGGGGGCTCTGGTGGTGTCCAGAGGGTATCTCTGCTGCCATTGATGATGGCAATTCAAGTGTAGCGTGGCTGCGGAGTGTGCATGCAAGCACACCACCACATGTTGGCCAGAAGGCAGAGTGCCAAAGTCAAGGAATGGCCAAGACTAGTGCCAGGCTATGGGAGAATATGTCTGGTTTCCAAACTTGGAGAGCAGAGTAGAGAAATCGGTGGGGTGATGCCTCTTATGTTAGGCCAAAGGCCACAGTAACCAGCCCACAACCATTGCCATGTCCAATTGAAGTGAGCAAGACCTGGCAAAGTAATTTGGTCTAAGTAGGCCATAGATATGTCCGCAAGTCCATCCAGCTTTCAATGCTGGGGGGCTGCCTCTTGGTGGCCCGGGGATACCAAGGGGCGTCTTTCCGAGTAAGTGCTGCAGCTGCACTAGAGGAGCCATTTTCAAAATAAGTCTACTGCAACTGTTCACAACGCAGGGTAGCGTCGCCCTTCAGGCGGGCTCGTCGAGGGTCAGGCAGAGGTTGCGTCGCCCGTCAGGCGGGCTCGTTGAGGGTCAGGCAGAGGTAGCGTCGCACGTTAGGCGGGCTCGTCAAGGGTCAGGCAGAGGTAGCGTCGCACATCAGGTGGGCTCGTCGAGGATCAGGCAGAGGTAGCGTTGCATGTCAGGCGGGCTCGTCGAGGGTCAGGCTGCCGTGATGCCGCACCCTTCTATACCTATCTCTGAGAATTGGCACTCACAGGAAGTTACTGTCTACCAAAGGCGGTGTGTAATGTGTCATCGGAGTTTGCTTACGTCACATCCCACCCGCTCAGGCCTCATCATGAGTTGGGAGGAGCGGTAAAATTAGGGTGACCAGATTTAAAAAAAAAGAAACCCGGACAGGCCATCGAAATAGAAGTAGGACTACAGTACATGGGAGTTTTACCTCTAGCTTTTTTGCTGGAGGTAAACATGTCCCCTTTCCACTCGTTTTCGGCGCTATTAGTTTGTGTTTCATGCCGTGATGCTTTTTCAAGATAGGCAACTGGGTGTTTTGGGATTCTATTTTCTTGTTATCCAGTCATATGGGTCTGTGGACTGACGGTCCTGGTGGGAGTTCACTTATAGAGCTTCTGGCCATCTGCTTACTTGTTCCAGGCTGTCCCCTGGCTCTAGTTTCACCTGTTCTTCAACACCTTTCTCAAGAGAATGCGGGTGTCCTGATGCCGCAGCGCCATTGGTTGTATCATGGAGTCGCTATGAAAAACATCTTTTGGTCAACTCTTCCTCTTGAACACTGCATCATATGCACCCAAGAGAGTGTCAATATCCTCCTGGTACACGCTGAAGGCAAAGGGGAGCAATCGCAGAGCCTCGAGAGTGCCACAGCCAATGAACATCTCGCTACCAGCTCAGGTGATGCAGAACGAGGCTGACGTGGCTTCTATCACGTGGCGGATGCTTGCGGTTCAGGCTTCAATTAGCCACAGAAGCAATTACCTTGGCACGAGATGCGCTCGATGACTTGTCGTAATGTTCTCAGACACTCCCCCCCCCCCCCCCCCCCCGCGTCAATCCTCACAGGCATGTCCAGGTGGCCAAAGACCAGTTTACACAAAAATAGTCTTTGTGTGTTTGATGTGAGCTCCAGAACTGCCACCTCTTCTTCGTCACAGTGCTGTGGGTCGCCTTCATGGCCATTATCCAAGGGTTGGGAAACCCCGGTGGGTGTGGGAGGACCACTGTTTATTGATCTGCAGAAGAGAAGATCTGTCTGCATCATCCACACCTCTGTGACCCCCTGGCCTGCACATGGCCCTCTGCAGTCACCCCCTGGCCTGCACATGGCCCTCTACAGTCACCCCCTGGCCTGGACATGGCCCTGGCTGCTGGAGGAGCCCTCTACAGTCACCCCCTGGCATGCACATGGTCCTGGCTGCTGGAGGAGCCCCCTGCAGTCACTCCTTGGCCTGCACATGGACCTGGATGCTGGAGAAGCTCTCTGCAGTCACCCCGTGGCCTGGACATGGCCCTTGATGCTGGAGCATCCCCCTGCAGTCCCCCCCTGGCCTGGGCATGGCCCTTGATGCTGGAGAAGCCTTCTGCAGTCACCCTTTCCTTTGCTGGGCTTGGAGGCCTCTGGACCACGTGGACTTCTCCACCGTGTTCTTGCATCCAAGCATATTCCATCATCTTGGCTTGGGAGGAAGCGAGCTTGTGAGATTGGCCGAGCTCCAGGATCTGTTGCTAGGTGATTCCGGATCCTCTCAGGATTCATGGCTTCAGAGGAGCAGAGCGACATCCTTGGACTAGCTGAGTCATTACCTTGGCTTCCTTGCCCATCAGCGTGCAGGTCTGGGACAGGTGGCAAAGACAGGTGAGACACGTCCAAAGAACCAGATGCTTCCTCTTGTACCGGACACAGCTGGAATCCCTTGTCTTCTACTTTCACCAGAGGACTGAAGTAGACCCGAAAGCGCCGCGTCAGAATCCGCATGAGAGAGCTATCACCATTCTATAGCGCTTTGAATGTGCAATATTCATCTTTACTGACCACATATAACATCAAGTACCTTTTCTGGCATCATCGGTCTCCCCACAAAATGCATGTCAAGGCGCTCAAAACAAATCTCCACCTGAGCCGAAAGGCTCCCCATCACATAAATAGACACCCCCTGAACCTGAAGACAGCTGGGTCACCCATGGGGTGCCATCCATGCCAGCAAGCCTTCCCAGCCCATGAAGCATTACCAGTCATGGCAAAGTAGTTTCACCATAGCTCCGCCAACATCAGGCATACAGCATTACACCACTCCTCGGGCCACCAGGCACCCAGCACTCTCAACCATCTGCACCGTGGCACAATGATGGTCCTTGCCAGGGCACATGATACAAGCGGACGAAGGCAGAAACTCCTCGGGGCACCAGGCACCCAGCACTCTCAACCATCTGCACCGTGGCACAATGATGGTCCTTGCCAGGGCACATGACACAAGCGGACTAAGGCAGAAACTCCTCGGGGCACCAGGCATCCAGGACTCTCAACCATCTGCACCGTGGCATAATGATGGTCCTTGCCAGGGCACATGATACAAGCGGACGAAGGCAGAAACTCCTCGGGCCACCAGCCATCCAGGACTCTCAACCATCTGCACCGTGGCAGAATGATGGCCCTTGCCAGGGCACATGATACAAGCGGACTAAGGCAGAAACTCCTCGGGGCACCAGGCACCCAGCACTCTCAACCATCTGCACCGTGGCACAATGATGGTCCTTGCCAGGGCACATGATACAAGCGGACTAAGGCAGAAACTCCTCGGGCCACCAGCCATCCAGGACTCTCAACCATCTGCACCGTGGCAAATGATGGTCCTTGCCAGGGCACATGATACAAGCGGACTAAGGCAGAAACTCCTCGGGGCACCAGGCACCCAGCACTCTCAACCATCTGCACCGTGGCATAATGATGGTCCTTGCCAGTGCACATGATACAAGCGGACTAAGGCAGAAACTCCTCGGGGCACCAGGCACCCAGCACTCTCAACCATCTGCACCGTGGCAAATGATGGTCCTTGCCAGGGCACATGATACAAGCGGACTAAGGCAGAAACTCCTCGGGCCACCAGCCATCCAGGACTCTCAACCATCTGCACCGTGGCAGAATGATGGTCCTTGCCAGGGCACATGATACAAGCGGACCAAGGCAGAAACTCCTCGGGGCACCAGGCACCCAGCACTCTCAACCATCTGCACCGTGGCACAATGATGGTCCTTGCCAGGGCACATGATACAAGCGGACGAAGGCAGAAACTCCTCGGGGCACCAGGCACCCAGCACTCTCAACCATCTGCACCGTGGCAAATGATGGTCCTTGCCAGGGCACATGATACAAGCGGACTAAGGCAGAAACTCCTCGGGGCACCAGGCACCCAGCACTCTCAACCATCTGCACCGTGGCACAATGATGGTCCTTGCCAGGGCACATGATACAAGCGGACGAAGGCAGAAACTCCTCGGGCCACCAGCCATCCAGGACTCTCAACCATCTGCACCGTGGCAAATGATGGTCCTTGCCAGGGCACATGATACAAGCGGACTAAGGCAGAAACTCCTCGGGGCACCAGGCACCCAGCACTCTCAACCATCTGCACCGTGGCATAATGATGGTCCTTGCCAGTGCACATGATACAAGCGGACTAAGGCAGAAACTCCTCGGGGCACCAGGCACCCAGCACTCTCAACCATCTGCACCGTGGCAAATGATGGTCCTTGCCAGGGCACATGATACAAGCGGACTAAGGCAGAAACTCCTCGGGCCACCAGCCATCCAGGACTCTCAACCATCTGCACCGTGGCAGAATGATGGTCCTTGCCAGGGCACATGATACAAGCGGACCAAGGCAGAAACTCCTCGGGGCACCAGGCACCCAGCACTCTCAACCATCTGCACCGTGGCATAATGATGGTCCTTGCCAGTGCACATGATACAAGCGGACTAAGGCAGAAACTCCTCGGGGCACCAGGCACCCAGCACTCTCAACCATCTGCACCGTGGCAAATGATGGTCCTTGCCAGGGCACATGATACAAGCGGACTAAGGCAGAAACTCCTCGGGGCACCAGGCACCCAGCACTCTCAACCATCTGCACCGTGGCATAATGATGGCCCTTGCCAGGGCACATGATACAAGCGGACTAAGGCAGAAACTCCTTGGGGCACCAGGCACCCAGCACTCTCAACCATCTGCACCGTGGCATAATGATGGCCCTTGCCAGGGCACATGATACAAGCGGACTAAGGCAGAAACTCCTCGGGGCACCAGGCACCCAGCACTCTCAACCATCTGCACCGTGGCACAATGATGGTCCTTGCCAGGGCACATGATACAAGCGGACTAAGGCAGAAACTCCTCGGGGCACCAGGCACCCAGCACTCTCAACCATCTGCACCGTGGCACAATGATGGTCCTTGCCAGGGCAGATGATACAAGCGGACTAAGGCAGAAACTCCTCGGGACACCAGGCACCCAGCACTCTCAACCATCTGCACCGTGGCAGAATGATGGCCCTTGCCAGGGCACATGATACAAGCGGACTAAGGCAGAAACTCCTCGGGCCACCAGCCATCCAGGACTCTCAACCATCTGCACCGTGGCACAATGATGGTCCTTGCCAGGGCACATGATACAAGCGGACGAAGGCAGAAACTCCTCGGGCCACCAGCCATCCAGGACTCTCAACCATCTGCACCGTGGCAAATGATGGTCCTTGCCAGGGCACATGATACAAGCGGACTAAGGCAGAAACTCCTCGGGGCACCAGGCACCCAGCACTCTCAACCATCTGCACCGTGGCATAATGATGGTCCTTGCCAGTGCACATGATACAAGCGGACTAAGGCAGAAACTCCTCGGGGCACCAGGCACCCAGCACTCTCAACCATCTGCACCGTGGCAAATGATGGTCCTTGCCAGGGCACATGATACAAGCGGACTAAGGCAGAAACTCCTCGGGCCACCAGCCATCCAGGACTCTCAACCATCTGCACCGTGGCAGAATGATGGTCCTTGCCAGGGCACATGATACAAGCGGACCAAGGCAGAAACTCCTCGGGGCACCAGGCACCCAGCACTCTCAACCATCTGCACCGTGGCATAATGATGGTCCTTGCCAGTGCACATGATACAAGCGGACTAAGGCAGAAACTCCTCGGGGCACCAGGCACCCAGCACTCTCAACCATCTGCACCGTGGCAAATGATGGTCCTTGCCAGGGCACATGATACAAGCGGACTAAGGCAGAAACTCCTCGGGGCACCAGGCACCCAGCACTCTCAACCATCTGCACCGTGGCATAATGATGGCCCTTGCCAGGGCACATGATACAAGCGGACTAAGGCAGAAACTCCTTGGGGCACCAGGCACCCAGCACTCTCAACCATCTGCACCGTGGCATAATGATGGCCCTTGCCAGGGCACATGATACAAGCGGACTAAGGCAGAAACTCCTCGGGGCACCAGGCACCCAGCACTCTCAACCATCTGCACCGTGGCACAATGATGGTCCTTGCCAGGGCAGATGATACAAGCGGACTAAGGCAGAAACTCCTCGGGCCACCAGCCATCCAGGACTCTCAACCATCTGCACCGTGGCACAATGATGGTCCTTGCCAGGGCAGATGATACAAGCGGACTAAGGCAGAAACTCCTCGGGACACCAGGCACCCAGCACTCTCAACCATCTGCACCGTGGCAGAATGATGGTCCTTGCCAGGGCAGATGATACAAGCGGACTAAGGCAGAAACTCCTCGGGACACCAGGCACCCAGCACTCTCAACCATCTGCACCGTGGCAAATGATGGTCCTTGCCAGGGCAGATGATACAAGCGGACTGAGGCAGAAACTGCACAATGTATTGTGCACCAGTGGAGGGTTGGATCGAGCCATTTGTGGGGCACACATGGCTGCAGTGAGCCTGGCCAGTGCGGAGGACCCCAGTGGGCCTCCACGTGAAGCACTGCACTTAGCATGCATACATCCCCTTGTCAACAGTTGCTGCTTGTTTAGTGAGACCCCCAAGTCCTTGTCCATGGTTGAGGGTTACACTCTGTCCTCCACGCAATGAAGCCCCCCCGAATCATCACAGGTCTGCATGCGTGTGCACTTGTATGCCGACAGCGACTAGGCCACTGAACCAGCTGTCTCCCAGCACAGGCCCGAGCAACCATCCGTTTACACTGAAGACTGTAGGAGGCGGGAGATAGTAAGGGTATTTGTGCTCTTCTGATAAAGTCCCATTGTGTTGTATTGTCTCAGTTGAGACCGTCCTTGGATTGATAGAGGAGAGTGGTCATTACATGCTGAAAGTTAGCCTAAAACAGCAGGGAACCGCCCAATGATGCTTCTGGCCAGTCAGGCGTTAGCGCGCTCAGTGTAGTGGCCAATCGCCCCAGGCTGTGGTAAGGCATGAGTCTTGATTGGTCCTTTGTGATTCTAGCTTTGTGGTTGCTCTGGTGACAAAGGATCAGGAGTCCACATTTCAAAGTTCCTTTGGGCTAGAAGTGGGAGAGATGTTTTGTGTCCCTTCATTGTTGGAAAGTGTCACAGAGTCACTTGGAAACACCCCCAGATGCAATGATAGAATTGCAAGATAGTATCTTTAATCTTTATTAAGGTACAACACTTTGGAGACAGGGACTAAGTCCTTACTGAGGGTAGATAATTAACTGAACAGCAGAGTTCATTATCTTGTCTCTACCACTACTTTAGTAATTAATCCTCCTCCGCTTTGGGACCTCTCTGGGCACAATAGGTCTGTGGTCAGGTTTCCCTCAATTTGGACACAGGGGAGATGTCTGTATTAAACTATCGCCGGCTTTCCCCGGGATGTCTGAAACCTCCTCCCAGGGGTAGGGTTATACATCAAGCTTAAAATTAGTTCCTCGCCTTTCCACACAGAATCTCTCTGGTCCTAACCGTCTCGCCCCGTGACTTTTCCTGGTTTCGTTCACATTTACCATGGCCTTTGCTATCATTGTGCGTGAGTGACCTTCCCGGAGGACCAATGGGCGTCTAGCATTGCCAGGATGTTGCGGGACATCGTTAGGAGCAGATTCCACAGAGTTTGTCTGGGTGCTGGCTTGGGTTCGGACTCACCTTCCTCTCTTAGGGTCCTGAGCCTTTTACCTACACGTCCAGCCTTGCTTCCCCCCCCCCCCTTACTGAGCCGAGTCTCATGCCTGCCTAGGGGCCTGACTCTAGAGCTCGTCTCTGGCCCTTGAGATGGCTGTTGTCAACTTCCTCGATGTTCCGTCACATTCTCTTTCCTCCTCCAATATTATCACCAACAGACTTATACTGCTTTATTCTCTGTCTGTCACTCTCCCTGTGCCCCAGAGGGACTCCCGAATGTCCGTCACTCTCGCTGTCTATTTTTCCTCTCCTCCAGCTGCCCTTTCCTCTATCTTCTATCTTCTCTGCCACTCTTTGTTCTGGGCGTTCTTCAATTCCCACTCCCCTCCAATCCCCTTTGCCCCTTCCCTCCTCTTGGTTCTTCTATTCCTTCTCCCTCATTTGTTCTCCTCCCCTCCTCTCACCTCTCCAGCTCCTCCTTCCCCAACAAGTCACCCTGTACCTCTGTTTCTTCCAGCACCTTCCACTCCAAACTCCCACTCCACACATAACTATATGGGTTTCCATAGTGTGACCTCCCACGGCCCCCCACACCATCCCACCTTAATTAATACCCCAACGCAAACCCCCATCTATATTTCGACGAACTGTGTTAAAATTTGTTATAAAAAAATGCAATGTTTTGTGATTCGGAGCAATGTGGTCTTCGATGTGTTGGAAGCTCTCTTGTATTAGAGTAAGTAAGAGAGCAAGTATTAAAGAGAATGATGCTGCAACCATATATTATAGGGAATAAAATGCCCCTTCCATACATAAAAAGGATATTGCAAGTCACCTTTGTATTTTGCGACCTTATTAAGGGACTCAACCTTTAGCCGTGTTCCTCTATTTGGTCATGGAACTCCTCAGTGACTTGAACTAACTTCATAATGTGGAGTAGGTGGTACCTTCTCACATGCGTATCACCTCAGCCTCTTCTTTTATTTCTCTCACACAAGGAGCTCAGCCTCAAACACCTCAGTGATGAGTTAGCTGTCAAAGATCTGTCCTTCTGGATAAAGACCCTCAGTCTCTCGTGGGGCCTCAAGCCATGAGATTCTGTTGAGTGAGTTGAGACACCAACCAGGGAGGTCCATTGAGGTCCATTGAGGACCATTGAGGACCATTGAGGACCAGGGCTCATTCAGGCACACTAGAGAAGGACTTGCCGATCTGGACTTCACCCACGTATGGAACTTCCCAGAAAAATACAACCAAAACGCCATTCATTTGCTGAAGGAATAATTCTAGGACAGGAAGGACCCAGCAGTATTTAAGCGGGCTATTTGGAACCAAAAAATATAACAACCCTCTACTTCAAGTTTTGAAGTGGCTCACTACGTCTTGGAAGTTTCGTGTGAAAATAAAAAGGTTTAGAGGTACCTGAATACTGCTGTGCTATTGGAACCTTAGTGGAGACCACAGGTAAAAGGCTAGGCAGGGGTAAGCTGTGTCCTATTACGCTGGGGTGATGTAGTGTGTTGTGCCAGCTGTCTGGTGAGAGGTATGTGGTTAACTCTTAAGCCACTAAACATACAAGTTAGGTGAGAAACCCCTCACACTTCACGCTTGGCCAATACAGTTTATACAGTAAAGATTGTCCAGGAAGTTTTGTCCCAAACTATTGGGTCAAATATAGGTCCGGTTTATTTTTCTGGTAGTAACTTGTGCAAGAAGCAGCCAACACGTGTTTCGACTAGATGTCTTTCTCAAGGCCAGAACATTCTTTCAAAAGTTCAATTAGCAATTGTATCATGACTTTAGAACTTTGGTTTAAATTGGCTTCCCATTGGTCTACTAAACCCTGGTTATCCTTGCTGTCAAAATTGGGTAAAATAAGGATCCCTAATGCCCTCGGAATCTTGCCATTTTCTAAGTAGTTTTTCACTGAGGCTTGTTCCCAGTATTTTATTTCTTGCACAAGTTACTACCAGAAAAATAAACCAGACCAATATTTGACCCAAGAGTCTGGGACACAACTTCATGGGCAATCTTTCTTAAAGACGTTGTATAAACTGTATTGGACAAGCGCAAAGTGTGAGGGGTTTCTCACCTAACTTAGAACTTAGATCACCCCCAACATTTTGTTGTATACACCAACTTTGTCAGTGGTTCTGAATTGACCTTACATTTTTGGAGTTGCTTGCCATCTCCATTGCAGATCAGGGTATGCCTTCGGTCCAGTTACCATCCTCAGACTAATGGCCTTATGTACCGAACAAACTAGGCACTGGAACTATACATACTGGTCCTTGGGCCCTTACCTGATTACATGGCTAAGCAACTCAATAGCATAAGCGCTGAGGCTACCCAGTCATTGGCATATCCACCCTGAGTTCCACACCCTTCTCATCAAGCCTTGTCCTCCAGGTACCCGTGTGGAAACCCCACCCCAATTCCTATTGCTTTGATGTGCCATTGGGAGAAATAAGTGGAAGAGGTTGTAGATTCCTGGAGGATGGTAGGTTGCCTACAATACTTGGTGAACTGGACATAGTGCAGCCGTGAGGACTAGTCATGGGAACACGTTTCTTATGTCCTATCGCCCTGCTTTTTGGCACATTTTCACTGGCATTTCTGTGGAAATCGAGGCTAGCAGGGCTTTTGCATGGGGGTACTGTCAGTAAGGGCATTCTGCACCCTCCAGGAGGAGGCAGCAACATCTTTCCATTGGCCCTCACCTCACCGCTTACGGGGAGGGGGAAGGAATGGAGACTCCCATGACAGTAAGGTCTGGACTACACATTGCAGTGAAACCCTTGGGATTGATGCCACACGCTAGGCGTACATATGTTCTTCCACCCAGCTGCACTACACACCTCAATGCTTTCGCTGATTATGTCTGGATCCAGTACCTCACATTCTTTCTCTGTTCTTAGTTGCCACCTTTGCTTCAGTCACTGCACTGTCTTTTGGATCACTCTCTAATTGTTGTCTCAGTTCGGCCAACCTGGCTGGTTTACTGCACTGCATTTGGATGATCCTATATTGCTGTTGCAGCTCACAAGACTCTACCTGTCCCCCATAGTCCTCTTTCATCACTTCTGTTGCTTTGGCTTGCATGACCATTAAACCTAGCTTCCATGTCTTTCCTGCTGGTCCTCACATACTGTTCTCCCTCACCCTCGGGCACTATCGGCAATTCCTAACCATTTGCTCCCTTCCTTTTACAAAAGGCCTCTTAACCAACTCCACTATCACCACTTCGTAACCATGAGCTCCCTTCCTTTTACAAAAGGCCTCTTAACCAACCCCACATTTCAATCCTTTTACTGGAACTGCTCAGAGGAGAAACCTGGTGTGACGGATTGTAATTTTTTTAAATATATACAATGATGAAGGTAATTTTGTTGCTGAAAGGGAGGTCTGCTAATCACATCCCCACTACTATATAACTTATATGCACACATGTGCCTTTGCTGAGACAGTCTACAGATGCCCTCATCCCCACCTCGCTAGTGGTACAAAGCATGTTTAGTGGTCATATCTGCATCCCTGACCGCTGCTGGGACAAAAGGTTCCTTCAGGCAAAAGTGAGTTTTCATATTCTGCACCCATGGTCTAATTTTAATAATGGTATGCTTTAATTATTCTGGTTGCATGCAACTCTTTTAATACAAGCCATGCCTTTGTGGTATAGGGACTAAGAGCACACAATAATACAGCCACAGCAATTTGATGTCACACATTGTCAGCTCTGTGAACAGGGCCAGCTATGACAGAATGAATGTGAATTGGTGTCTGGTTTAACTGCTTCCACTTCAGCCACGTGAAACAATAGCAAGGCAGATGTCTCTGTGATTCCCCTACAGTAAGGGTACCACCTTCTCCCAGGGCATAGGAACATATCCCAGGAAGTCCCCTGAGAAGCAGTGCTTCAAAGACAGCACTGACATAACAAAGCCACCCTCATACTAGGGTGCTGACCACTGCAGTCCTTTGAAGTCAGCAGGCACAGGAATGGGGCAGAGGTAGAGCAGCCAGGGAGCATAGGCGGGCTGATCAATGGTTCCCAGCATCCTGCGTTCTGTTAGGATTCTCTTCCTTTTCCTGTCCCCTCCATCTCCCGGAGGCAAGGTACTCTGGGTGTGATGTCATTAGGCTGGGGCATGTGGCTGGATTGGACCCCTTACAGCAGACTTGCTTTGGACCCATATCCTGTGCCATTTTGCCTTTATAAAAAAAGAGGCTCCCCATCTTTCATTCATTCATCTTTGAACCATCAGGATAAGAAGATGGATACAGGTTTGGACCTATGTTAGGAGTGCAGTCCATTCCACAGTTCTCTGCCATAGAGTTGAAGACAGAAGGTATCCAAAGCAGAGAAGCGCTCTGTCCCTTTAACCATCCGCAGGTAACAGTGGGGAGGAACTGCTGTGGAGCAAAGGCTGCCTCTCTCCCCGCTGCACTGGAAAAGTCTCCTGTTCACTGGAGGGGAAGGATCCCCTGTAGGGACCAGCCAAGCTCGCTGGTGTGGGAGTGCCGAATTGAAAGCCTTGCCTTGTCCCTGAAGACCCTGGATTTGGTTTTCTCAGTAACCCAGAAATCAACATACCGCTCTGGGCTCTGCTTCCCTCATCAAATTGCTCGTGAGCTGCACTCACTCGGTCATCACCCGCCTGTCCCAAGCTTCTTCCTGCCACATGCTATTGTTGCTTGTGAACCGCACCAAGTGTTGGACACATTCATCCCGTTCCCCAACCCAGAATCGCTATTTCTCAGAAAGCACCTTGAGGCCTAGCTTCATGCTGTTGAGCTGCAATAATAAGACACACATTTATTTGAATCAACCCTGTCCACCTGATCTATTTTAAAGGACCATAGTGTCTTTAAAACCCCCTTCTCCAAGTTTTCCTTTAAGAACGTAACTTTGAACAGTGATATTGTGCCAATCTGGTGCCCGAACACCCTGGTTCTTCATCTGAGAGTCCCATTTTGCAAATGTCTGCATTCTCTGTTTTCTTGTCTACTGTAGTGTGTTTTTGTAGTGTAATCTGAATACTTGTTTGCATCTTGTTGTTTGATTGAAGATATACATTTTTAAAATACTTTGATTTGCCATTATTTTATTTAGGAGTCTTTCTACTATTTCTGTTTGGTTGCCTGTGTTATCAGCTCACACCTCTTTTTGTGCTCAAACCCTTCCTGAAGGCACTCCCTGCCCTCGGCCTGTGCTACCACACGCAGCAGTGGAGGTATACAGAGTTATACCTTTCAGGCTGTGCCTGTTCCGCCTTAATGAGCAGGAACACTGTCGGTTTAGTAGTAGTAGTGGGAGGCTGAGTAGGCAGTTTAGCTACTACTCATCCCTGTACTCCTGCAGCGCAGCCGTCATTTAATCACACCTTGGGGCTCATTACGACCCTGCCGGTGCTGAAAAAAAGTGGTGCCGGTATTTTCGTATACCAGCACTTTTCCGGCCCGGCAGAGTCCAAGTTTGCTGGCTCGGGTTGACCGATTTACCTCCAGGCAAGAGCTGGAGGTAAATCAGGCCCGACCGGCAATAAACAGCTGGTGTTACCTATGGGAGTCCATGGAATGTGGAATGACCGCCGTTGAAGTCACCTGTAACATCCTGGTAATTCAGAGATATCTGATGCTGGTAATGGTAGGTCCGTTTGCCATATCCCATCGGCGTTACTGGCAGAATACCAACAAACTCGCAATGACCACCCTTGTCTTCTCCCCTCCATTCCGCAAGTCGAATCCTTGAGAACCCCGTCTTTTTCTTGTGCATTGCATCTTTTCCTTGGAACTGCAGGACTTTCGGCTCTGCTTTCCCATGGACTTATCATTGAGAACTTTCATGTGTCTGCCGGTTTTTTAAAATTTATTTTGCATTTTTAAAGTAATCACACAGCCCGCGGGCATCGAGGCAATGTTACAGGAATTGTTTGTTTTTTTAGTTACGTAATCGTTTTTGTTGTCTTAGTTGCGTATTTATAACACGTTTGAATACCCAGAGATTTCTAAGCACGGACCCGGGGATCGAACCTGTGTTGCTTTGTGTTGTCTTGCTGCCAAGGCGAACACGTTGCTGCTGAGCTATCCTACCAGGACAACCCTTCCCGTTCTGTCCTAATTGATGTTCAACAAACAGACACAGGGGCGCTTATTGTCCCAGTTCCATGTGATAATGTCCCAGTAAAAATGTCACCATACAAGAATGGGGGCGTTTTTTGTGTGGCGATTTTACCCCATGGAACCTGTGGGGAACACCCCAGCAACCTCCATATTTTTTTTTAAGGGACACCCCCGCTTTCCCCACTCCCATTTACCCCATAAATGATCCCCATAAATAATATTGCCTATGGCGTTTCCCGGCAACCATATATGTGGTGACATTATTTATGGGGATAATATGGTATGATTGGCTGAGCAGATACAGGGGATCTGTCCGGCAGCATTTCTGTGCATTGCTATAAATGCACACACGCATTTTTCAACTCCTTCGCCACTTCACAATCCTCTGACTTCGGTCTTCCCAAGGGCGGTCACCCTCACAGCGCTTAGAGGCCACAGTGGCCTCCTTGGGACCTAGCCACTCCCAACCCAATTACTTTTGTAATGTCTATAAATACACACACACATTTTAAAACTCCTGCATCGCTTCTCAATCCTCTGCGTATGGTCTTCCAAAAGGCGTCCAACCTCACAGCGCTTCTAGGCCATACCAATACAGTAGACACTATACAAATACCATATAATCTAACATCAGGTGTTGCTGGGAGGAAGGTGCCAGAGTAGCGTACCCTTTTGTTGTCGAGCCCGGCCAGTTGCCTTTTTTACCATCCTGGAACTGTACTCCTGATCACATAAAGTAAGGGAACTATGACAGATTTCTCTGAGAAGTAAGGGAACGGCGTACCCTTTAGCTCCCTCCCACTTTGACCTCTGTACATCAGATACAATGGGCGCACGAGAGGGTGGAGTGAGAGCGCGCAAAGTTGCACGTCCACAGACTAATCATTTGTGTGGTTTCTTCTGCAGCCAGGGCACCTGAAATGAACCCTATAGAGAGTTACTTTTCCTCTGCACCTTTTGAGGCACTGCAGTTGTGGCATAGCACGGAGGTGTTTGAGGGCAACGGATCTGGGCCACTCATGGTTCATAAAAGCTGCAGCTGTTCATGCACTTTCCTAATCGGGAAGTAAAAGAAGAAGGGGGCCTTTCTGGACTTGAGAAACTCCCTGGACTTGGGAAGGTTCCCCAGACTCGAAGGAGAAGTTCAAGGCCGCATCCCTGTCCACCCCCTGGCATGGGCGGGGTGTCTGCTTTCACCTGGAAGCCTTGCTGCTTTCATGTCCCAATAAAACCCAGTCACAGAGGCCTGAGGTTTCTCGTGGGAAAGGCACCCTGTCAGCTCCCTTCAGATCCAAGCCCTGCTCCAGGGCTGTTGGCATCAGCCATAGAGAGAGGACTGCACACTCAAGCACGTGCCCCGCCTGCGTTTTTAATTACTCTTTTAGGTTTCGTGCAGTCTGAGCAAAGCGTGCATGGTCTTATCTACGATTTAAAACATGGGGAAAATAAAAAATAGTAAACCCAACATCTGTAAACTATAAAGAAGACACATCGTTTACAAGTTCCCATAAGGGTAACTTTGCGCCTGATTCACAGAGCGTTTTCCAATGGGATTCAGAGCTGGCCTTAGGGCAGGGCGGGCCGGGCGACTGCCCGGGGCGCCATGCCCCCCAGGGCGCCATTAGTCCCCCGCCACGCCAGCTCGGGGGAGTCTTTCAAGGGCTCCCCCGAGCTGGCGTAGAAGCAGAAGGTGCAGCAGCTGTCCTTTTGTTATTAAATGCACCTGCAGCGACAGGCACATTTAATAACAACACCCTATTCACATGATTACCTCCTCGCTCGGACACGGAAGCGAGGAGGTTTGCAGGGGTATCGGGCGCTCATTCACCCCTATTCCAGTGATTAGCTAGCTCCTTGTGAGGCGTTGGAGCGAGGAGGTATAAAAAAATGTGTGCATCCTGCCCCACCGTTCCACCCCCTGTTGAACCGGCGCACGCAGGGGGGGGCACGCCAAGTCGCCCAGGGCACTGCTGCCGCTAAGGCCAGCCCTGATTGGATTGCGTAATTGTAAAACACTTCTATGAATCAGGTCCTTTGTATGTGAAAATAGAAGGTTGAAAGAGAGATTTTGTATTTCTTCCTGTGATGTGTTTATCCCATAGGAGGAGGGGGGCGGATTCTGGGGAGCAGCCCTCCACGTTTGCTTGGGGAGCTCGACTGTTGTTTCATTGTCTCTCAGGACACAACTTGGCCTGCTTACAGAAGTACCTACACATCGCTGAGACTTGAGGTCTCGGAACCAGACAGGCTGTTGTTAAATATGTATATTTTATTACGCTGGGCCTCATTTTCTGAGGTAGCCATTGACGACCCCTGAACTGGGGCAATCGGGCCATTCCTTCAAATCTAAGACACTAAAGGGCCACAGCACACAACAACAGCTTGGTTGGCATCAAACAGGTGAGACAGCGACAGAAGTGTGTTACTGCTTCTCCAAGCGCAATAAAACTAGAGCCAGGATCCCCTCATCAAGGGCCGGCTCTAATGGTGCAGCTCAGGGTGGATTCGGGGACCTATATCGGAAGCCAGGAAATGTATCAGCCATCTTGGAGTGAGCCTTAGACCTGCTAATCTACTGCTTGTGCCGTCCTTGAACCAGACCCTCACATTCCCAGGCTTATGGATATACCCCCAGTACCTCAAGAGATGGGTCACAATATTGTCAACACTCTACCTTAGCAAGCCACTCCCTTCATCTTTTGTTAGCAAGGTACCCAGACGTCCCCACCCTAGCTCAGGGATCTTCAACCTTTGGGTTTCCAGATGTTTTGGACTACAACTCCCATCAACCTTAGCCAGCATAATCAAGGATGAAGGACCATGGGAATAGTAGTCCACAAATGTGGTGATCCGCAGGATGCAGACCCCTTCCCAAACAGATAATACAAGTATGGTAGTGGGGGGAATGTCAGATGGCCCTGTCCTCACTACCAAACTCTGCAAGGTGTCTGGTCAAGTGGACCAGCCCATTTGCAATGGTATTGCCCAGACAGCATCACCATTTTATAGGGGATATAGATAGATGGGGGAGTTCTTATTCTGCTTCATAGCCGGCGTGGACTTTTCTGTGCTTCCTCCTTGCGTCTGTCTGTTCATTGTTCCATTTGTTATGTAAAATAAACGTGTAGACAAAAATATCAATTAAAGAAATGACTAAATGATATTGTGTGTGGTGAGTCATTGGACCTTGTGCAAGAGGTCCTGAGGGAGGCGGGATGAGCCGGCGTTGTCCTCCGTTGAACTGAATGTTGTGATCCGCATTCTGTGGGAGATGTTTCTCCCCGGAGCTGTTCTGCGCAGTGCAATAAGACACTGCTGCTCTGCGACACAGCATTTTAATAATGCACTTTTTTATTTTATATTTGGTAAAGAACGTCGTTCATCCTAAGGCATGTTGGTGCTCGAGTGGCTGAGGCGTTGAGCCAAAGATTTAGTCACCAGGTGCAAACAGCCAGGTTTTGAAAGCCTTCCTGAAAGTTAGATCATCAGCCAAGTTACGGAGGTGGCGGGAAGGGAGTTCAAGAGCAGGCTGGCCAGCACTGAGCAGGCAAGGCCGTCTTTCCTTTCTAAGCAGAGTTTGGGGAGAAGCAACAGTGTTTTGCTTGCTGAACTCAGGGTTCTGTTCGTTGTATGCGTCTTTAATTTTTCGATAATGAAAATGGGGCTTACGCAATGGTATTGTGCAGTAGCACTTTTTGGCCGTTTCTATGCGCAGAATGGGGTTACTGTAATAAACAATGTTGGACCCAAATACCCGGACAGACTCAAAGGATATGGCAAAATACTACTTTATTATCAGCTAAATAAAGTAGGGAAACCTGGCAAACAGCAAATCGTAGTCCACCCACTCTCAGTTACATTTCAGGTACTCAAAGGCTTTATACCTCGATATGCGTCAGATATGACGTCCTCCTGCGTGGAAAATGATAAAACCTATCCGACGGAGGGATTGGTTAGGGGAACATATCTACCTATAGGTTCTGTAAGTGTTAATAACATAATTGGCTGCCCCTCATCTGGCAGGTAAGCCTCGACCTTCCCTCTGACTACGTATAATACAAATTACAATGGCATAACAGCAGCGGATTGGCCCCTGCAACATTGTATGCTCATCATTGCATAGGCCCTCATGATTGCTTGGCATCGTCTCCCAACCTTGGACACTCGGCTCACTAGAAGCATGTAAGCAAAACGAAACCCAGGTGCAGAGAATGTCAAACTATTGCCCACTTGTCCAATTAGTTCTATCATCTCTCATCAGCCAAGCCTTCACCCAAGGCCTCTTCTTTGTACTTGACCTGGCTGGAAGTTCTCTTCTCTGGAACTTTAAGGGGAGTTAAGGTGTAACCTTTGTCTCAAGTTTATGAATAGGCCTTGTTTTCTGGTCTTGCACCACGTGTAAAGAGACCATGATTTTGTCCATTTTGCCTTCTATTTAGTGCTATTTGATTTGAATATGTCAGGTGTCATTACCCTCTTCGGCCTCTGGAGACTTTGGTTGCTCTATCTCACATATGCTTTTCTGTATCTTTAATTGTCAATACATGGCATTCCCAAATGTTCACTTACTTAATGTAAGAGAAATGTGTCCTGAGTACCTTGCTTATCCTCGTTGACTCCCATTTGTACCCTGCAGTTACTTCTTGTTGTGGCATCCTTGATCTCTGGCCAACAGCTATTCTTTGTTCATTCATGTATTTGTATTTCCAGCCTCTGTCAGCTCTGCATGCATGGTCTCTCTCCTTCAAGCTCTTTGCTTATTATCATTCGGAGCCGGCATCCATCTTTTCAACATGGCCGCTTCACCCATGTTATGTTTTCTACTGCAGCAAGCTTCTATGTGACTCGTCTACCTGCATTTCTGCGTATATACGTTCACTACTCATCTGGTAACTTATCTTCTTTATATATGTGGTTTCTTCTCACTTGTATGGATGTTACTTTGCTTCTTCAGGTATATCTTCATTCGTTAAGTATTCTTATATCGTTTCAGTGCATCATCGTGTCTTCTACTTATGACATCACTTTACACATGTCAGGTTTTCCTTAAAACTCTTAGACATTCAGTGGTGTCTGCAAACCTCCCACTACTCTTTCAGTCCAAGGTCACATTCGGTACGGTTGCCTGAGTGCGTAACTTCTACTACACCCGATGCAGTATTGGAATAATGCCTGGTGTCATGCACAGTGTCTTCCTGTTGTTCATCCAATAGATCAGAGGTGACGGTGTGGGCTCTATCAGTGACGCACACATCTGCTCCCTCTACAGTATGTACGATGTTCAATTCATAGAGTTTTGAACTTGGTCCTCTGTAGAATGAGATGCCGGTGGAGGGCTGTGGTCGCTGGCGAGAAGTGAGCTTAGCATGCCAGTCTGAAGATTAGAATGCCTGCTGGTTCCCCTGAAGGTGCCAGCCAAGCTCCTTGGAGTGGTAGTGCAGAACTTACCCTGAATGGGACAAGCTAGAGTCTACGGGTTGGGTTTGGGGAGGCCAAGATATATTTTGTTGCATTAGTCGAGACAGGATGAGATGAATGAATGGTAGATTCTTATTTAGTGGTTTTCAAGCGGTCTATAATGCGAAGTAGTGACCTTTGGGAAAAGAAACGCTTGACTACTGAGATCATTTGAGCATCGAATGAGAGTTACCAACCGATGGTGATTCTCGGGATTCAGGCTTTTTTTTCGAACAGGTGTCAGGCAGTGGTCCGGGGCTTGAGGCCACATTTTTGGGTTTCAGTGATGGACTGGCATTGAACGCAATGAACCCAGTTTCGGAAGGTTGCATTTCTGTCTGTATTAATCTATTCTGAACTTTGGTCATGCAGTTAATGCAGGTCAAGTGGCACTGCAGTGAGCTTACGTCCATCTTTGGCAAAGGCGCTCTTTACACATACATCACATACATACATATGCCAACGATGCAGGAAGTGGGAGAGCAGGGACTGAGTGGCTGTCACTGAACAGTCATTTATCCAGGAGGGAAAAGGCATGCCAGTTTTTGAATGAATGGGTGATTGTTCAACCTTCAAAAAAGGGTGTATTTCAAAACCTTGTGCCTCGCACATCTTTCATACCATGGAGGGGGCTTGTCCTCCTTCGGAAGTACATTTCAACACTGCACTCCTTCCAGGCCACTTAGGTCCAGCAGTGTTGCACTAGTGAAAGTCCCTAAGTACAACAAGAAATGGCAAGGAGGATCCTCTTTTTAAGTTCTGGCTACAAAACTGTGGAACACCCCATCCAAACCTCTGTGCCTGGAGGTGAACCGCCTGACTTTCAGAAAACAGCTCAACATTTGGCTTTTTAAGTGACCACTTTGAAAGGAATGAAAAATAAGAGCAACTAACTAATAGCATTTTTCAAAACTCTTGTCACTACCATTTTCGGCAAACCAAGCTGACTCATGGAACCTCTTCTGCTTGGCACTGGCCAGCTCCTTTAATCCCAGTGAAATGTACCACCATGAGCAAGGCAGTGATAACACCCTCGCCCCCACGCACCGCCCCCTCATCCCTCAACTAACACCTCCCTACTAAAATCTTGCATCCTTACACCCCCACACTTCTTCAAATGACCCCCAGGTCTAGTGAACGTAACAGATTCAGACCCTGTCCATCTTCTATCAAAAACCGTGCTGTTACTGTTTGGCCGCCACAATCTGGGGCTGTCCAAATGGCTAACCTGCCCAGTTGGTACCAACACAAACAACATAGAGATGTTCATATCGACACATAGGTAACAGGTACTTCTCTACCTGCATCCATCAAAACCAAAGGTTTCTGCATCTGCCTTTCTGCTATTCCATGGACACACCCTGCCCTCCTTTCTTACAGAGCAAAGCACAGTGAGGCCAACATTATTTGGCGAAGAGTGCTACATAAGAACACTTTACATTACATTAAATGACAAGTCAGGCACTTCCTATAAAAGGAGTGTTTCATGCTCTCCTGGAAGAAAAGGCAAGCACCATTGGGCAGAATACCTTTGGCCCCAAGAAGTTGGACTTCTGATAGTTCAAGGGGGGAAATAAGGAGCTGGGGAAACTAAAGGTACTTACACTGCTCCGTCTTCTAGAGAGCATTCCAGTTTTGAAACCTGGAATTTGCTGTTTAGAGAATATACTTTTCTCTTTGTTGAGTGCTCATAACAAAAAAACAATATTGTGTTCAGCAAATTGCATAGTGAAGTTAAACCTTCTCACTCACTGCTCACCTTTCGTATGGTAATCTGACGTAAGGTAGAGTGTCTCCTATATAAATCAGAACTACTGTTTAAGAGGAAGTGCTGTCCATTTATAAGGAAGGGCATTTCCGGTTCAGAAGGCGGGACTTCTGGTGTGGGAGGTGTGAGTTTGGATGTAGGAGTTGAGACTTGGTTTTGGCAGTGTAATGTCTACCTTAGGGCGTGGGACTTCTAGTTTAAGAGGGAGGATATTTCTGGTTCAGAAGGCAGGACTTCTGGTGCACGAGCTGTGAGTTTGGATGTAGGAGTTGAGACTTTGTTCCGGCGGGGTGATGTCTGCTTTACGATGTGGGACTTCTGGTTTAAGAGGCAGGATATTTCTAGTTCAGAAGGTAGGACTTCTGGTTCGGGACGCGTGATTTTGTATATAGGAGTTCAGACTTGGTTTTGGTGTGGGTGATGTCTGCCTTAGGGCTTGAGACTTCTGATTTAAGAGGAAGGATATTTCTGGATCAGAAGGCGAAACTTCTCGTGCGGGACACGTTGGTTTGGATGGAGGAGTTGTGACTTGGTTTTGGCAGTGTGATGTCTGCCTTAGGGCGTGGGACTTCTGGTTTAAGAAGAAGGATATTTCTGGTTTAAAAGGCAGGACTTCTGGTGTGGGAGGCGTGAGTTTTTATGTAGGAGTTGAGACTCGGTTTTGGTGGGGTGATGTCTGCCTTAGGACGTGGGACTTCGAGTTTAAGAGGAAGGATATTTCTGGTTCAGAAGGCAGGACTTCTGGTGCGGAAGGCGTGAGTTTGGATGTAGGAGTTCAGACTTGGTTTTGGTGGGTTGATGTCTACCTTAGGGCGTGGGACTTCTGGTTTAAGAGGAAGGATATTTCTGGTTTAAAAGGCAGGACTTCTGGTGTGGGAGGCGTGAGTTTGTATGTAGGAGTTGAGACTCGGTTTTGGTGGGGTGATGTCTGCCTTAGGGCATGGGACTTCGGATTTAAGAGGAAAGATATTTCTGGTTTAGAAGGCAGGACTTCTGGTGTGGGAGTCAGGAGGCGTGAGTTTGGATGCAGGAGTTGAGACTTGGTTTTGGCGGGGTGATGTCTGCCTTAGGGCGTGGGACTTCAGGTTTAAGAGAAAGGATATTTCTGGTTCAGAAGGCAGGACTTCTGGTGTGGGAGTCAGGAGGCGTGAGTTTGGATGCAGGAGTTGAGACTTGGTTTTGGCGGGGTGATGTCTGCCTTAGGGCATGGGACTTCTGGTTTAAGAGGAAGGATATTTCTGGTTCAAAAGGCAGGACTTCTGGTGTGGGAGTGTTGTAGGTCAAAGGATCGGAAAAAAAGGATCGAATGGTAAGAGGATCGATTCAAAAAGATCGAAAACAAAAGGATCACATTTTTTTTTTTTCGGGGGTCCCCCCCCAACCGCCGTTTTTGTGATAAAACCCACTTTATTTTAACTAAACGAAAACCCCCCAAAAATATATATAATTAAAAAAAATGTGATCCTTTTGTTTTCGGCCCTATTGCGTCGATCCTTTTACATTCGATCCTTTTACATTCGATCCTTTAACTGGACACCGTGTGGGAGTCAGGAGGCGTGAGTTTGGATGCAGGAGTTGAGACTTGGTTTTGGCGGGGTGATGTTTGCCTTAGGGCGTGGGACTTCTGGTTTAAGACGAAGGATATTTCTGGTTCAGAAGGCAGGACTTCTGGTGCGGGAGGCGTGAGTTTGGATGTAGGATTTGAGACTTTGTTCCGGCAGGGTGATGTCTGCTTTAGGATGTGGGACTTCGGGTTTAAGAGGAAGGATATTTCTGGTTCAGAAGGCAGGACTTCTGGTGCAGAAGACGTGAGTTTGGATGTAGGAGTTGAGACTTGGTTTTGGCAGTGTAATGTCTGCCTTAGGACGTGGGACTTCTAGTTTAAGAGGGAGGATATTTCTGGTTCAGAAGGCAGGACTTCTGGTGCGGGAAGTGTCAGTTTGGATGTAGGAGTTGAGACTTTGTTTTGGCGGGGTGATGTCTGCCTTAGGATGTGGGACTTCTGGTTTAGAGGGGGGTTTCTGTTCCAGAAGACTGGAATTTTGGCTCAGGAAGTTGGACCTTTGCTTCATGAGTTTGGAGGCTGAACCTATCAGCAAAACTTCTTTTGAAAGGTGGCACCTAGTTCAGAAGATTGGAACCGTGGTTTAGGATGTGGGACGTGTGGTTTGGAAGACATGCCTTAGGGTTTAGGAGATTAGATTTCTGGTTTAGGAGGTGGAAGCCCAGTTTTAGAAGGTGAGAGCGCGTTTTTGCAGGTGGAAGCTCAGTAGGAGGTGGAAGCTCAATTTTAGGAGGTGGAAGCTCAGTTTTAGGCAGTGGAAGCTCAGTTTTCGCAAGTGGAAGCTCAGTTTTAGGAGGTGGAAGCTCAGTTTTAGGAGGCAGAAGCTCAGTTTTAGGAGGCGGAAGATCGGTTTTAGCAGGTGGAAGCTCAGTTTTAGGCAGTGGAAGCTCAGTTTTCGCAAGTGGAAGCTCAGTTTTAGGAGGTGGAAGCTCAGTTTTAGGAGGTGGGAGCTCAGTTTTAGAAGGTGGGAGCTCAGTTTTAGGAGGTGAAAGCTCAGTTTTAGGCAGTGGAAGCTCAGTTTTCGCAAGTGGAAGCTCAGTTTTAGGAGGTGAAAGCTCAGTTTTAGGCAGTGGAAGCTCCGTTTTAGGAGGCAGAAGCTCAGTTTTAGGAGGCAGAAGCTCAGTCTAAGGAGGTGGAAGATCGGTTTTAGGTGGCGGAAGCTCAGTTTTAGGAGGCGGAAGATCGGTTTTCGCAGGTTGAAGCTCAGCTTTAGGAGGCGGGAACTCAGTTTTAGGCGGTGGTACTTCTTGTTTGGAAAAGCAGGCTTGAGGTTTAGGAGCCGGGCTTTGGCGGGACTCCTTAGGTCGGCCCCACGAGTCAGACTGCCTGCCTTTCATTTCACAAACACGTTGCAACTGACGTCACTGTCAAACATATCCCCCTTTAAAATAATGTGCTACTCGCAAATGAAAGCAGGCTGCCGATTCTGAAAGTCATGTGCGCTGTTAACATGTTGCACACGGCTCAGGAGGCATGTCGGTGGCTCATTAACCTTGCCTCGCCTCGAGGCGCCGAGCCCAGCATTCCACAGAACACCATCCGACCCTCAAATGTGTGCCCGGGGCAGGTAATGCTCGCTCCTGTCTCAGGTACATTTATCAACAACAACAACAAACAGTGCAATTGGCTGCACAGGGCTGGCCAGGTGAGGAATGGCCGCCCACTGTCATGTACCCAAACACGCACCAATACACGTGCACGTCCCTTGCTGCAAGGCTGCTGAGCTGCTCGGCACTGTATTTAATAAGTATCCAGGATGAAAGCTACTGTTTCCATGACAATCCTATGCACCACGCTGCCAGACATTGATGGATTTGAAACATCATATACGCAGGAAGGTTTGTGGCGAATGAGGGGCACGCGACTCATACCATGGGGTCAGATGCCAATGGCAGGTAGGGTGGATGTGGTGACATGGATGGTGGCATGGATGTGGGGAGTGAGTTATAGATGTGTGTGTGATGACAGTGCTGTGCTTAATGAGCGAAACCCTCTGTGTGGTGGCAGTGATGGTTACAGGTGATTTTACCGACCACAATTACAGAGTGGTACCTTTCATTGCGGGCAAAACACTGACGTTTTTGTATTTTTTTATTTGGGGGGTAAAGGGGTACCCCTAATCCCCCTGATATTCTACCCTTATAACGCCACCCAACCCCATCCTGACCCATTTTAACCCCTTACACCACTTCTCTTTATATATTTATTTGATCTTTTCGATGTTATTGTCTGCTCTGTTATGTACCACTCCGTAATGTTTGCAACAAAATGACTGGATACCGGCAGTGATGTTATGTTATGATGATTTAAACCGCACACCGCTGCCGTTTGCATGGTCTCCAGGCACTCTCGTGGCTCTCTTAGAAAGTGGGTGGGGTTGGTTAGTTGGGGACGAGGGAAGAGAGAAGTTGTGCTTCTGTTGATTCTTGTAGAACGAGGAGAAACTGGCGTCTGTGCGTGTCAGGTTTCTGGGTGTGCTTTGTTGTGTGCCCTGGGCTTGTTGGGTCTGGAGAGGTAGCGTCCAGTGTCTGGGTTCTTTGCTGTTTGCAGTTGTTTGGTCTAGTCACGTGGTTAGTGGTGTGTCTGTGGTTTGTGTGTTTTTGTGTGTAGTTTTGCTGGCCCTTTCGGGCATGTGTAGTGCGTGAGAGAGGAGATGGGGTGGTTAGTTGGTTTCTGTTTGGCTCAGGCTGTGTGCTTCTTTTATTGTTGGTTCTTCAATCCATATTGGCCCATGTTTACTTTGGTCGCAGTGTATGGTTTGTGGGGGTGCACGTTTTTATGCTTGTCTCTGTGAGTTGAATAACTAGGTTTTCAGTCGTTTTCTGAAAGTTAGGTGATCTTCCGTCTTTCTTATTTCCTTCAGTAGTGAGTCCCATAGTTTGGCTATCAAATAGGAGAATGTTGTGTTCCGTTTCTATTTGGATTCCATGGCTCGATCTTGGGTTTCTTCCTGGTTGGTAGCGGTTGATTTGGAGGAATTCAGCTCCTTGTCGGTGTAGTGATTTGTGGGCGATGCAGAGGGCTTTAAAGTGAATGCGTTTTTTAACTGGAAGCCAGTGTAGGCTTTTCAGGGCTGGACTGATGTGGTCTCTTCTGTTTAGTCTCAGGAGTAGTTTTGCTGCCATATTTTGGATGCGTCGTCGTTTTTTAGTGAGGTGTTGTGGCATTCCGATGGTAGAAGCTGTTTGAGTAGTCTAGTCAGCATAGTACCAGGGAGATGATTACGAGGCTTCTGTCTGGGAAGCTGAGGTAGGGGAGTCTCCTTATTAGTCACATGAGGTAGAATCATTTATGATAGCTATTACGTTGACTTGTGTTTCTAGATAAATTCCGTGATGGGGTAATGAGCAAGACTATACAGACGCTTATGATGGCAGTGATGGGCTAATGAGCGAGACCATATGGACGTGTATTGCGGAAGTAGGGTGGGGAAGGGGCAAGACCCTATTGACATGTATGGTGGCAGGCATGTGGGGAATGAGTTATATATGTGTGTGTGTGTGTGATGGCAATGCTGTGCTTAATGAGCGAGACCCTGTCTCTTGATTTGTGTATTGGCGGTGATGGGGTAATGAGCGAGACCCTCTAACTGTGTATACCAGCAGTGATGTTGGGAAGCATTTTACTTGTAATCTCAGCGGAATGTCTGTGGTTATCATGAGAGTGTGCTGGTAGTGGCGGGAACTCACAGTGGCGACACTTGGGAAGAATCACCATACAGAAGCTTCAGGAAGAAACTGGTGCTATTGACTTTCGGGAGGTGCCATCCATGTGAGAAGAGGTCTCTCAGTGTAGCCGAATACCTCACTGTCCTTAGGAATACAAACATGAAGCAAACCCTCCTCAGACACCAGCTGTGGTGACCACAGCCCAGACATAGCAGACGTGAGTCACATGTCAAATCGGCTAGACGCCCGAAGCGGGCCCAGTCCAGCACTGATGCCGCATAGGAGCGTTCTCCACCACTGCCCGCCAGCAGATGCCTTCAGGGAAGATCCTTCTCTAAGATCTTAGAGGAAGAGAAATGACTCCCAAGTGAGAGTCAGTAAGGGGGCCTCTGCTCACCAACTGTGATGCACAGAACCTTAGAGCCCCTGGCTTGTCCCCCTATGCCAGTCTCCAAAGAGCAATAAGTTCACTCCAGTCCGCCAAGCGGTCTCGTCACCTTTTCCTGATCTCTTATTCCAACTTTCACTAACACTCTGCAACTTTTGGCTCTACAGTTGTTTTGGCCTAGAACTCCCATCAGCCCTTGCTCAATGGTGAGGGCTCATAGGAGGCCTATTCCAAAACATCTGGAGGACGGATGTTTGCAGACACCTCCATGGAAGGCCATTCAGAGGCTACTGGCTTAAAGGGAGTGGCGACTGCCCGAGCAGCCGAGTCCCACCCCCTGGGGTGCAGTAAAGGATACTAGACCCCAAAATCCACAGTAAAGGAGAAGTCATTGAATTCCCACCCCTGGTCTATTGTGTATCATTCACTTGTGGGGGCAAAACCAGGATGTGGTGTGCACACACACGCTAGCAACGTTGGTCTAACAGGGTGGCTGCGACTAAGGACCAACGTTTGACGCAACACGCTGCATGTGTAGCTGTTAAGCTGTTTTAGGAAGCCGTGAAGCAGCGTCAGGATGTGGGATTTCAGTAAATGCCCCACCCCCACCCCCCTACCCATGGTCGTTCTGCTGAAATACTCCCAATCCTATCCTCTTTACTGCCCTCTCGAAGTTACCGAGGTATGGGGTCGTGGGCAGTTTGTAGAGGCTTCTGCCTGGTGCTTTGAGGTCATGTACATCTCTGCCAGGTGCTTTGTGGGGTCAGCGGTATATGTGTGGTTTGTGTGTTTTTGTGTATAGTTTTGCTGCTGGCCCTTTTGGGCATGTGTAGTGCGTGAGAGAGGAGATGGGGGTGGTTAGTTGGTGTCTGTTTGGCTCTGGCTGTGTACTTCTTTTATTGTTCGTTCTTCGATCCATATTGTCACATGTTTGCTTTGGTCACAGAGTATGGTTTGTGGGGGTGCACGTTTTTATGCTTGTGTCTGTGAATAGAATAAACAGGTTTTTAGTTGTTTTCTGAAAGTCAGGTGACCTTCCGTCTTTCTTATTTTCTTCAGTAGTGAATTCCATAGCTTGTCTTTCAAATAGGAGAATGCAGTTTCTCCGAATTTCCTTTTCTCGTAGTGTTCTGTTTCTATTTGGATGCCATGGCGCGATCTTGGGTTTCTTCCTGTTTGGTAGCGGTTGATTTCCGTTTGGAGGAATTCAGCTCCTTGTCCGTGTAGTGATTTGTGGGCAATGCAGAGGGCTTTATATTGAATTTGTTTTTTTTTTACTGGGCGCCAGTGCATACTTCTCAGGGCTGGACTGATGTGGTCTCTTCTGTTTAGTCTCAGGAGTAGTCTTGCTGCCATAGTTTGGATGCGCCATCGTTGTTTAGTGAGGTGTTGTGGCATTCTGATGGTAGAAGCATGTGGCATTCTGATGGTAGAAGCAGTTTGTGTAGTTTAGTCAGCATAGTACCAGGGAGATGATTGCGAGGCTTCTGTCTGAAAAGATGAGGTAGTGGAGTATCCTTATTAGTCGCATGAGGTAGAAGCATTTATTTTAACGATTGCGTTGACTTGTGATTCTAGATACATTCTGTGATGGGGCAATAAGCAAGACCATACAGACGTATACGATGGCAGTGATGGGCTAAGAGGCGTGGTTGGCTCTGCTGGGTTGTTCAGAGATGGTGGTGGCAGGTGCTTCATCTGGGATGCATGCGGGTGTGTGCTACTGTGTTATCCCACTAGCGTATGCACACTGTCAGCCGGTGAACAGACATAGTAACACAACTCACATAACACAATAGACTAGCTGTACACAGTGTATCATACGTGAACTCTCTCTCGATGTTTCTCCTCTCGCCACTCTCTCACTTTCTCTCTCTCTGTCTCGCTCTCTCTCTCTCTCTCTCTCTCTACCCCTTTCCCCTCTCTTTTCTCACTTTCGTCTCTCTGTGTTTTATGTCTCTCATCTCTCCTCTCTCCACTCTCTCACTTTCTCTCTCTCTCTCTCTCTCTCTCTCTCTCTGTCTATGTGTGTTTCACTCTATTTCTCTGTGTATCTTTGTGGGTGAGTCTCATGGTGTCGGGCGCACATTTGTGGTCTCAGGTTGTCGCGTGGGCATTTGCGAGAGCCCCTCTATCCATTGTTGACAGCAGCTCAACCAGAGAAAAAGCACAGATATTTTGAGTGAAATGAGAGCAGCTGGGACTGAGGCAGCCCAGAGGCAGGACTTGGCCTGGTGCTTAGAGATATACATTGTCATTGCGTGTGTCCTGCAGGAATGTCGCCATCACACCAAATGCACATTGTCCATATGGGAAAAAGAGAGTCAGATAACTCTGATGGGAGGAATTGGAGTGGGTCTGGGGCTGTGGCAGACAAAATAAAGTGCTCAGAAGACCAGTCTGCAGGGTCGAGCGCCGTGTTTGTAATTGTTTGTTAATTATGAGGTTTTAAACACACTGTAATAAATGCACAGAGTTCAGCTGCACTACCAACTAGTCAGTATCCAGCATGCAAAATTAAACATTGCCTTGGTGCTCACAAAAAAACGGATAATTGGTTTTAATCTCAGCCTAATTCTTTTTTAGAAAGACATTTGGAGAAACAAAATGATGTGTAACGTTAGCAAAACCAAACTATATACAAGGGACAATTACTTTTATTATACTAACATTGTAAACCAGCTCCTTTGAAACATTTCAAATATTAATTTGGACAATCCGCGAGCGTGGCTGGCCATGCATCAGAGGAGATTTCCAGATCCTTAGAGTAGATCGCATTTCTTGAGATTCCGGCTTAATTTACTGTTCACGAGAGAAATCTCCCATATTCGGCATAAGGAGGCGTATGGGGACAATGCCTGCCCCCTATGTGGTGGGACCAGTGTACAGACTTTGAAACATCTTTTAATTCATTGTGTTGGGCCATTGGAAAGGAGAGTTATGAAATTGTCAAGATTTGTTGATAAGGTTTGGTGGTTAACAACGCCCTCCTTTTGGGGGAGACCGGTGTCAGGTCACGAAACACTCCTGACGATGGAAAATTGTGAAATTGCTAAAAGAGTTAAATCCTATTGCTGTAAAACTGTGAAATTGCTGCAAGAGCTCATTTGTGTCACCGTCCTTTGATTGTGTTTTGAAAGAGTCACATTTTCTTCTCGTATAGTCTCACATTGTATTTTCTTTTTGTGAACTGTCTTCATTTTTTAGTAAAACACAATAAAAATAAAAATAAAAAAAGATGAATTTGTAACGATTTCTTGCAGCGTGTATTACAGTCATAATCAGTACCTTATGCTTCTCTTACAGCGCAAAGCACGTAATCAAAACCAGGTATAATCATTTAAATTATTTTCTGAGAGAAAGTTATAATTCCAAGATGAAGAGTCTGGTAAACTCCTACTGTACTCTTTTGAAATACCCCTCTAAGAAGGGGGAAGGGGACAAATAGCACCAAGGAAGGTTCCTGGCCACTTTGCCTACAATCAAAGAGCATTTCAGGAGCATAACATGGTCATAGGGCTTTATCGTTGACTAACACGACTGTGATAAAAGCTTTGTGAGCTTCAATCACTTTGCACACAATGCCCACTGGGCTTGGTGTTCAATGTTGGCAACACTTGCATGAACATTAATGTTGTGTAGCCATAAAGCAAGCACACCTTTTGCAGACACCGTCAGGATTTGGATGTGAAATGGCTGTGACATCCTGCTTCTCCTTTTGCAGAATTTTAGAAGAGGAGTGTGTGAAAGGGGAATAGGTTGTGGCCAGGCAAGCTCTGTATTAAATCCATAAAACATGGTGTTATTGTTACTTGAGGCGGGATGCCTTGTTAGCTAAGTTGGGTGTTCCCACTTAAATGGCTCCAATTAGGGAACGGGACGCTGAGTCATAAACATCATTAGAGGGGTTTACATGTTATAAAGCATCCGTGACTGGAGAGTGTAGAAGCTCCAAGCAACGGGCGTGGTGACTGGGTTGTGTACAAGTCACGTTTTCGATGTTCGAACACGACATTGGGAACATGGCTACAAGCTCCATCCATCATAGCCTTAAATTCTGGGGTAATGGGCAATTTAAAACAAGCAGAACAGCTGACGAGTTTAATAAACTGCTTGCATAATCGGTTAAAATTCCCTACACGCACGGTGTATGACGTCGACGTCACGTGTCCGGGGCGTGGAGCCACGGGGGATGGCGTAAATTCCTGCAAATTCGTCTCAAGCAAATCCCATTTGATATCTGATAGGACCTTGATGGAGTTACTAAATGGGCCCTGCGATTGCCCTCGCCATGCAGGGCTCGTTGGCGGTGCTGCCCTTTACCAGAATATTGTTTGCGGTAACAAACCGAATACCCTCCAAGAAGATTTGTTTGGGCAAGATGCTTTTTTTTTGGATATATCTCTGCCTCTTCATTAGTTATGCAAATTTCACACTTCACACAATCCCATTTTTTATGGTGTCTTTCCTCATCAGTATACTTTGCTGATAGTAAGTGGCCCGTTTTGTGGAGGCCCTCATTAAGGGTAACTGGCCGGTGCACTGAAAAGGCAGAACATGATTATATGATATGATAGGTTATTTATAACGCGCTTAATACCCAGAGGTTTCAAAGCGCGGACCCGCGGATCGAACCTGTGGTGCTCCGTGTCGTCTTGCTTCCAAGGCGAGCGTGTTGCCCCTGAGCTATCCTTCCGAGACATGCCTTGCAAACGACCCTGCTCTTCCCCACCTGCCTTTCAGAGGCTTCGGCTGCATGTCATGTATGTAAAGCTAATTATTAGTGCACATCTAAGCATCAACAAAGTGTGCTACAAAAGATACAAAGGTTTAGGTGCGGGGGAGGAACAAGGACCTTGCCACGAGATCATAGTGCAAGTAAAACATAGAGTCCAATCTATGAACTCCCCTGTCCCCGTCATACTTTGCTGCTGAAAAATCAACCAACATGTTAGTGCATAGTACAAATAACAAACCCAGAACTCATTTTTAACTAGTTTAATCCAGTGATTGAAAATAAATGAAACAAAAACTCTTCATTGCTGTTTCCTGCAGAGGCCAAACAGTCTAATTCATGCTCGACGTGATTCGGGGAACAAAACCCCTTCTTCAAGAGCAAATCATACTGTAAAGCAAGATCCAAACATATTGACTGCTGAGAAATCTCCCATATCGGTTTACACATAATCGCAAAGCTTTACTCACCAGTGCAGGCCTCTTCATCTACTTCACCCCCATGCTAAGGGGCTAACAGTGGTTTCTACCGATATGTGGCAATGTGGTTGTCCAAGAGAACATTCTAGAAGCGCTTAAGTATGATGGACCTTATACCTTGTGGAGAACGGCACGCATGCGCTGTGTGGTGAGGCTTAAAACGAGTTTGCCGCTCAAGGACCTCCTGGCTTTCTCTAATAGATAATACGTCTGGAGTGATGGAACTTCCTTCTTCTATAAAGTTCTGAAAACAGTGGGGTACACGCTACATCAGGAACGTGTCCAATATAATTATGAGTGTAAAGACACTAGTAGTGGTGGCCCATCTACTTGCCTTACCCACTCCTGTCCAGTAGGGGAAGCAAATATTCCTTTTGTGCCTGAGCACGTTGAGTGTTCGCTCACTTGTGCGCTGCGTCACTCTCTCCAACTGCCTGTGGTGCCGTTGCATAAGTGGGGATCACTTCTGTGAACCCCAATGGCTATGAGTAAATAGTGAGTATTAAAGTACATGTAATCCCTCCAAGTTCCACTATGCGCAAGTCTGCCCACCAGCACTAGATATATTGAATACCTGAAGTGTCCTTGGTCATGTGAATAAGGTCTGAGCGGTTATTATTTTTTCTTAAATCCTAGCGGATACTGGATAAGGAAAACCCATCTATTGGCTTTTGTAGTACTTGCCCCAATTCCGACGGCTCCTCTGTCCAAGCATGCACTGACCACGTGGGGATATAAGACAAAGGAAAGTTGGAGGCGGCTTGATCCAGATTGGGTGGCAGGCGGAACAGTGGGGTGCTGTCCGTTTATTCAGTTTGCAAACTTTTTGAATAAAATGTCTCGCTTTGTCCATTCTCTTTAAGACTACTGAGAATTGTATTCGTTTTTTGCATTGATAAAGCCAAGATGTAGCTAGACACAATTTCCCTGAGACTGTGAGAGTAAGCCAAGAAGTGGCCCAGCACTATATCCCTGAGACTGTGAGAGTAAGCCAAGAAGTGGCCCAGCACTATATTCCTGTACTGTGAGAGTAAGCCAAGAAGCGGCTGAGAACTATGTCCCTGAGATTGAGAGAGTAAGCCAAGAAGTGGCCCAGCACTATATCCCTGAGACTGTGAGAGTAAGCCAAGAAGCGGCTGAGCACTATATCCCTGAGACTGTGAGAGTAAGCCAAGAAGCGGCTGAGAACTATATCCCTGAGACTGTGAGGGTAAGCCAAGAAGTGGCTGAGAACTATAACCCTGAGACTGTGAGAGTAAGCCAAGAAGCTGCTGAGAACTATATCCCTGAGACTGTGAGAGTAAGCCAAGAAGTGGCTCAGCACTATATTCCTGTACTGTGAGAGAAAGCCAAGAAGCGGCTGAGCACTATATCCCTGAGACTGTGAGAGTAAGCCAAGAAGCAGGTCGGCACTATATTCCTGAGACTGTGAGAGTAAGCCAAGAAGTGGGTCAGCACTGTATCCCTGAGACTGTGAGAGTAAGCCAAGAAGCGGGCCAGCACTGTATCCCTGAGACTGTGAGAGTAAGCCAAGAAGCGGGCCAGCACTATATTCCTGAGACTGTGAGAGTAAGCCAAGAAGCGGGTTGGCACTATATTCCTGAGACTGTGGGAGTAAGCCAAGAAGCGGGTCAGCACCGTATCCCTGAGACTGAGAGAGTAAGCCAAGAAGTGGGTAAGCACTGTATCCCTGAGACTGTGAGAGTAAGCCAAGAAGCGGGCCAGCACTGTATCCCTGAGACTGAGAGTAAGCCAAGAAGTGGCCCAGCACTATATTCCTGTACTGTGAGAGTAAGCCAAGAAGCGGCTGAGCACTATATCCCTGAGACTGTGAGAGTAAGCCAAGAAGCGGGTTGGCACTGTATCCCTGAGACTGTGAGAGTAAGCCAAGAAGCGGGTCAGCACCGTATCCCTGAGACTGTGAGAGTAAGCCAAGAAGCGGCTGAGCACTATATCCCTGAGACTGAGAGAGTAAGGCAAGAAGCGGCCCGGCACTATATTCCTTATACTGTATGATTAAGCCAAGAAGAGGGTCGGCACTATATCCCTGAGACTGTGAGAGTAAGCTAAAAAGCGCGTCTACCCTATATCCCTGAGACTGTGAGAGTAAGCCAAGAAGCAGGTCAGCACATTATCCCTAAGGCTGTGAGCGTAAGCAAGAAGCGTCTCAGCCCTATATCCCTGAGACTGTGAGAGTAAGCCAAGAACCGGCTGATCACTATATCCCTGAGAATGACAGAGTAAGGAAAGAAGCGGCAAAGCACTATATCCCTTAGACTATATGATTAAGCCAAGAAGCGCGTCAGCACTATATCCCTGAGACTGTGAGAGTAAGCTAAGAAGCGGGTCGACCCTATATCCCTGAGACTGTGAGAGTAAGTCAAGAACGGGTCGGCACTATATCCCTGAGACTGTGAGAGTAAGCCAAGAAGCAGGTCGGCACTATATTCCTGAGACTGTGAGAGTAAGCCAAGAAGCGGGTCGGCACTATATCCCTGAGACTGTGAGAGTAAGCCAAGAAGCGGGTTGGCACTATATCCCTGAGACTCTGAGAGTAAGCCAAGAAGCGGGTCGATCCTATATCCCTGAGACTGTGGGAGTAAGCCAAGAAGCGGCTGAGAACTATGTCCCTGAGATTGAGAGAGTAAGCCAAGAAGTGGCCCAGCACTATATCCCTGAGACTGTGAGAGTAAGCCAAGAAGCGGGTCGATCCTATATCCCTGAGACTGTGGGAGTAAGCCAAGAAGCGGCTGAGAACTATGTCCCTGAGATTGAGAGAGTAAGCCAAGAAGTGGCCCAGCACTATATCCCTGAGACTGTGAGAGTAAGCCAAGAAGCGGCTGAGCACTATATCCCTGAGACTGTGAGAGTAAGCCAAGAAGCGGCTGAGAACTATATCCCTGAGACTGTGAGGGTAAGCCAAGAAGTGGCTGAGAACTATAACCCTGAGACTGTGAGAGTAAGCCAAGAAGCTGCTGAGAACTATATCCCTGAGACTGTGAGAGTAAGCCAAGAAGCGGGCCAGCACTGTATCCCTGAGACTGAGAGTAAGCCAAGAAGTGGCCCAGCACTATATTCCTGTACTGTGAAAGTAAGCCAAGAAGCGGCTGAGCACTATATCCCTGAGACTGTGAGAGTAAGCCAAGAAGCAGGTCGGCACTATATTCCTGAGACTGTGAGAGTAAGCCAAGAAGCGGCCCAGCACTATATTCCTTATACTGTATGATTAAGCCAAGAAGAGGGTCGGCACTATATCCCTGAGACTGTGAGAGTAAGCTAAAAAGCGGGTCTACCCTATATCCCTGAGACTGTGAGAGTAAGCCAAGAAGCAGGTCAGCACATTATCCCTAAGGCTGTGAGCGTAAGCAAGAAGCGGCTGAGCACTATATCCCTGAGACTGTGAGAGTAAGTCAAGAACGGGTCGGCACTATATCCCTGAGACTGTGAGAGTAAGCCAAGAAGCAGGTCGGCACTATATTCCCGAGACTGTGAGAGTAAGCCAAGAAGCGGGTCGGCACTATATCCCTGAGACTGTGAGAGTAAGCCAAGAAGCGGGTTGGCACTATATCCCTGAGACTCTGAGAGTAAGCCAAGAAGCGGGTCGATCCTATATCCCTGAGACTGTGGGAGTAAGTCAAGAAGTGGTTTGGCACTATATCCCTGAGACTGTGAGAATAAGCCAAGAAGCGGGTCGGCACTATATCCCTGAGACTGTGAGAGTAAGCCAAGAAGCGGGTCGGCCTTATATCCCTGAGACTGTGAGAGTAAGCCAAGAAGTGGGTCAGCACTATATCCCTGAGACTGTGAGAGTAAGCCAAGAAGTGGGTCGGCACTATACCCCTAAGGCTGTGAGCGTAAGCAAGAAGCATCTCAGCCCTATATCCCTGAGACTGTGAGAGTAAGCCAAGAAGCGGGTCGGCACTTTATCCCTAAGGCTGTGAGTGTAAGCAAGAAGGGTCTCAGCCCTATATCCCTCACACTGTGAGAGTGAGCCAAGAAGCGGGTCGGCACCATATCCCAGAGACTGTGAGAGTAAGCCAAAATGATACTTAGCGCTATATCCCTGAAACTGTGAGAGTAACCCGAGAAGTGGCTTAATGCTGTATCTCTGAGACTGTGAGAGTAAGCCAAGAAACTGCTTCATGCTAAGCCACAAGAAAAAGCTCTGTATTATATCCAGTATATAGTGAGAGTAAGCCAAGAAGCGGCTTAGCCCTTACACTGTGAGAGTAAGTCAAAAAGTGACTTAGCGCTATATCCCCGAGACTGTGAGAGTAAGGCAAGAAGTGGGTCCGCCCTATATCCCTGAGACTGTGAGAGTAAGCCAAGAAGCAGGTCGGCACTATATTCCTGAGACTGTGAGAGTAAGCCAAGAAGAGGGTCAGCACTATATCCCTGAGACTGCGAGAGTAAGCCAAGAAGCAGGTCGGCATTATATCCCTGAGTCTGTGAGAGTAAGCCAAGAAGTGGATCGGCACTATATCCCTGAGACTGTGAGAGTAAGCCAAGAAGCGGGTCGGCACTATATCCCTGCGACTGTGAGAGTAAGCCAAGAAGCAGGTCGGCACTATATCCCTGAGACTGTGAGAGTAAGTCAAGAAGCGGGTTGGCACTATGTCCCTGAGACTGTGAGAGTAAGCCAAGAAGCGGGTCGGCACCATATCCCTGAGACTGTGAGAGTAAGCCAAGAAGCGGGTCGGCACTATATCCCTGAGACTGTGAGAGTAAGCCAAGAAGTGGGTCGATCCTATATCCCTGAGACTGTGAGAGTAAGTCAAGAAGCGGTTTGGCACTATATCCCTGAGACTGTGAGAATAAGCCAAGAAGTGGGTCGGCACTATATCCCTGAGACTGTGAGAGTAAGCCAAGAACGGGTCGGCCTTATATCCCTGAAACTGTGAGAGTAAGCCAAGAGGTGGGTCAGCACTATATCCCTAAGGCTGTGAGCGTAAGCAAGAAGCGTCTCAGCCCTATATCCCTGAGATTGTGAGAGTAAGCCAAGAAGTGAGTCGGGACTATATCCCTAAGGCTGTGAGCGTAAGCAAGAAGCATCTCAGCCCTATATCCCTCACACTGTGAGAGTGAGCCAAGAAGCGGGTCGGCACCATATCCCAGAGACTGTGAGAGTAAGCCAAAATGATACTTGGCGCTATATCCCTGAAACTGTGAGAGTAACCCGAGAAGTGGCTTAATGCTGTATCTCTGAGACTGTGAGAGTAAGCCAAGAAACTGCTTCATGCTAAGCCACAAGAAAAAGCTCTGTATTATATCCAGTATATAGTGAGAGTAAGCCAAGAAGCGGCTTAGCCCTTACACTGTGAGAGTAAGTCAAAAAGTGACTTAGCGCTATATCCCCGAGACTGTGAGAGTAAGGCAAGAAGTGGGTCCGCCCTATATCCCTGAGACTGTGAGAGTAAGCCAAGAAGCAGGTCGGCACTATATTCCTGAGACTGTGAGAGTAAGCCAAGAAGAGGGTCAGCACTATATCCCTGAGACTGCGAGAGTAAGCCAAGAAGCAGGTCGGCATTATATCCCTGAGTCTGTGAGAGTAAGCCAAGAAGTGGATCGGCACTATATCCCTGAGACTGTGAGAGTAAGCCAAGAAGCGGGTCGGCACTATATCCCTGCGACTGTGAGAGTAAGCCAAGAAGCAGGTCGGCACTATATCCCTGAGACTGTGAGAGTAAGTCAAGAAGCGGGTTGGCACTATGTCCCTGAGACTGTGAGAGTAAGCCAAGAAGCGGGTCGGCACCATATCCCTGAGACTGTGAGAGTAAGCCAAGAAGTGGGTCGATCCTATATCCCTGAGACTGTGAGAGTAAGTCAAGAAGCGGTTTGGCACTATATCCCTGAGACTGTGAGAATAAGCCAAGAAGTGGGTCGGCACTATATCCCTGAGACTGTGAGAGTAAGCCAAGAAACTGCTTCATGCTAAGCCACAAGAAAAAGCTCTGTAATATATCCAGTATATAGTGAGAGTAAGCCAAGAAGCGGCTTAGCCCTTACACTGTGAGAGTAAGTCAAAAAGTGACTTAGCGCTATATCCCCGAGACTGTGAGAGTAAGGCAAGAAGTGGGTCCGCCCTATATCCCTGAGACTGTGAGAGTAAGCCAAGAAGCAGGTCGGCACTATATTCCTGAGACTGTGAGAGTAATACAAGAAGCGGGTCAGCACTATATCCCTGAGACTGCGAGAGTAAGCCAAGAAGCAGGTCGGCACTATATCCCTGAGACTGTGAGAGTAAGCCAAGAAGCGGGTCGGCACTATATCCCTGCGACTGTGAGAGTAAGCCAAGAAGCAGGTCGACACTATATCCCTGAGACTGTGAGAGTAAGTCAAGAAGCGGGTCGGCACTATGTCCCTGAGACTGTGAGAGTAAGCCAAGAAGCGGGTCGGCACCATATCCCTGAGACTGTGAGAGTAAGCCAAGAAGCGGGTCGGCACTATATCCCTGAGACTGTGAGAGTAAGCCAAGAAGTGGGTCGATGCTATATCCCTGAGACTGTGAGAGTAAGTCAAGAAGCGGTTTGGCACTATATCCCTGAGACTGTGAGAATAAGCCAAGAAGTGGGTCGGCACTATATCCCTGAGACTGTGAGAGTAAGCCAAGAAGTGGGTCAGCACTGTATCCCTGAGACTGAGAGTAAGCCAAGAAGTGGCCCAGCACTATATTCCTGTACTGTGAGAGTAAGCCAAGAAGAGGCTGAGCACTATATCCCTGAGACTGTGAGAGTAAGCTAAAAAGCGGGTCTACCCTATATCCCTGAGACTGTGAGAGTAAGCCAAGAAGCAGGTCAGCACATTATCCCTAAGGCTGTGAGCGTAAGCAAGAAGCGTCTCAGCCCTATATCCCTGAGACTGTGAGAGTGAGCCAAGAAGCGGGTCAGCACTATATCCCTGAGACTGTGAGAGTAAGCCAAGAACCGGCTGATCACTATATCCCTGAGAATGACAGAGTAAGGAAAGAAGCGGCAAAGCACTATATCCCTTATACTATATGATTAAGCCAAGAAGCGCGTCAGCACTATATCCCTGAGACTGTGAGAGTAAGGTAAGAAGCGGGTCGACCCTATATCCCTGAGACTGTGAGAGTAAGTCAAGAACGGGTCGGCACTATATCCCTGAGACTGTGAGAGTAAGCCAAGAAGCGGGTTGGCACTATATCCCTGAGACTCTGAGAGTAAGCCAAGAAGCGGGTCGATCCTATATCCCTGAGACTGTGGGAGTAAGTCAAGAAGTGGTTTGGCACTATATCCCTGAGACTGTGAGAATAAGCCAAGAAGCGGGTCGGCACTATATCCCTGAGACTGTGAGAGTAAGCCAAGAAGTGGGTCAGCACTATATCCCTAAGGCTGTGAGCGTAAGCAAGAAGCGTCTCAGCCCTATATCCCTGAGACTGTGAGAGTAAGCCAAGAAGTGGGTCGGCACTATACCCCTAAGGCTGTGAGCGTAAGCAAGAAGCATCTCAGCCCTATATCCCTGAGACTGTGAGAGTAAGCCAAGAAGCAGGTCAGCACAATATTCCTAAGGCTGTGAGTGTAAGCAAGAAGCGTCTCAGCCCTATATCCCTGAGACTGTGAGAGTGAGCCAAGAAGCGGGTCGGCACTATATCCCTGAGACTGTGAGAGTAAGCCAAGAAGCGGGTCAGCCCTATATCCCTGAGACTTTGAGAGTAAGCCAAGAAGCGGGTCGGCACTATATCCCTGAGGCTGTGAGTGTAAGCAAGAAGCGTCTCAGCCCTATATCCCTGAGACTGTGAGAGTAAGCCAAGAAGCAGGTCAGTACTATATCCCTGAGGCTGTGAGCGTAAGTTAGAAGCGTCTCAGCACTATATCCCTAAGACTGTGAGAGTGAGCCAAGAAGCGGGTCGGCACTATATCCCTGAGACTGTGTGAGTAAGCCAAGAAGCGGGTCGGCACTTTATCCCTAAGGCTGTGAGTGTAAGCAAGAAGCATCTCAGCCCTATATCCCTCACACTGTGAGAGTGAGCCAAGAAGCGGGTCGGCACCATATCCCAGAGACTGTGAGAGTAAGCCAAAATGATACTTAGCGCTATATCCCTGAAACTGTGAGAGTAACCCGAGAAGTGGCTTAATGCTGTATCTGTGAGACTGTGAGAGTAAGCCAAGAAACTGCTTCATGCTAAGCCACAAGAAAAAGCTCTGTATTATATCCAGTATATAGTGAGAGTAAGCCAAGAAGCGGCTTAGCCCTTACACTGTGAGAGTAAGTCAAAAAGTGACTTAGCGCTATATCCCCGAGACTGTGAGAGTAAGGCAAGAAGTGGGTCCGCCCTATATCCCTGAGACTGTGAGAGTAAGCCAAGAAGCGGGTCGGCACCATATCCCTGAGACTGTGAGAGTAAGCCAAGAAGCGGGTCGGCACTATATCCCTGAGACTGTGAGAGTAAGCCAAGAAGTGGGTTGGTCCTATATCCCTGAGACTGTGAGAGTAAGTCAAGAAGCGGTTTGGCACTATATCCCTGGGACTGTGAGAATAAGCCAAGAAGTGGGTCGGCACTATATCCCTGAGACTGTGAGAGTAAGCCAAGAATGGGTCGGCCTTATATCCCTGAAACTGTGAGAGTAAGCCAAGAAGTGGGTCAGCACTATATCCCTAATGCTGTGAGCGTAAGCAAGAAGCGTCTCAGCCCTATATCCCTGAGATTGTGAGAGTAAGCCAAGAAGTGAGTCGGGACTATATCCCTAAGGCTGTGAGCGTAAGCAAGAAGCATCTCAGCCCTATATCCCTGAGACTGTGAGAGTAAGCCAAGAAGCAGGTCGGCACTATATCCCTGAGGCTGTGAGAGTAAGCCAAGAAGCGGGTCAGCCCTATATCCCTGAGACTGTGAGAGTAAGCCAAGAAGCGGGTCGGCACTTTATCCCTAAGGCTGTGAGTGTAAGCTAGAAGCGTATCAGCCCTATATCCCTAAGACTGTGAGAGTGAGCCAAGAAGCGGGTCGGCACTATATCCCTGAGACTGTGAGAGTAAGCCAAGAATCGGGTTGGTACTTTATCCCTAAGGCTGTGAGTGTAAGCAAGAAGCGTCTCAGCCCTTTATCCCTGACACTGTGAGAGTGAGCCAAGAAGCGGGTCGGCACCATATCCCGGAGACTGTGAGAGTAAGCCAAAATGATACTTAGCGCTATATCCCTGAAACTGTGAGAGTAACCCGAGTTGTGGCTTAATGTTGTATCTCTGAGACTGTGAGAGTAAGCCAAGAAACTGCTTCATGCTAAGCTACAAGAAAAAGCTCTGTAATATATCCAGTATATAGTGAGAGTAAGCCAAGAAGCGGCTTAGCCCTTACACTGTGAGAGTAAGTCAAAAAGTGACTTAGCGCTATATTCCCGAGACTGTGAGAGTAAGGCAAGAAGTGGGTTGGCCCTATATCCCTGAGACTGTGAGAGTAAGCCAAGAAGCAGGTCGGCACTATATTCCTGAGACTGTGAGAGTAAGCCAAGAAGAGGGTCAGCACTATATCCCTGAGACTGCGAGAGTAAGCCAAGAAGCAAGTCGGCACTATATCCTTGAGGCTGTGAGAGTAAGCCAAGAAGTGGATCGGCACTATATCCCTGAGACTGTGAGAGTAAGCCAAGAAACGGGTCGGCACTATATCCCTGCGACTGTGAGATAAGCCAAGAAGCAGGTCGGCACTATATCCCTGAGACTGTGAGAGTAAGTCAAGAAGCGGGTCGGCACTATAGCCCTGAGATTGTGAGAGTAAGCCAAGAAGCGGGTCGGCACCATATCCCTGAGACTGTGAGAGTAAGCCAAGAAGCGGGTTGGCACTATATCCCTGAGACTGTGAGAGTAAGCCAAGAAGCGGGCCGACCCTATATCCCTGAGACTGTGAGAGTAAGTCAAGAAGCAGGTCGGCACTATATCCCTGAGACTGTGAGAGTAAGCCAAGAAGCGGGTTGGCCTTATATCCCTGAGACTGTGAGAGTAAGCCAAGAAGTGGGTCTGCACTATATCCCTAAGGCTGTGAGCGTAAGGAAGAAGCATCTCAGCCCTATATCCCTGAGACTGTGAGAGCAAGCCAAGAAGCAGGTCAGCACTATATCCCTGAGACTGTGAGAGTAGGCCAAGAAGCGGGTCGGCACTTTATCCCTAAGGCTGTGAGTGTAAGCAAGAAACGTCTCAGCCCAATATCCCTGACACTGTGAGAGTGAGCCAAGAAGCGGGTTGGCACCATATCCCGGAGACTGTGAGAGTAAGCCAAAATGATACTTAGTGCTATATCCCTGAGACTGTGAGAGTAACCCGAGAAGTGGCTTAATGCTGTATCTCTGAGACTGTGAGAGTAAGCCAAGAAACTGCTTCATGCTAAGCCACAAGAAAAAGCTCTGTAATATATCCAGTATATAGTGAGAGCAAGCCAAGAAGCGGCTTAGCCCTTACACTGTGAGAGTAAGTCAAAAAGTGACTTAGCGCTATATCCCTGAGACTGTGGGCCTCATTACGACCCAGGCGGTAAGTTACCGCCTGGGTCGTACCTTTACCACCATGGCGTAAACTTCGTTTACGCCATGGTGGTTGGTGGACTTACCGCCCCATTCCGAGGTTGGCGGGGCGGTAAGTCCCCAATCCCCATTTACCCTTCCCCATTCCCATTTTTGCCCCTTAGGGCATAATGGGAGTGGGGAAGGCGTTAATTACGCCACCGTAAATTACGGTGGCGTAATTAACAACAAGGTCCCTTAGCGCCATGGATTTTAACACCTGCTAAAAGCAGGTGTTAAATCCTCCATGGCGCTAAGGGACCTCGGAATCAGGCGGTAAGGGTCGGCGCTGTTTACGCCGCCGTAAACCCCTTACCGCCTGGGTCCTAATGAGGCCCTGTGAGAGCAAGGCAAGAAGTGGGTCGTCCCTATATCCCTGAGACTGTGAGTGTAAAGCAAGAAGTGGTTCGGCACTATATCCCTAAGGCTGTGAGTGTAAGCAAGAAACGGCCCAGCACTATATCCCTAAGACTGTGAGAGTAATGGAACAAGCAGCCCAGCACTATATTCCTGTCACTGTGAGAGTAAACCAAGAAGCGGCTGAGCACTATATCCCTGAGACTGTGAGAGTAATTCAACAAGCGGCCCAGCACTATATTCATGTCACTGTAGGAGTAAGCCAAGAAGCGGCCCAGCACTATATTCCTGAGACTGTGAGAGCAAGCCAAGAAGCAGTTCAGCACTATATTCCTTCACTGTGAGAGTAAGCCAAGAAGCGGCCCAGCACTGTATCGGCGACACTGTGAGAGTAAGCCAAGAAGCGGCCCAGCACTGTATTCCTGTCACTGTGAGAGTAAGCCAAGAAGCGGGTCAGCACTCTATCCCTGAAACTGTGAGAGTAAGCGAAGAAGTGTGCCAGTACTGTATCGCTGAGTCTGAGAGTAAGCCAAGAAGCGGCCCAGCACTATATCAGTGACACTGTGAGAGTAAGCCAAGAAGCGGCCCAGCACTGTATTCCTAAAACTGTGAGAGTAAGCCAAGAAGCAGGCCAGCACTGTATCCCTCAGACTGAGAGTAAGCCAAGAAGCGGGTCAGCACTCTATCCCTGAAACTGTGAGAGTGAGCCAAGAAGCGGGCCAGCACTGTATCCCTGACACTGTGAGAGTAAGCCAAGAAGCGGCCCAGCACTGTATTCCTAAGACTGTGAGAGTATGCCAAGAAGCAGGCCAGCACTGTATCCCTCAGACTGAGAGTAAGCCAAGAAGCGGGTCAGCACTCTATCCCTGAAACTGTGAGAGTGAGCCAAGAAGCGGACCAGCACTGTATCCCTGAGACTGTGAGAGTGAGCCAAGAAGCGGGTCAGCACTGTATCCCTGAGACTGTGAGAGTAAGCCAAGAAGCGGGCCAGCCCTGTATCCCTGAGACTCTGAGAGTAAGCCAAGAAGCGGGCCAGCACTGTATCCCTGAGACTGTGAGAGTGAGCCAAGAAGCGGGCCATCACTGTATCCCTGAGACTGTGAGAGTAAGCCAAGAAGCGGGCCAGCTCTGTATCCCTGAGACTGAGAGTAAGCCAAGAAGTGGGTCAGCACTGTATCCCTGAGACTGTAAGAGTAAGCCAAGAAGCGGCCAGCACTGTATACCTGAGACTGTGAGAGTAAGCCAAGAAGAGGCCCAGCACTATATTCCTGTTACTGTGAGAGTAAGCCAAGAAGCGGCCCAGCACTATATCCCTGAGACTGTGAGAGTAAGCCAAGAAGCGAGCCAGTGCTGTATCCCTGAGTCTGAGAGTAAGCCAAGAAGTGGGTCAGCACTATATCACTGAGACTGTGAGAGTAAGCCAAGAAGCGGGCCAACACTGTATCCCTCAGACTGAGAGTAAGCCAAGAAGCGGGTCAGCACTCTATCCCTGAAACTGTGAGAGTGAGCCAAGATGCGGGCCAGCACTGTATCCCTGACATTGTGAGAGTAAGCCAAGAAGCGGCCCAGCACTGTATTCCTAAGACTGTGAGAGTAAGCCAAGAAGCAGGCCAGCACTGTATCCCTCAGACTGAGAGTAAGCCAAGAAGCGGGTCAGCACTCTATCCCTGAAACTGTGAGAGTGAGCCAAGAAGCGGGCCAGCACTGTATCCCTGAGACTGTGAGAGTGAGCCAAGAAGCGGGTCAGCACTGTATCCCTGAGACTGTGAGAGTAAGCCAAGAAGTGGGCCAGCCCTGTATCCCTGAGACTCTGAGAGTAAGCCAAGAAGCGGGCCAGCACTGTATCCCTGAGACTATGAGAGTAAGGCAAGAAGCGGGCCAGCACTGTATCCCTGAGACTGTGGGAGTAAGCCAAGAATCGGGCCAGCGCTGTATCCCTGTGACTGTGAGAGTAAGCCAAGAAGCAGGTCGGCACTATATCCCTGAGACTGTGAGAGTAAGCCAAGAAGTGGGTCAGCACTGTATCTCTGAGACTGTGAGAGTAAGCCAAGAAGCGGGCCAGCACTGTATCCCTGAGACTGAGAGTAAATCAAGAAATGGGTCAGCACTGTATCCCTGAGACTGTGAGAGTAAGCCAAGAAGCAGGCCAGCGCTGTATCCCCGAGACTGAGAGTAAGCCAAGAAGTGGGTCAGCACTGTATCCCTGAGACTGTGAGAGTAAGCCAAGAAGCGGGCCAGCACTGTATCCCTGAAACTGAGAGTAAGCCAAGAAGTGGGTCAGCACTGTATCGTTGAGACTGTGAGAGTGAGCCAAGAAGCGGGCCAGCACTGTATCCCTGAGACTGTGAGAGTAAGCCAAGAAGCGGGCCAGCACTGTATCCCTAAGACTGAGAGTAAACCAAGAAGTGGGTCAGCACTGTATCCCTGAGACTGTGAGAGTGAGCCAAGAAGCGGGCCAGCACTGTATCCCTGAGACTGTGAGAGTAAGCCAAGAAGCGAGCCAGCGCTGTATCCCTGAGACTGAGAGTAAGCCAAGAAGTGGGTCAGCACTGTATCCCTGAGACTGTGAGAGTAAGCCAAGAAGCGGGCCAGCACTGTATCCCTGAGACTATGAGAGTAAGGCAAGAAGCGGGCCAGCACTGTATCCCTGAGACTGTGGGAGTAAGCCAAGAATCGGGCCAGCCCTGTATCCCTGAGACTCTGAGAGTAAGCCAAGAAGCGGGCCAGCACTCTATCCCTGAGACTGTGAGAGTAAGCCAAGAAGCGGGCCATCACTGTATCCCTGAGACTGTGGGAGTAAGCCAAGAAGCGGGCAAGCTCTGTATCCCTGAGACTGAGAGTAAGCCAAGAAGTGCGTCAGCACTGTATCCCTGAGACTGTAAGAGTAAGCCAAGAAGCGGGCCAGCGCTGTATCCCTGAGACTGTGAGAGTAAGCCAAGAAGAGGCCCAAGACTATATTCCTGTTACTGTGAGAGTAAGCCAAGAAGCGGCCCAGCACTATATCCCTGAGACTGTGAGAGTAAGGCAAGAAGCGGGCCAGCTCTGTATCCCTGAGACTATGAGAGTAAGGCAAGAAGCGGGCCAGCACTGTATCCCTGAGACTGTGAGAGTAAGCCAAGAAGCGAGCCAGCGCTGTATCCCTGAGACTGAGAGTAAGCCAAGAAGTGGGTCAGCACTGTATCCCTGAGACTGTGAGCGTAAGCCAAGAAGCAGGTTGCCACTATATCCCTGAGACTGTGAGAGTAAGCCAAGAAGTGGGTCAGCACTATATCACTGAGACTGTGAGAGTAAGCCAAGAAGCGGGCCAGCACTGTATCCCTCAGACTGAGAGTAAGCCAAGAAGCGGGTCAGCACTCTATCCGTGAAACTGTGAGAGTGAGCCAAGAAGCGGGCCAGCACTGTATCCCTGACACTGTGAGAGTAAGCCAAGAAGCGGCCCAGCACTGTATTCCTAAGACTGTGAGAGTAAGCCAAGAAGCAGGCCAGCACTGTATCCCTCAGACTGAGAGTAAGCCAAGAAGCGGGTCAGCACTTTCATCCCTGAAACTGTGAGAGTGAGCCAAGAAGCGGGCCAGCACTGTATCCCTGAGACTGTGAGAGTGAGCCAAGAAGCGAGTCAGCACTGTATCCCTGAGACTGTGAGAGTAAGCCAAGAAGCGGGCCAGCCCTGTATCCCTGAGACTCTGAGAGTAAGCCAAGAAACGGGCCAGCACTGTATCCCTGAGACTATGAGAGTAAGGCAAGAAGCGGGCCAGCACTGTATCCCTGAGACTGTGGGAGTAAGCCAAGAATCGGGCCAGCGCTGTATCCCTGAGACTGTGAGAGTAAGCTAAGAAGCAGGTCGGCACTATATCCCTGGGACTGTGAGAATAAGCCAAGAAGTGGGTCAGCACTGTATCTCTGAGACTGTGAGAGTAAGCCAAGAACGCACTGTATCCCTGAGACTGAGAGTAAATCAAGAAATGGGTCAGCACTGTATCCCTGAGACTGTGAGAGTAAGCCAAGAAGCAGGCCAGCGCTGTATCCCTGAGACTGAGAGTAAGCCAAGAAGTGGGTCAGCACTGTATCCCTGAGACTGTGAGAGTAAGCCAAGAAGCGGGCCTGCACTGTATCCCTGAAACTGAGAGTAAGCCAAGAAGTGGGTCAGCACTGTATCGCTGAGACTGTGAGAGTAAGCTAAGAAGCGGGCCAGCGCTGTATCCCTGAGACTGAGAGTAAGCCAAGAAGTGGGTCAGCACTGTATCCCCGAGACTGTGAGAGTAAGCCAAGAAGCAGGTCGGCACTATATCCCTGAGACTTTGAGAGTAAGCCAAGAAGAGGCCCAGGACTATATTCCTGTTACTGTGAGAGTAAGCCAAGAAGCGGCCCAGCACTATATCCCTGAGACTGTGAGAGAAGCGGGCCAGCTCTGTATCCCTGAGACTATGAGAGTAAGGCAAGAAGCGGGCCAGCACTGTATCCCTGAGACTGTGAGAGTAAGCCAAGAAGCGAGCCAGCGCTGTATCCCTGAGACTGAGAGTAAGCCAAGAAGTGGGTCAGCACTGTATCCCTGAGACTGTGAGAGTAAGCCAAGAAGCAGGTTGCCACTATATCCCTGAGACTGTGAGAGTAAGCCAAGAAGCGGGCCAGCACTGTATCCCTGAGAGTGAGAGTAAGCCAAGAAGTGGGTCAGCACTGTATCCCTGAGACTGTGAGAGTAAGCCAAGAAGCAGGCCAGCATTGTATATCTGAGACTGTGAGAGTAAGCCAAGAAGCGGCCATCACTGTATCCCTGAGACTGTGAGAGTAAGCCAAGAAGCGGGCCAGCTCTGTATCCCTGAGACTGAGAGTAAGCCAAGAAATGGGTCAGCACTGTATCCCTGAGACTGTAAGAGTAAGCCAAGAAGCGGGCCAGCGCTGTATCCCTGAGACTGTGAGAGTAAGCCAAGAAGCGGCCCAGCACTATATCCCTGAGACTGTGAGAGTAAGGCAAGAAGCGGGCCAGCTCTGTATCCCTGAGACTGAGAGTAAGCCAAGAAATGGGTCAGCACTGTATCCCTGAGACTGTAAGAGTAAGCCAAGAAGCGGGCCAGCGCTGTATCCCTGAGACTGTGAGAGTAAGCCAAGAAGCGGCCCAGCACTATATCCCTGAGACTGTGAGAGTAAGGCAAGAAGCGGGCCAGCTCTGTATCCCTGAGACTATGAGAGTAAGCCAAGAAGTGGGTCAGCACTATATCACTGAGACTGTGAGAGTAAGCCAAGAAGCGGGCCAACACTGTATCCCTCAGACTGAGAGTAAGCCAAGAAGCGGGTCAGCACTCTATCCCTGAAACTGTGAGAGTGAGCCAAGATGCGGGCCAGCACTGTATCCCTGACATTGTGAGAGTAAGCCAAGAAGCGGCCCAGCACTGTATTCTTAAGACTGTGAGAGTAAGCCAAGAAGCAGGCCAGCACTGTATCCCTCAGACTGAGAGTAAGCCAAGAAGCGGGTCAGCACTCTATCCCTGAAACTGTGGGAGTGAGCCAAGAAGCGGGCCAGCACTGTATCCCTGAGACTGTGAGAGTGAGCCAAGAAGCGGGTCAGCACTGTATCCCTGAGACTGTGAGAGTAAGCCAAGAAGTGGGCCAGCCCTGTATCCCTGAGACTCTGAGAGTAAGCCAAGAAGCGGGCCAGCACTGTATCCCTGAGACTATGAGAGTAAGGCAAGAAGCGGGCCAGCACTGTATCCCTGAGACTGTGGGAGTAAGCCAAGAATCGGGCCAGCGCTGTATCCCTGTGACTGTGAGAGTAAGCCAAGAAGCAGGTCGGCACTATATCCCTGAGACTGTGAGAGTAAGCCAAGAAGTGGGTCAGCACTGTATCTCTGAGACTGTGAGAGTAAGCCAAGAAGCGGGCCAGCACTGTATCCCTGAGACTGAGAGTAAATCAAGAAATGGGTCAGCACTGTATCCCTGAGACTGTGAGAGTAAGCCAAGAAGCAGGCCAGCGCTGTATCCCCGAGACTGAGAGTAAGCCAAGAAGTGGGTCAGCACTGTATCGTTGAGACTGTGAGAGTGAGCCAAGAAGCGTGCCAGCACTGTATCCCTGAGACTGTGAGAGTAAGCCAAGAAGCGGGCCAGCACTGTATCCCTAAGACTGAGAGTAAACCAAGAAGTGGGTCAGCACTGTATCCCTGAGACTGTGAGAGTGAGCCAAGAAGCGGGCCAGCACTGTATCCCTGAGACTGTGAGAGTAAGCCAAGAAGCGAGCCAGCGCTGTATCCCTGAGACTGAGAGTAAGCCAAGGAGTGGGTCAGCACTGTATCCCTGAGACTGTGAGAGTAAGCCAAGAAGCGGGCCAGCACTGTATCCCTGAGACTATGAGAGTAAGGCAAGAAGCGGGCCAGCACTGTATCCCTGAGACTGTGGGAGTAAGCCAAGAATCGGGCCAGCCGTGTATCCCTGAGACTCTGAGAGTAAGCCAAGAAGCGGGCCAGCACTCTATCCCTGAGACTGTGAGAGTAAGCCAAGAAGCGGGCCATCACTGTATCCCTGAGACTGTGGGAGTAAGCCAAGAAGCGGGCAAGCTCTGTATCCCTGAGACTGAGAGTAAGCCAAGAAGTGCGTCAGCACTGTATCCCTGAGACTGTAAGAGTAAGCCAAGAAGCGGGCCAGCGCTGTATCCCTGAGACTGTGAGAGTAAGCCAAGAAGAGGCCCAAGACTATATTCCTGTTACTGTGAGAGTAAGCCAAGAAGCGGCCCAGCACTATATCCCTGAGACTGTGAGAGTAAGGCAAGAAGCGGGCCAGCTCTGTATCCCTGAGACTATGAGAGTAAGGCAAGAAGCGGGCCAGCACTGTATCCCTGAGACTGTGAGAGTAAGCCAAGAAGCGAGCCAGCGCTGTATCCCTGAGACTGAGAGTAAGCCAAGAAGTGGGTCAGCACTGTATCCCTGAGACTGTGAGCGTAAGCCAAGAAGCAGGTTGCCACTATATCCCTGAGACTGTGAGAGTAAGCCAAGAAGTGGGTCAGCACTATATCACTGAGACTGTGAGAGTAAGCCAAGAAGCGGGCCAGCACTGTATCCCTCAGACTGAGAGTAAGCCAAGAAGCGGGTCAGCACTCTATCCGTGAAACTGTGAGAGTGAGCCAAGAAGCGGGCCAGCACTGTATCCCTGACACTGTGAGAGTAAGCCAAGAAGCGGCCCAGCACTGTATTCCTAAGACTGTGAGAGTAAGCCAAGAAGCAGGCCAGCACTGTATCCCTCAGACTGAGAGTAAGCCAAGAAGCGGGTCAGCACTTTCATCCCTGAAACTGTGAGAGTGAGCCAAGAAGCGGGCCAGCACTGTATCCCTGAGACTGTGAGAGTGAGCCAAGAAGCGAGTCAGCACTGTATCCCTGAGACTGTGAGAGTAAGCCAAGAAGCGGGCCAGCCCTGTATCCCTGAGACTCTGAGAGTAAGCCAAGAAACGGGCCAGCACTGTATCCCTGAGACTATGAGAGTAAGGCAAGAAGCGGGCCAGCACTGTATCCCTGAGACTGTGGGAGTAAGCCAAGAATCGGGCCAGCGCTGTATCCCTGAGACTGTGAGAGTAAGCTAAGAAGCAGGTCGGCACTATATCCCTGAGACTGTGAGAATAAGCCAAGAAGTGGGTCAGCACTGTATCTCTGAGACTGTGAGAGTAAGCCAAGAACGCACTGTATCCCTGAGACTGAGAGTAAATCAAGAAATGGGTCAGCACTGTATCCCTGAGACTGTGAGAGTAAGCCAAGAAGCAGGCCAGCGCTGTATCCCTGAGACTGAGAGTAAGCCAAGAAGTGGGTCAGCACTGTATCCCTGAGACTGTGAGAGTAAGCCAAGAAGCGGGCCTGCACTGTATCCCTGAAACTGAGAGTAAGCCAAGAAGTGGGTCAGCACTGTATCGCTGAGACTGTGAGAGTAAGCTAAGAAGCGGGCCAGCGCTGTATCCCTGAGACTGAGAGTAAGCCAAGAAGTGGGTCAGCACTGTATCCCCGAGACTGTGAGAGTAAGCCAAGAAGCAGGTCGGCACTATATCCCTGAGACTTTGAGAGTAAGCCAAGAAGAGGCCCAGGACTATATTCCTGTTACTGTGAGAGTAAGCCAAGAAGCGGCCCAGCACTATATCCCTGAGACTGTGAGAGTAAGGCAAGAAGCGGGCCAGCTCTGTATCCCTGAGACTATGAGAGTAAGGCAAGAAGCGGGCCAGCACTGTATCCCTGAGACTGTGAGAGTAAGCCAAGAAGCGAGCCAGCGCTGTATCCCTGAGACTGAGAGTAAGCCAAGAAGTGGGTCAGCACTGTATCCCTGAGACTGTGAGAGTAAGCCAAGAAGCAGGTTGCCACTATATCCCTGAGACTGTGAGAGTAAGCCAAGAAGCGGGCCAGCACTGTATCCCTGAGAGTGAGAGTAAGCCAAGAAGTGGGTCAGCACTGTATCCCTGAGACTGTGAGAGTAAGCCAAGAAGCAGGCCAGCATTGTATATCTGAGACTGTGAGAGTAAGCCAAGAAGCGGCCATCACTGTATCCCTGAGACTGTGAGAGTAAGCCAAGAAGCGGGCCAGCTCTGTATCCCTGAGACTGAGAGTAAGCCAAGAAATGGGTCAGCACTGTATCCCTGAGACTGTAAGAGTAAGCCAAGAAGCGGGCCAGCGCTGTATCCCTGAGACTGTGAGAGTAAGCCAAGAAGCGGCCCAGCACTATATCCCTGAGACTGTGAGAGTAAGGCAAGAAGCGGGCCAGCTCTGTATCCCTGAGACTATGAGAGTAAGGCAAGAAGCGGGCCAGCACTGTATCCCTGAGACTGTGAGAGTAAGCCAAGAAGCGAGCCAGCGCTGTATCCCTGAGACTGAGAGTAAGCCAAGAAGTGGGTCAGCACTCTATCCCTCAGACTGAGAGTAAGCCAAGAAGCGGGTCAGCACTCTATCCCTGAAACTGTGAGAGTGAGCCAAGAAGCGGGCCAGCACTGTATCCCTGACACTGTGAGAGTAAGCCAAGAAGCGGCCCAGCACTGTATTCCTAAGACTGTGAGAGTAAGCCAAGAAGCAGGCCAGCACTCTATCCCTGAAACTGTGAGAGTGAGCCAAGAAGCGGGCCAGCACTGTATCCCTGAGACTGTGAGAGTGAGCCAAGAAGCCGGCCAGCACTGTATCCCTGAGACTGTGAGAGTAAGCCAAGAAGCGGCCCAGCACTGTATTCCTAAGACTGTGAGAGTAAGCCAAGAAACGGGTCAGCACTCTATCCCTGAAACTGTGAGAGTGAGCCAAGAAGCGGGCCAGCACTGTATCCCTGAGACTGTGAGAGTGAGCCAAGAAGCGAGTCAGCACTGGATCCCTGAGACTGTGAGAGTAAGCCAAGAAGCCAAGAAGCAGGTTGCCACTATATCCCTGAGACTGTGAGAGTAAGCCAAGAAGTGGGTCAGCACTATATCACTGAGACTGTGAGAGTAAGCCAAGAAGCGGGCCAGCACTCTATCCCTCAGACTGAGAGTAAGCCAAGAAGCGGGTCAGCACTCTATCCCTGAAACTGTGAGAGTGAGCCAAGAAGCGGGCCAGCACTGTATCCCTGACACTGTGAGAGTAAGCCAAGAAGCGGCCCAGCACTGTATTCCTAAGACTGTGAGAGTAAGCCAAGAAGCAGGCCAGCACTGTATCCCTCAGACTGAGAGTAAGCCAAGAAGCGGGTCAGCACTCTATCCCTGAAACTGTGAGAGTGAGCCAAGAAGCGGGCCAGCACTGTATCCCTGAGACTGTGAGAGTGAGCCAAGAAGCGAGTCAGCACTGTATCCCTGAGACTGTGAGAGTAAGCCAAGAAGCGGGCCAGCCCTGTATCCCTGAAACTCTGAGAGTAAGCCAAGAAGCGGGCCAGCACTGTATCCCTGAGACTATGAGAGTAAGGCAAGAAGCGGGCCAGCACTGTATCCCTGAGACTGTGGGAGTAAGCCAAGAATCGGGCCAGCGCTGTATCCCTGAGACTGTGAGAGTAAGCTAAGAAGCAGGTCGGCACTATATCCCTGAGACTTTGAGAGTAAGCCAAGAAGTGGGTCAGCACTGTATCTCTGAGACTGTGAGAGTAAGCCAAGAAGCGGGCCTGCACTGTATCCCTGAGACTGAGAGTAAATCAAGAAATGGGTCAGCACTGTATCCCTGAGACTGTGAGAGTAAGCCAAGAAGCAGGCCAGCGCTGTATCCCTGAGACTAAGAGTAAGCCAAGAAGTGGGTCAGCACTGTATCCCTGAGACTGTGAGAGTAAGCCAAGAAGCGGGCCTGCACTGTATCCCTGAAAATGAGAGTAAGCCAAGAAGTGGGTCAGCACTGTATCGATGAGACTGTGAGAGTAAGCTAAGAAGCGGGCCAGCGCTGTATCCCTGAGACTGAGAGTAAGCCAAGAAGTGGGTCAGCACTGTATCCCTGAGACTGTGAGAGTAAGCCAAGAAGCACGTCGGCACTATATCCCTGAGACTGTGAGAGTAAGCCAAGAAGTGGGTCAGCGCTGTATCCCTGAGACTGTGAGAGTAAGCCAAGAAGCGGGCCGGCACTGTATCCCTGAAACTGAGAGTAAGCTAAGAAGCAGGCCAGCACTGTATCTCTGAGACTGTGAGAGTAAGCTAAGAAGCGGGCCAGCGCTGTATCCCTGAGACTGAGAGTAAGCCAAGAAGTGGGTCAGCACTGTATCCCTGAGACTGTGAGAGTAAGCCAAGAAACAGGCCATCGTTGTATCCCTGAGACTGAGAGTAAGCCAAGAAGTGGGCCGGCACTGTATCCCTGAAACTTAGAGTAAGCTAAGAAGCAGGTCAGCACTGTATCCCTGAGACTGTGAGAGTAAGCTAAGAAGCGGGCCAGCGCTGTATCCCTGAGACTGAGAGTAAGCCAAGAAGAGGCCCAGCACTATATTCCTGTTACTGTGAGAGTAAGCCAAGAAGCGGCCCAGCACTATATCCCTGAGACTGTGAGAGTAAGGCAAGAAGCAGGCCAGCTCTGTATCCCTGAGACTATGAGAGTAAGGCAAGGAGCGGGCCAGCACTGTATCCCTGAGACTGTGAGAGTAAGCCAAGAAGCAGGCCAGCGCTGTATCCGTGAGACTGAGAGTCAGCCAAGAAGTGGGTCAGCACTGTATCCCTGAGACTGTGAGAGTAAGCCAAGAAGCAGGTCGGCACTATATCCCTGAGACTGTGCGAGTAAGCCAAGAAGTGGGTCAGCACTGTATCCCTGAGACTGTGAGAGTAAGCCAAGAAGCGGGCCAGCACTGTCTCCCTGAGACTGAGAGTAAGCCAAGAAGTGGGTCAGCACTGTATCCCTGAGACTGTGAGAGTAAGCCAAGAAACAGGCCATCATTGTATCCCTGAGACTGAGAGTAAGCCAAGAAGTGGGTCAGCACTGTATCCCTGAGACTGTGAGAGTAAGCCAAGAAGCGGGCCAGCACTGTATCCCTGAAACTGAGAGTAAGCCAAGAAATGCGTCAGAACCGTATCGCTGAGACTGTGAGAGTAAGCTAAGAAGCGGGCCAGCACTGTATCCCTGAGACTGTGAGAGTAAGCTAAGAAGCGGGCCAGCGCTGTATCCCTGAGACTGAGAGTAAGCCAAGAAGTGGGTCAGCACTGTATCCCTGAGACTGTGAGAGTAACCCAAGAAGCAGGTCGACACTATATCCCTGAGACTGTGAGAGTAAGCCAAGAAGTGGGTCAGCACTGTATCCCTGAGACTGTGAGAGTAAGCCAAGAAGCGGTCCAGCACTGTATCCCTGAGACTGAGAGTAAGCCAAGAAGTGGGTCAGCACTGTATCCCTGACACAGTGAGAGTAAGCCAAGAAGTGGGTCAGCACTGTATCCCTGAGACTGTGAGAGTAAGCCAAGAAGCGGGCCAGCACTGTATCCCTGCGACTGAGAGTAAGCCAAGAAGTGGGTCAGCACTGTATCGCTGAGACTGTGAGATTAAGCCAAGAAGCGGGCCAGCACTGTATCCCTGAGACTGTGAGAGTAAGCTAAGAAGCGGGCCAGCGCTGTATCCCTGAGACTGAGAGTAAGCCAAGAAGTGGGTCAGCACTGTATCCCTGAGACTGTGAGAGTAAGCCAAGAAGCGGGCCAGCACTGTAACCCTGAGATTGAGAGTAAGCCAAGAAGTGGGTCAGCACTGTATCGCTGAGACTGTGAGAGTAAGCCAAGAAGAGGGCCAGCACTGTATCCCTGAGACTGTGAGAGTAAGCTAAGAAGCGGGCCAGCGCTGTATCCCTGAGACTGAGAGTAAGCCAAGAAGTGGGTCAGCACTGTATCCCTGAGACTGTGAGAGTAAGCCAAGAAGCAGGTCGGCACTATATCCCTGAGACTGTGAGAGTAAGCCAAGAAGTGGGTCAGCACTGTATCCCTGAGACTGTGAGAGTAAGCCAAGAAGCGGTCCAGCACTGTATCCCTGAGACTGAGAGTAAGCCAAGAAGTGGGTCACCACTGTATCCCTGAGACTGAGAGAGTAAGCCAAGAAGCAGGCCTGCGCTATATCCCTGAGACTGAGAGTAAGCCAAGAAGTGGGTCAGCACTGTATCCCTGACATTGTGAGAGTAAGCCAAGAAGTGGGTCAGCACTGTATCGCTGAGACTATGAGATTAAGCCAAGAAGCGGGCCAGCACTGTATCCCTGAGACTGTGAGAGTAAGCTAAGAAGCGGGCCAGCGCTGTATCCCTGAGACTGAGAGTAAGCCAAGAAGTGGGTCAGCACTGTATCCCTGAGACTGTGAGAGTAAGCCAAGAAGCGGGCCAGCACTGTATCCCTGATACTGAGAGTAAGCCAAGAAGCGGGCCAGCACTGTATCCCTAAGACTGAGAGTAAGCCAAGAAGTGGGTCAGCACTGTATCCCTGAGACTGTGAGAGTGAGCCAAGAAGCGGGCCAGCACTGTATCCCTGAGACTGTGAGAGTAAGCTAAGAAGCGGGCCAGCGATGTATCCCTGAGACTGAGAGTAAGCCAAGAAGTGGGTCAGCACTGTATCCCTGAGACTGTGAGTGTAAGACAAGAAGAGGGCCAGTGCTGTATTCCTGAGACTGTGAGAGTAAGCCAAGAAGCGGGCCAGCACTGTATCCCTGAGACTGAGAGTAAGCCAAGAAGCGGGCCAGCACTATATCCCTGAGACTGAGAGTAAGCCAAGAAGCGGGCCAGCACTTTATCCCTGAGACTGTGAGAGTAAGCCAAGAAGCGGTCCAGCGCTGTATCACAGAGACTGTGAGAGTAAGCCAAGAGTAAAATTAATGATACCTGATCTGAGATATAAAAGTGAGGCTGATTCAAATGGTGTATCTTGTTTTGAGTCATTAATTAGTTAAATTATTTGGGGTCCATCCCCCCACCCCCTCCCTAAAGAAGGCTTGGGAACACCTGTGAATATTCCTGGCATAGGCACGGTGGCTGGGGTTAGGATGGGAGTCCAAGCGTGCAGTCGTTCCTGCATCATATAGTTTTGCTAACAGGGACTCTGAAAGAACTCATTAAATTATATAGGGGCCGGGATGGGGCTTGGGGCACGGTCACTAGTATAGGGAAAAGGGGGTTGTGAGGGAACACCCTCCCATAAAATAAATTGAGTTTTTTTTCGGTGAAATTCCTGTTGGTAAATCGACATGGCACTGTCGATCCAGTAGAGGAGCTTGGACTAGATCCTGGTCCCCACTGACTACTAGATAAGACAGAAATTTTGGTGAACTGATCTGCCGTCCCTTGTAAAACGGTCATGAACTGATATCCCCAGCTGATGCTCCTGACTGCTCCATGCACTGGTCAGCGGGTCACCCTCTGAACTCGGGCCTGGGCTCCTGCATGTCCAGTTGCCCCTGCACTGACTCCGGCACCCAAGCACTTAAGGGTCTGTATCTGCAGACCTACAGACCCTTCTCTCTGCACTTATGAGCCACCCGCTGGCTGCACTTGTGAGTTAACTGCGCTTCTCACTTCCGCTCCCCCCAGCACTTCTCCCCTTCCCTGCACTTGCGCGATCTGAATGACACAAGGCCTAGTAAGATTGTTATTTTGTCCTCCCTTTCTTTCCCCCTCCTTGTCTTGTCGTGTACAGGCGCATTATAAATGCCACATCATATCATGTCATATCATGAATCGACTCAGCACTATATATTATGGAGTCTGTGCGTATAAATCCAGAAGCGCCCTGGCACTATAGCCCTGAGAATGTGAGATTAAGCCAAGAAGCATCGCGGCACTATATCCCTGAGACTGCGAGAGTAAGCCAAGAAGTAACTTGACAATATGAGGGTCATTACGACCCTGGCGGTAGGGGGTTAACAGGGCCGGTAGAGCTGCCAGCCCCCTTAACCCCCCACTACCTCATTACGAGGTCTCCTCGCGGGACCCGCTAAGGACGCCTGGTAAAACCAGGCGTCCATAGCGGGTTCCGCAAGCAGAATAGCATGCCAACAACGGGCCCGTCATTAACGGGCCCGTTGTTAGCATGCTCCCCATTCCCATTGAGCCCTATGGGGGCTCGAATGGGAATGAGGATGGGTTCCTGGAATGGGGAAATACTGGGCCCTCTAAGGTCGGAATGGCCTGGTATTTCCCCATTCCAGGAACCCGGACACTGTACCCGGAATGGGGGTAGCCATGCCGCATATAGCAGCATGGCTACCTCCAAGGTTGTAATGAGCCAGGAAGCAGCACAGCACTATTGCCATGAGAGAGTGAGAGTAAACCAAGAAGCATCTCAGGATTATATAACAGAGACTGTGAGAGTAAGCCAAGAAGTGTCTCAGGATTATATAACGGAGACTGTGAGAGTAAGCCAAGAAGTGTCTCAGGATTATATAACGGAGACTGTGAGAGTAAGCCAAGAAGCGTCTCAGGATAAGCCAAGAAGTGTCTCAGGATTATATAACGGAGACTGTGAAAGTAAGCCAAGAAGCGGCTCAGCACGGTAGCCCTGAGACTGTGAGAGTAAGCCAAGAAGTAACTTGACACTATATCTGAGAGTCTGTGAAAGTAAGCCAGGAAGCAGCACAGCACTATTGCCATGAGACGGTGAGAGTAAGCCAATAAGCATCTCAGGATTATATAACGGAGACTGTGAGAGTAAACCAAGAAGCGGCTCAGCATGGTAGCCCTGAGACTGTGAGAGTAAGCCAAGAAGTAACTTGACACCATATCTGAGAGTCTGTGAAAGTAAGCCAGGAAGCAGCACAGCACTATTGCCATGAGACGGTGAGAGTAAGCCAATAAGCATCTCAGGATTATATAACGGAGACTGTGAAAGTAAGCCAAGAAGTGTCTCAACACTATTTAACGGAGACTGTGAGAGGAAGCCAAGAAGTAACTTGACACTATATTTTAGAGTCTGTGAAAGTAAGCCAGGAAGCAGCGCAGCACTATTGCCATGATACTGAAAACCCTGAGACTGTGAGAGTAAGCCAAGAAGTGTCTCGGCACTATATCCCTGAGACTTTGAGATGAGAGTAAGCTCAGAAGTAACTTGATGGTTGAATACAAATTGACCGAATCACAATTGACCGAATTACAATGGACCTTTTGCACAATTCACCAAATTTAAAAGGTCAATTAGGATATATATGCGGGGGGGGGTAACCCCCCACAACCCGCCACCCAATCCAAAGACTCCCGCAACCCCCAACCAATCCCCTTATATTATTATTAACCCAAACCACTATATACATAAAAATAACCAAACTGTCAATTGTACAGAAGGTCAATTAGGACAACTGTAATTCAGTCAATTGTATCATTCGTTCAATTTTATTCGAACAATTCTGTAATACCAACTTTACACTATGTCTGAGAGTCTGTGAAAGGAAGCCAAGAAGCAGCTCAGCACTACAACCATGAGGCAGTGAGAGTAAGCCAAGAAGCATCTCAGTAATATTTAACAGAGACTGTGAGAGAAAGCCAAGAAATGGATCGGTGCTATATCCCTGAGATTTTGAGAGTAAGCCAAGAAGTGGATCGGCGCTATATCCCTGAGACTTTGAGAGTAAGCTAAGAAGTGTATCGGCACTATATCCCTAAGACTTTGAGAGAAAGCCAAGAAGTGTATCGGCGCTATATCCCTGAGACTTTGAGTGTAAGCCAAGAAGTGGATCGGCACTATATCCCTGAGACTTTGAGAGTAAGCCAAGAAGTGGATCGGCACTATATCCCTGAGACTTTGAGAGTAAGCCAAGAAGTGGATTGCCACTATATCCCTGAGACTTTGAGAGTAAGCCAAGAAGTGGACTGGCACTATATCCCTGAGACTTTGAGAGTAAGCTGAGAAGTAACTTGACACTATATCTGAGAGACTATAAGAGTATGTCAGGAAGCGGCCCAGCACTATACCCCTGAGACTGCAAGATTAAGCCAAGAAGTGTCTTGGCACTATTTCACAGAGTTTGTGAGAGTAAGCCTAGGAGCGTCTCGGCACTGTATCTCTGAGGACATAATAAACAGTGCCATCACTGTACTAGGCCCACAGTGCTCCAGACCAGCTACTGTGGTTAAATGCATCCAGGTGGTCACGTGTTCATAGCGCCACGTCACCCTGAACATCAGATGTCATCTCTTTCATATCTAGATCTGAGGATCCCTTAAATGGCCCACTCATCCCACTGGACACAAGGTTTGGGATGAGGCTCAGGGTTGGCAGTAGTGTCAGTGACAAGGCCCCTAAAGGTATACGTGGCTGAATATTCATTACATGTACCTGCTGTGTTTACTCTGGCAATGCTTGCCAGCCCCGCCATTCCAGGAAATCACTCATGTGTTCCAGTCCAAAGGGAGCGACGCTGGAGTCCCGAGGCCCCCCACAGAGAATTGAGTGTACAGTTACCCGAGGGGCACACCCTTCCCCCGACCGCCACCAACCTGTGCCCTGGCGCTGCACCTCCTTCCTGTGACCAGGCACGGAGCAGGAGTGGCTGTGCGAGGACCCTGGACCGAAGCCAGAATTCCTGTCCAGGTCACAGAATAATGAAACACAGAGGAACAGTTTGATGGCTGGTGGTTAACCAACCCCTTGATATGCATTAACTGTTCAAGCGCCACACGAAAATAAATCTTTCACCTGGTACCCATGCCCTCAGAACAGGGTGGTCTACCCCTGCCCACACACACTCCTGGGCCTTCAGAGGAGCAGGATGGTGGCCAGCTGGGACCCATGCGGAAATAAAGCACATAATGCGGCTGGCAGTCCTGGCATGGCTCAGGAAACAGATCCAGAGTGGTGCTCGTGGGTTTCAGTGTTGCCAGGTGTGATGCTCACACCTGCCTCAAAATGTAGGTTCTGGGCTCTGTCACAGCAGAGGGATTACCAGAGTACTGGTACTCTCAAAAGAGGACTTTTTTGAATACACACAGGAAGGGTTGGAGTAACACAAACAAAGGATGGAGAATTCTCTGTAAAAAGAGTGCAGTTGCAGGAAACCCTCCTTCTTATTGAGGCCTTCAATGTACCAAAGAGCCCCTCGCACTTGTCCGGGAGGAGTCAGGAGCTCCTTCCGGCAGCGGCAGCTCTCCAGGGCATTTCCTGCTTGCCCTGCTTCCGGTCTGTCCCAGGTGGACTTGCAGAATCCAGTCATTATGGTTCCCCCAGCCAAGGGCAGTGTGCCACGTTCTGCGCTGGATCCTGGGCAAACCATGAGCCCACTACAGGCCCTGGTATCGATGAGCCCTTCTGGCAAGGATTCTGCGGCCTTAGTGAGCCATCGGGTCCCGATGTCTTAGTGCCAGCGGACCTTCCTGTGTCATGGCAGGACGGGAACTCCAAGCCCTCAAGCAGACCAGGAAGGCCGGGAAATCCTGGACCAAATCCACGGCGGAAGAGTCAAAGTAACTGACAAAGGCCTGTTTTATTATCAATCGTGTAAAACGGGGACAGTCATAAGTAACAAATCCTCAGAGCTCTCAGCTTTGTCAGGCGTGGCAATGGTTTACGAATAGAACATGCGTCATCGTTGACGCCACATCACAACAGTGGTTATAAAAACCTATGAGGTACTGGGATTGGTTAAAAGGAATTGTATACATATGGAAGATATAGAGGCTAGTCTTTTCTTTGGCTATACCTTATCTGATGGCTCCACCTGAGACTACCTGTACATTGATAATAGAGAATACATGTCATTTCTTTACCTCTCGATTGGCTGGTGCATTTACTTATGAGGCATCGTGAATTGAGGCTAAGGATTGCTTGGCGTGGACTTCACCAACCTGGATTACTTGGCGGGTCATCAACACACGAGTAACTGTAGACATCGAGAGGCCACTCTCCCAATTAAAACTTACCATCTCTAACTCTCTAGGCCATGAGCCAAGGCCCCTAGCTTTCAACTTAACCTTGTCCCGTATCCTAGTTCCGAGAACTTTTAAGGAGTTGCTGGCAGGTGCTTTCCTGTATATAGCGTTAGTGAATTGACACTGCTTTCAACTCTATGCATTGTGTGCTGAGACCACATTTGACTTATTTTGCACGTCTTTTACTGTGATTTCAGTGCATGTGGATAAGGGAGTCTTTACACTTGCTGTCCTCTAGGGACTTGGTCGAGCTACTTTTCTTCAATATTGTCTCCTGATTAATGAGCATCTGGTCTTTGATGAGTTGTTTTGTCCCTGGACCTGGACTTAATCTAAGAGAAATGTTTTCGTCGCTGGGCATTATCTTCCACTCTCCTCGGTGCCGGCCCGAGACTCCCTTTTCTACTATAACCCTGGCATGGGCTAAGCAGCTGGCTTTGGTGTTGCTCAGCCCAGTAATTTTAGCAAATTCAGCAGGTCTGCCCAGCTTGCAGGCCCCGTGTCTCCACTGATGCCTTTCAATCAATTGACTGTAGCTTCACCGTCCACCTTGTTTCACATGGCCACTCATTCTGGTGGCTCCCTTTGCATCTAAGCAGGCTTTTATGTGTATTTCTCATGCGTCTTGCGTCTAGTGTATATGTGTTCTACCCTATTGGGTGCAAGCATATCCTTCAGGTCTAAATGTAGTTTGACTTATTGTTTGCATAGCTTCATGGCGGATGTGTACATGCTTCCTGTCCAATGCATCTACGTGTGGCAGTTTCAACAGTGACGTCATTTGCGTTGGTACCCTTGTCACACTAGGTTCAGTTCTTCTTGATTCTGCACGTTCATCTCCTCTTTTATACTTCAGGATAAGATCGGTACAGTTGTCTGAAGGAGTATCGCCTTGTCCCCATGATATGGCTGAGGTGAGGAGAAGGCTCCATGAATGGTGCTCTCCTGTTGTTCCTTCGGTATCGAGGCAGGGGAGGGGCCAATGAGGTAGATGACATATTCATCTGTCTCCCGACAGGTGTCTCACTTTCAGCGAGCTCTCCTGGCTCTAATGTCTCACTGTCAGTGAGCCCTCCTGGCTCTAATGTCTCACTTTCAGTGAGCCCTCCTGGCTCTAAGTCCTCACTGTCAGTGATGAACCCTCCTGGCTCCAGTGTCTCATGTCAGTGAGCCCTCCTGGCTCTAGTGTCTCACTGTCAGCGAGCACTCCGGGCTCCAATGTCTCACTGTCAGCGAGCCCTCCTGGCTCTAAGTCCTCACTGTCAGTGAGCCCTCCTGGCTCCAGTGTCTTAGTGTCAGCGAGCCCTCCTGGCTCCAATGTCTCACTGTCAGCGAGCACTCCTGGCTCCAGCGTCTTAGTGTCAGCGAGCCCTCCTGGCTCTAATGTCTCCCTTTCAGCGAGCCCTCCTGGCTCTAAGTCCTCACTGTCAGTGATGAGCCCTCCTGCCTCTAAGTCCCCACTGTCAGTGATGAGCCCTCCTGGCTCTAGTGTCTCACTGTCAGCGAGCCCTCCTGGCTCTAATGTCTCACTGTCAGCAAATCCTCCTGGCTCCAATGTCTCACTGTCAGAGAGCCCTCCTGGCTCTAGTGTCTCAGTGTCAGATATCCTTCCCGGCTCCAGTATCTCACTGTCAGCAAGCCCTCATGGCTCCAGTGTCTCACTGTCAGCGAGCCCTCCTGGCTCCAGTGTCTTAGTGTCAGCGAGCCCTCCTGGCTCTGGTGTCTTAGTGTCAGCGAGCCCTCCTGGCTCCGGTGTCTTAGTGTCAGCGAGCCCTCCTGGCTCTAATGTCTCACTGTCAGCGAGCACTACTGGCTCTAATGTCTCACTGTCAGTGATGAGCCCTCCTGGCTCTAATGTCTCACTGTCAGAGAGCCCTCCTGCCTCTAATGTCTCACTGTCAGCGAGCCCTCCTGGCTCTAATGTCTCACTTTCAGCGAGCCCTCCTGGCTCTAATCTCTCACTTTCAGCGAGCCCTCCTGGCTCTAATGTCTCACTTTCAGCAAGCCCTCCTGGCTCTAAGTCCTCACTGTCAGTGATGAGCCCTCCTGGCTCCAGTGTCTCACTGTCAGCGAGCCCTCCTGGATACAGTGTCTCACTGTCAGCAAGCCCTCCTAGCTCTAATGTCTCACTGTCAGCGAGCCCTCCTGGCACTAATGTCTCACTTTCAGCAAGCCCTCCTGGCTCTAAGTCCTCACTGTCAGTGATGAGCCCTCCTGGCTCCAGTGTCTCACTGTCAGCTAGCCCTCCTGGCTCCAGTGTCTCACTGGCAGCAAGTCCTCCTGGCTCTAGTGTCTCACGGTCAGCGAGCCTTCCTGGCTCCTGTGTCTCACTGTCAGCAAGTCCTCCTAGCTCTAGTGTCTCACTGTCAGTGAGCCTTCCTGGCTCCAGTGTCCTAGTGACAGCAAGACCACCTGGCTCCAGTGTCTCAGTGTCAGATAGCCCTCCCGGCTCCAGTATCTCACGGTCAGCGAGCCCTCCTGGCTCCAGTGTCTTAGTGTCAGCAAACCCTCCTGGCTCCAGTGTCTTAGTGTCAGCGAGCCCTCCTGGCTTCAGTGTCTTAGTGTCAGCGAGCCCTCCTTTCTACAGTGTCTTAGTGTCAGCGAGCCCTCCTTTCTCCAGTGTCTTAGTGTCAGCGAACCCTCCTAGCTCCAGTGTCTCACTGTCAGCGAGCACTCCTGGCTCCAGTGTCTTAGTGTCAGATAACCCTCCTGGCTCCAGTGTCTCACTGTCAGCTAGCCCTCCTGGCTCCAGTGTCTCACTGGCAGCAAGTCCTCCTGGCTCTAGTGTCTCACGGTCAGTGAGCCTTCCTGGCTCCTGTGTCTCACTGTCAGCAAGTCCTCCTAGCTCTAGTGTCTCACTGTCAGTGAGCACTCCTGGCTCCAGTGTCTTAGTGTCAGATAACCCTCCTGGCTCCAGTGTCTCACTGTCAGCTAGCCCTCCTGGCTCCAGTGTCTCACTGGCAGCAAGTCCTCCTGGCTCTAGTGTCTCACGGTCAGTGAGCCTTCCTGGCTCCTGTGTCTCACTGTCAGCAAGTCCTCCTAGCTCTAGTGTCTCACTGTCAGTGAGCCTTCCTGGCTCCAGTGTCCTAGTGACAGCAAGACCACCTGGCTCCAGTGTCACAGTGTCAGATAGCCCTCCCGGCTCCAGTATCTCACGGTCAGCGAGCCCTCCTGGCTCCAGTGTCTTAGTGTCAGCGAACCTTCCTGGCTCCAGTGTCTTAGTGTCAGCGAGCCCTCCTGGCTTCAGTGTCTTAGTGTCAGCGAGCCCTCCTGGCTTCAGTGTCTTAGTGTCAGCGAGCCCTCCTTTCTCCAGTGTCTTAGTGTCAGCGAGCCCTCCTTTCTCCAGGGTCTTAGTGTCACCTTACCCTCCTGGCTCCAGTGTCTCACTGTCAGCGAGCACTCCTGGCTCCAGTGTCTTAGTGTCAGATAACCCTCCTGGCTCCAGTTTCTCACTGTCAGCGAGCCCTCCTTGCTCCAGTGTCTTAGTGTCAGCGAGCCCTCCTGGCTTGAGTGTCTTAGTGTCAGCGAGCCCTCCTTTCTCCAGTGTCTTAGTGTCAGCGAGCACTCCTGGCTCCAGTGTCTTAGTGTCAGCGCGCACTCCTGGCTCCAGTGTCTTAGTGTCAGCGAACCCTCCTGGCTCCAGTGTCTCACTGTCGGCGAGCCCTTCTGGCTCCAGTGTCTCACTGTCAATGAGTCCTCCTGGCTACAGTGTCTCACTGTCAATGAGCCCTCCTGGCTACAGTGTCCTAGGATTAGTGAGCCCTCCTGGTTACAGTATATCAGCCAGCTCTCCTGCCTCCAGCGTCTCAGTGTCAGTGTGGCTGCAGGCTCTCAATTTCAGTGTATAACTGTGTGTCCCCATGACCTGGTAGAAAAACATATAGAGCGATATGTAGTTTGATATAGTGGCTTATAAGGGGATATAGTTATAACTGCAAAGCACATCTGAAATTGCTTTATAATCCACTGCTTTTCTGGTACTTGTGCAGCTGCCAGACCACTCTGTGTATTTCTGTCTGGGCTGGGTGCCCCTTTCTTCTCTGCTGGGGAGGCTTGACACCTTCCCTGGAGAACAGGGCAAACTCCCACGAGGTTGGGTGTGAGCTAGGTTCTTCAAAGAGGACTTAAGCAACACAAAGGAGGGAAGTCAGACCGGGGGGGGGGGGGGGGGTTTGGGGGGGAGTCACAACAGGGGGGAAGTCACAACAGGGGGAAGTCACACCAGGGGGAGTCACCCCAGGTGAGATCGTTACTGGAGTCATTTTGATATGAGGGAAAATGGGGAAAGGTAACCAGATCAAGGGTCCTGCCATCTTGAAAATGTCGATGTCCCACTTCCTTCATGTGACCCCTCCTAACCTCCGGCAGACAGTGTAGGTACTCTTGGAGCTGAGATGAGATGGCAAAACCCTTGTTACAGCAGCAAGGATTGGCCCTTTACAGAAGGCTTGGAGAGGACCAATCTACATTGGCAAAATGACTATATAAGGGGGTCAGAACTCCCTCTCAAGTGAATCTTATTTGAATTATCTTCATGGAGCCATCTACCTGAAGGTCCTTATGAGATTTCACTAAAACCAGTTTGGGGTAAAGGCTGCCCAAAGTCTCCAGACCTTAGGCCGAAGATACAGATTTTTTAGGAAGGTGCCGGCCATCCCCAGTAACCCCTCCAGTAGACCATTTGCAGTGACCCGCTGCTTGGAAAGCCTGCCTGCTGCAGGAACTCTGCTACCCAGAACTCTGCCTGCTGCTGGAACTCCGGTACCTAGAAGTCTGCCTGCTGCAGGAACTCTGCTACCCAGAACTCTGCCTGCTGATATAACTGTGCTACCCAGAACTCTGCCTGCTGTAGGAACTCTGCTACCCAGAACTCTGCCTGCTGCTAGAACTCTGCTACACAGAACTCTGCCTGCTGCTGGAACTCTGGGACCCAGACCTCTGCCTGCTGCTGGAACTCTGGGACCCAGAACTCTGCCTGCTGCAGGAACTCTGCTTCCCAGAACTCTGCCTGCTACTGGAACTCTGCTACCCAGAACTCTGCCTGCTGCTGGAACTCTGCTACCCAGAACTCTGCCTGCTAAAGTAGCAAACTTGCAAATGTCCTCGACACCCAGACCGCCTGGCAAAGGCAGAAGATGGACTCACCTTTCCTCAGATGCTGAGGACAGGGTCTCACATCACCCGAGGGCCAGAGGAAGCTGCCCTTTACTTCTGGCACATCAGAGAACCCCTCAGACATCCAGTTCCACTGCTTTCCTGACTCTTCAAGCAGCTTCAAAGACCCACTCTAGTTTCTTTTGGCGTTCTATGCCTTGAACTGCTTTGAGCACCCCCAAGTCTGCTGACTTGACACCTGTTTTCTTCCAGCTTTCTTGAGCATTGAACTGTTGCGCCGCTGATCCGCAGCTCTGTGGTGAAGCAGCCAGGGCAGCTCGCTGCTGAAGTCCAGAGGCCTCACGAGCCACTGTTGAGGCTTCACACCTACAATTCACGTTCAGGGGCCTCACGGGCCACTGCTGAGGCTTCACACCTACAATTCACGTTCAGGGGCCTCACGGGCCACTGCTGAGGCTTCACACCTACAATTCACGTTGAGGGGCCTCACGGACCACTGTTTTTTTTTAACCTTTCTTTATTGGCATTTTACTCAACAATACAAACAACCTACAGAACCCCCCCTCTAACCCCCCCCCCGTGCATTCACAAAGGCATGGAATAATCCCACAATACATCATTCCAGATACAAAAAACATGGAAGGGAAGAGATGACAACTGACACTAGACACACCTTATCAATTGGCAGTCCAGGTCCAACACATTGTGAGCGACAAGCCCAACACCCCTCAAGTGGCACCTTCAGGAGTGCCCAGTCGCACCACATCTTCCACTTAGTCTCAAATCCGAACAGCAGCACGCTCCCGCAGTTCTCCTCACCGTGGTTCTTAAGTGGAACGCCGGTTAATAAGCGAGCTACTTCCTACGGGGTAAGTCAAGGCAGACATTCATACGACGAAAGGGGCCTGGAGCCCCCTCCAATTGGCTTCTTGAGAAGATACAACGTATAAGCATCCCAGAGCTGCCTATCATCCCAGCACTTCCCTTTCATTGTGCCCCAGCTTGTTTCCATATCATGACAATACAAAACATCTTCAGTCCATTGGGCGATTGTCGGGCCCCGTTTCCTACCCCACTGTGAGAGACGGGCCTCAACGACCGGTGGGGGGTGTCTGTACTTCCGCTCCCTATATGGTGGAGGAGAGGCACAGGAGACCCCAGCCAAGATTCTCTATTCGGTAGCAATGGTCGAGCAATCAAGGCCTAGCTTCTCAGGAGGTGATGCAGGCTGGTTCTTAAGTACAGTGTATCCCCCAAACCCCCACAAAGGAATATCCACACTCTGTATTGGTTAGAACACAGTCTTTATATAATCAATATTCAAGGTTATGTACATTTATCATGATAACTCACTTTGTACTCCAGCAAAATCTACAATGGCAAATATATACAATCCTAAAGTGGTACCACCCTAGATCTCATTCCAGTGCATTAACAATACTGTACAATGTCACACAGACCAATAGAGGGAAACCAGCAATAGAGAGAGGAGAGAAAATAAGATGGTTGAGCAATAGGCAGAATACTGGCCCCTACCACTAGGCACAGTTCCGTGTGGAGATCCCCCCACCTGGGCAACCTGTAAATAAAGATATAGCACAAGCCCAGTCCATATATTGCTCTGCAAGTCTTATTCTCTCCTATAATGTTTTTACCCCCCCAATGTACCTGGTGGAGTCGAGCTCCTCGAAGAGGCGTCGACAAACGTCGAGGAACTCGCTGTTCGGCGACGGGGAATCGACGGCCCTTCTTGAATGCCTTCCCTTTCAAGCGGGAGGCACGGGGCGTCGAAAGTCCGTCGACAAACGAGGTAGAACGATGTCGATGAGGCGGCAGCTTCGTCCGAGCGGTGCTCGTCGGTGTCGGAGCGTCGGCGTCCTGCTAGGCGGAGGTGTGCGGGGCACCTCGATGACAATAGTTCTGGACCGCAAAGATTGTAGAGACGGAGGCCCAGCGAGGGCGTCGAGTCGTCCGAGTCTTTGAGGTCGTCGGGTGGCGGGAAACCCACCGGCAGGTTTCTCCTCGGCGCGTTGGTCGTCCTCGACTTTCTCCGGCAGGATAAGCGGTCGACGATGCGGTCGAGAGAGTCCTTCGATTGAATGTTCTTAAGCAAAGGAGCGGACGGCTCCAGTCGTCGGCGGCACGGCGTCAAGTGGTTCCCACGGCTGGGCAACACAACTTCGACGGGCCTCCAGCGGTTACACAAACCTGCGAACCCTGGTCGACGGCAATGGACTTCGACGGCGTCGATGTCCGGGTGCTTCACCTCGATCTCCTCAGCGGTCCCGTCTCGGGTCGACAGCCTTTCGAGGGTCTGTCTTCCAGGGCGCTTCGGCGAAGATGGAGCGGTGCTCGATGGTCCCTCGGAGCACGGGAAGAGGGCGCCTTACCAGGTCCTCTCTCGGGTCAGCCCTCGACGAATTCGTCAGCCTTCGGATCGGGCGAAGCAAATGCCACAGCAAGTCTTCTTCTTCCAGCTGGACGTCGAGGATCAGCAGTTCCAGTTACTCGTAGAGTGGAGACTCAGCTCCCTGGCTGCTTTAGGAGCACAATGGTCGCTTCTCAACCAAAGGTCCCTTCTGAACACTTTCCAGTGGTGAGAGGTCCCCAGATATACTATCCTCTCTCTCATCCACGCTGCTGGCACACACTCAGCAGCCAATCATACTGCAGGGCATTCATGCAGTCAGTCAGCCAATCAGGCACACAGTGCATTCAGGCCACACTCCTCCCTTCCAGACACTCACAACAAGAAATGTGGATTGGGACAAGTACCCAGCCATTCAACACTACACACTGCATTCAGGCCAGTTTCGGGCAGGGCTGTCTCAGTCTTTGTCTCTCATGCCAGAAACCAGACAACCACAACAAGAAGTGTATATTGGTCACACACTCCATTCACCCAGGTCCCACCCACAGGAGGTACCCACAACATACAGCCACTGGGAAGGCTCCAGTCAGTCTAGCTGGGCCTTCACAACAATACCATACATGGAACTTCAACCCAACAGCCAGTCAGGGGGAAGGGACAGAGACAGGGCTTCCCAGGACTTTGGGAAAACAAGATAACAGGCAATAGAAAGCAAGAGGCCACAGGGGCCATCTTGTTTCCTATCAGGAATCAACAGATCCCAATGGCAGGGCCAGGGTATCCCAAAATGGAGGACACCCGGAGCACCTGTCAAATTCAGCACAGAGCTGCCACCAGCCCATACCCTGCTCTGGGGTCACCCACAGGTGCCCAAAAACATACACTAGGGGCACAGGGTTGTACCCCTACCCATGGGTGCCATAAGGGTATCCCATGGGTCTGTTCACCAAACCAAAAGAGAGAGCTGCACTGCCAGGAGTCCCACATGGACTCCGGGGCAGAAAACATAACAGATCACACGGTAAAAACAGTAAAAGGACAAGGATTCAGAGGCCCTGTCCCTCAGATGCATTTCCAGCATCACACTCGCCCCCCCCAGACTGAGGTGGAGGGTGTCTAATCTCCCACGGGATAGACACCCTCATCCAGACGGTCAACATACCTTCTGGAAAGGCCATCTGCATTATCGTGACTCTTCCCTGGTCTGTGCTCTATGGTGAAGTCTAGCCCTTGCAGGCTAATGGACCACCTGAGCAATTTCGGGTTCTCACCCTTCATCTGCATAAGCCACTTCAGGGGCTTATGATCTGTTTGGACCTTGAAGGTAGACCCCGTAAGGTAGGGCCTAAAACGCCTAAGGCTCCAAACTATGCTAAAACACTCCTTTTCAACAGTAGCCCACCTAAGTTCTCTACCCTTGAGTTGTCTACTGATGAATATGATAGGGTGTTCTCTCCCTTTGTCATCTAACTGGGACAAGACAGCTCCTATTCCGGTGTCGCAGGCATCCGTCTGGACGATAAAGGGTCGGCTGTAGTCAGGCGCACACAACACAGGTGCCCTACACAGACTTTCTTTCAAGCCATCAAAGGCCCTCTGACAGTCTTCGGTCCAATTAACCTTCCTAGGCTGCTTGGGTGACGTTAGAGCTGTCAGGGGGGCAGCTATGGTCCCATAGTCTGCCATGAAATTGCGATAGTACCCAGTGAGGCCCAAAAAGGCTCTCACCTGGGTTTGAGTAGTGGGAGTCTCCCAGTTCTGTACATCCTGTACTTCACTGGAGAGAGGTTGGATTTGACCCCCTCCTACCTCATGACCAAGATAGGTAACTTTCCCCTGAGCTATCTGGCACTTGGTGGCCTTGATAGTGAGGTCAGCCCTTTTCAAGGCCTGCAACACCTTATCCAGATGTGTCAAATGCTCTTCCCAGGTGGAACTGTAGACGGCAATGTCGTCTAAGTAAGCCACACAAAAGGCTTCCAGCCCACTGAGCGCATGGTTGACCAATCTCTGGAAGGTGGCGGGGGCATTCTTCAACCCAAAAGGCATGACCCTAAACTGGTAGAGTCCCTGAGGTGTTGAGAAGGCCGTCTTTTCCTTGGCATGGTCCGTCAGAGCTATTTGCCAATAGCCTGAAGTAAGGTCAAAGGTGCTCACAAACTTGGCAGCACCGATGGTGTCCACGAGCTCATCAGCCCGGGGCAATGGGTGCGCGTCAGTTTTGGTAACGGCATTGACTCCTCGGTAGTCCACACAGAACCTCCAATCCTTGGTACCCACCTGGGAACTTGCCTTGGGGACAAGGACCACTGGACTGGACCAGGGACTGGTTGAGGGTTCAATAACACCCAGATCCAACATCTTGGCGACCTCAGCCTGGATGTGGTTCTTGACGGTATCTGACATACGGTAGCACCTGCTTTTGACAGGCACACTGTCACCAGTGTCAATTTCATGCTTACACCACGGTGTAAGGCCCGGCTTCAGTGAAAACAGAGAGGCATACTGTTGGAGCAAAGCCCTACAGGCCCTCTGTTGCTCTGTTGTCAAATGTGGAGAGAGATGTACTCCCTCCACTGAGCCATCCTGAGGGTTGCTATGCAGCAAATCAGGAAGGGGCTCACTCTCATCCTCTTCTTGCCCAGAAGCTAGCAAGAGACATGAGACTTCTGCTCACCGGTGGAAAGGCTTGAGCCTGTTGACATGGAATATCTGAGGGGCTACCCCAGGGGCTCCCATGTCAACCAGATAATTGACTTCGCCCATCTTGGAGATGATCCTGAAGGGTCCAGTCCACTTGTCTGCCAAAGCTCTAGGCTTGGTAGGCTCCATCACAAGGATTTCCTGTCCCGGAGTCCAATCCACTTGCGAGGCTTTAAGGTCATGCCAGTACTTATTCAATTCCTGGCTGGCCTTGAGATTTGCTGTTGCCTGACCCATCATCTGTGTCATCCTCCGTCTGAGGCCTAACACATAGTCCCCCACTTGCTTGGCGGGACCCGGAGGGGTGGCTTCCAAGCCTTCTCGGATCAAGGCGAGGGGCCCCCTCACGGGATGTCCAAAGAGTAACTCAAAGGGGCTGAAACCAACACCCTCTTGAGGTACCTCCCTGTAAGCAAACAGCAGGGATGGCAGGAGGAGATCCTATTTCCTCCTTAGGGGTTCTTCCAAAGCCCCTAGCATGCCCTTGAGAGTTTTATTAAATCTCTCAACCAGACCATTGGTCTGGGGTGGTAAGAGGTGGAGAACTTGTAGGTTACCCCGCACTCTTTCCACATGGTTTTCATGTAACTAGACATGAAGTTGGATCCTCTGTCAGAGACAACCTCCTTGGGGAATCCAACATGGGTGAAAATGCCCAGGAGAGCCCTGGCAACCACCTTGGCCGTAACAGTCCGAAGGGGTATCGCCTCAGGGTACCTGGTGGCATGATCTACCAAGACCAGGATGAACCGATGTCCACCTGAAGTGGGAGGGTCAAGGGGATCGACGATGTCGATGCCCACCCTCTCAAATGGGGTGCCAACCACTGGCAACGGCTGCAGTGGGGCAATGACACTGCCTCCAGTCTTGCCAGACAACTGACAAGTTGGGCAGGTCCTGTAGTGGGACTCCACCTCTACTCCCATCCGTGGCCAGTAGAAATGGGCAGAGAGCCTCTGCTTAGTCTTCTTGGTCCCAAGATGACCAGCCAAGGGCACCTCATGTGCCAACTGCAGTAGGAAGGGCCTGTAAACCTGGGGTACCACCAACCTCTTGCGGGCACCAGGTTCAGGCTTAGTGGGCTCACTACCGGAAAATCCTAGGCACCTCTCCTTGTGCCTGGGCCAGGGCCTGTTTCCTCAGTCCCTCGAGAGAGTGGCACTCTCTCTGTCCCTTACAGAAGTCCGCCCGGGAGGGTCCCCCTTCAGCTAACAAGCATTGAAGGTCGGGATGATCCTCCGGGTTGAGAACCTCTCCCACAGGAGAGTCTTCTGCCTCTTCTCCCAAAGGAGTTGAGTTTGGGTTTTCCACTGGACCCAGCCCGTCCGGAGCATGGATCCCAATGGGTGCTGTCGGAACAGCAGGAAGAGAAGGTGCTCCCTCCACAGAGGTGGCCTTCTTGGTCTTCCTTCTTCTTGCCTTAGGCCTCGCCTTTGGCTCGGGTACCTGACCCACAGCCAGACCCGGTGTCACCTGCGACCTAGTGACTGCAGCAGCAGTCATGGGAAGACCATCCGAGATCAACCCCAACTCTACTAGATCATTCCCTAACAAAATGTTAGCAGGGACATTGTCCTGAACCAGGACAGGAAGCTTCGCTGTCTTGTCGCCAATCATGAGTGTGACTAAGGCTAGAGGTGATAATTTGGGAGGTCCACCAGCTAACCTGGTGGTTTGCAGAGGAGCACCTTCATAGTCCTCTGGCCTGAGCAGGGTCCTGTCCACCACTGTCATGCTTGCCCCAGTGTCTCTCAAACCAGTAGAAGGCTGGCCATTCAAGAGGACACTTCTCAAAAACCTACAGGTGTTCTGTGGGATAGTCGCCAGTTCTTCCGCATACTGATCCCAGGCCCCAAGGGACACTAAGGAAATCTCCACCGGAGCACCAAATGTGATCCCGGCAGAGGAGGGGAGGACCGTGGCCTCCACCTCAGACACGGGGTAAGGGTAGGTCAGGCTGACAGCCTGTACTCCAAGTGCCTTACCTTTACACTTGGGGTCACCCCTTTTGTGATCCAGAGCCCCACAGTCCCAACAAGCGCCAGGAGTGCGGGGTACGGTACTGGAACCACTGGGAGCGTGCTTTGCAGCAGGTGGACCACTACCTTATTCCCACCCCCAGATGACTTATCCCCACTAGATTTTTGGGTCTTAGGAGAGGAAGGTTTTGGTTTACCCGACTGTGACTGCTTGGGGGACTCTTCAGCTTTCTGAGAGGCCCCCTTTTCTTTGTCCTTGTCCTTCCCACTGGAGTCCTTAGGGGACACCCGGTGGGAGACCCACTTGTCAGCCAACCTAGCCAGCTTAAAGGGGTCCAGAATGTTCTGGTCAGCCACATACTGATGCAGCTCTGGTGAACAGGCTTCAGAGAAATGCTCAAAAAACAAGAGGTGGGACAATTCAACAAAAGTCTTAACCTTGTATCCATCGATCCACCCCATCATGTTCATGTGCGCAGCACTCACCCAGTCAACCCAAGACATATTCTCCTTTTTCTTAAAATCCCTGAACCTTCTAAGGTATTGGGTAGGTGTCTTGCCGAACTTGGCAATCAAAGCAGACTTCATACACTCGTACTGACCCCTTTCTTCCACACTCAGCTTCAGAATACAGTCATACCCGGTTTGAGGCACTCTGCTTAACAAACACTTCGCCCAATCTCTTTTATCCACATCATGAATCGCACAAGCCATTTCAAACGCTTCAATCCATTGGAGGATATCCGAACCCTCCACAAACACACCAACCAAATCTTTCATAAACTTGGTGGCTGGGGACCTGATACTCTCACTGGTTCTAGCTGAAGTCTCCACTCTAGCTTTCTCTAGCTGGATCCTCTGACATTCAGTGTCCTGGCTCTTGAGTTCAAGGTCCTTATTTTTGAGCTCCACTTGTTGAGCCAACTCCTCTTTCTTAAGCTCAGCATCTATTTCCAACTTGCGGTATTCAAAGGCCAATTTCATCCTTAATAACTCAAGCTCTAAGGAATTGCTGGAGTTTGGAACAGAGGCAGCAGGAATGGCGGCATTCCCAGAAACAGATTCAGCAGAAACCCCAGGGGCAGAGTCCTCATTGGTTGCATTCCCCCCTCATCAAGAGTTTCACTATCAGTCTGGTAGTCCACCAGGGCAGCTAACAGCTCAGCCCTAGACTTATCCACAAAGTCTAACTCCCTAGCTTCACAAGCACTCTGGAGAGCCTCCAAGCTCATCCGAGTTAATCTGCCATTCGCAATAGACTCCATTGTTTGTAATGCAGTTACCTTGTACACAACTAAACCTTAATTTAATAAAGGGCAAATATCCTTTGTAAGTGGCACGGTTATACACTGAGTCTTAAAACCATAAGCATCCCACCGCTTGCCACCAGTGTGAGAGACGGGCCTCAACGACCGGTGGGGGGTGTCTGTACTTCCGCTCCCTATATGGTGGAGGAGAGGCACAGGAGACCCCAGCCAAGATTCTCTATTCGGTAGCAATGGTCGAGCAATCAAGGCCTAGCTTCTCAGGAGGTGATGCAGGCTGGTTCTTAAGTACAGTGTATCCCCCAAACCCCCACAAAGGAATATCCACACTCTGTATTGGTTAGAACACAGTCTTTATATAATCAATATTCAAGGTTATGTACATTTATCATGATAACTCACTTTGTACTCCGGCAAAATCTACAATGGCAAATATATACAATCCTAAAGTGGTACCACCCTAGATCTCATTCCAGTGCATTAACAATACTGTACAATGTCACACAGACCAATAGAGGGAAACCAGCAATAGAGAGAGGAGAGAAAATAAGATGGTTGAGCAATAGGCAGAATACTGGCCCCTACCACTAGGCACAGTTCCGTGTGGAGATCCCCCCACCTGGGCAACCTGTAAATAAAGATATAGCACAAGCCCAGTCCATATATTGCTCTGCAAGTCTTATTCTCTCCTATAATGTTTTTACCCCCCCAATGTACCTGGTGGAGTCGAGCTCCTCGAAGAGGCGTCGACAAACGTCGAGGAACTCGCTGTTCGGCGACGGGGAATCGACGGCCCTTCTTGAATGCCTTCCCTTTCAAGCGGGAGGCACGGGGCGTCGAAAGTCCGTCGACAAACGAGGTAGAACGATGTCGATGAGGCGGCAGCTTCGTCCGAGCGGTGCTCGTCGGCGTCGGAGCGTCGGCGTCCTGCTAGGCGGAGGTGTGCAGGGCACCTCGATGACAATAGTTCTGGACCGCAAAGATTGTAGAGACGGAGGCCCAGCGAGGGCGTCGAGTCGTCCGAGTCTTTGAGGTCGTCGGGTGGCGGGAAACCCACCGGCAGGTTTCTCCTCGGCGCGTTGGTCGTCCTCGACTTTCTCCGGCAGGATAAGCGGTCGACGATGCGGTCGAGAGAGTCCTTCGATTGAATGTTCTTAAGCAAAGGAGCGGACGGCTCCAGTCGTCGGCGGCACGGCGTCAAGTGGTTCCCACGGCTGGGCAACACAACTTCGACGGGCCTCCAGCGGTTACACAAACCTGCGAACCCTGGTCGACGGCAATGGACTTCGACGGCGTCGATGTCCGGGTGCTTCACCTCGATCTCCTCAGCGGTCCCGTCTCGGGTCGACAGCCTTTCGAGGGTCTGTCTTCCAGGGCGCTTTGGCGAAGATGGAGCGGTGCTCGATGGTCCCTCGGAGCACGGGAAGAGGGCGCCTTACCAGGTCCTCTCTCGGGTCAGCCCTCGACGAATTCGTCAGCCTTCGGATCGGTCGAAGCAAATGCCACAGCAAGTCTTCTTCTTCCAGCTGGACGTCGAGGATCAGCAGTTCCAGTTACTCGTAGAGTGGAGACTCAGCTCCCTGGCTGCTTTAGGAGCACAATGGTCGCTTCTCAACCAAAGGTCCCTTCTGAACACTTTCCAGTGGTGAGAGGTCCCCAGATATACTATCCTCTCTCTCATCCACGCTGCTGGCACACACTCAGCAGCCAATCATACTGCAGGGCATTCATGCAGTCAGTCAGCCAATCAGGCACACAGTGCATTCAGGCCACACTCCTCCCTTCCAGACACTCACAACAAGAAATGTGGATTGGGACAAGTACCCAGCCATTCAACACTACACACTGCATTCAGGCCAGTTTCGGGCAGGGCTGTCTCAGTCTTTGTCTCTCATGCCAGAAACCAGACAACCACAACAAGAAGTGTATATTGGTCACACACTCCATTCACCCAGGTCCCACCCACAGGAGGTACCCACAACATACAGCCACTGGGAAGGCTCCAGTCAGTCTAGCTGGGCCTTCACAACAATACCATACATGGAACTTCAACCCAACAGCCAGTCAGGGGGAAGGGACAGAGACAGGGCTTCCCAGGACTTTGGGAAAACAAGATAACAGGCAATAGAAAGCAAGAGGCCACAGGGGCCATCTTGTTTCCTATCAGGAATCAACAGATCCCAATGGCAGGGCCAGGGTATCCCAAAATGGAGGACACCCGGAGCACCTGTCAAATTCAGCACAGAGCTGCCACCAGCCCATACCCTGCTCTGGGGTCACCCACAGGTGCCCAAAAACATACACTAGGGGCACAGGGTTGTACCCCTACCCATGGGTGCCATAAGGGTATCCCATGGGTCTGTTCACCAAACCAAAAGAGAGAGCTGCACTGCCAGGAGTCCCACATGGACTCCGGGGCAGAAAACATAACAGATCACACGGTAAAAACAGTAAAAGGACAAGGATTCAGAGGCCCTGTCCCTCAGATGCATTTCCAGCATCACACTCGCCCCCCCCCAGACTGAGGTGGAGGGTGTCTAATCTCCCACGGGATAGACACCCTCATCCAGACGGTCAACATACCTTCTGGAAAGGCCATCTGCATTATCGTGACTCTTCCCTGGTCTGTGCTCTATGGTGAAGTCTAGCCCTTGCAGGCTAATGGACCACCTGAGCAATTTCGGGTTCTCACCCTTCATCTGCATAAGCCACTTCAGGGGCTTATGATCTGTTTGGACCTTGAAGGTAGACCCCGTAAGGTAGGGCCTAAAACGCCTAAGGCTCCAAACTATGCTAAAACACTCCTTTTCAACAGTAGCCCACCTAAGTTCTCTACCCTTGAGTTGTCTACTGATGAATATGATAGGGTGTTCTCTCCCTTTGTCATCTAACTGGGACAAGACAGCTCCTATTCCGGTGTCGCAGGCATCCGTCTGGACGATAAAGGGTCGGCTGTAGTCAGGCGCACACAACACAGGTGCCCTACACAGACTTTCTTTCAAGCCATCAAAGGCCCTCTGACAGTCTTCGGTCCAATTAACCTTCCTAGGCTGCTTGGGTGACGTTAGAGCTGTCAGGGGGGCAGCTATGGTCCCATAGTCTGCCATGAAATTGCGATAGTACCCAGTGAGGCCCAAAAAGGCTCTCACCTGGGTTTGAGTAGTGGGAGTCTCCCAGTTCTGTACATCCTGTACTTCACTGGAGAGAGGTTGGATTTGACCCCCTCCTACCTCATGACCAAGATAGGTAACTTTCCCCTGAGCTATCTGGCACTTGGTGGCCTTGATAGTGAGGTTAGCCCTTTTCAAGGCCTGCAACACCTTATCCAGATGTGTCAAATGCTCTTCCCAGGTGGAACTGTAGACGGCAATGTCGTCTAAGTAAGCCACACAAAAGGCTTCCAGCCCACTGAGCGCATGGTTGACCAATCTCTGGAAGGTGGCGGGGGCATTCTTCAACCCAAAAGGCATGACCCTAAACTGGTAGAGTCCCTCAGGTGTTGAGAAGGCCGTCTTTTCCTTGGCATGGTCCGTCAGAGCTATTTGCCAATAGCCTGAAGTAAGGTCAAAGGTGCTCACAAACTTGGCAGCACCGATGGTGTCCACGAGCTCATCAGCCCGGGGCAATGGGTGCGCGTCAGTTTTGGTAACGGCATTGACTCCTCGGTAGTCCACACAGAACCTCCAATCCTTGGTACCCACCTGGGAACTTGCCTTGGGGACAAGGACCACTGGACTGGACCAGGGACTGGTTGAGGGTTCAATAACACCCAGATCCAACATCTTGGCGACCTCAGCCTGGATGTGGTTCTTGACGGTATCTGACATACGGTAGCACCTGCTTTTGACAGGCACACTGTCACCAGTGTCAATTTCATGCTTACACCACGGTGTAAGGCCCGGCTTCAGTGAAAACAGAGAGGCATACTGTTGGAGCAAAGCCCTACAGGCCCTCTGTTGCTCAGTTGTCAAATGTGGAGAGAGATGTACTCCCTCCACTGAGCCATCCTGAGGGTTGCTATGGAGCAAATCAGGAAGGGGCTCACTCTCATCCTCTTCTTGCCCAGAAGCTAGCAAGAGACATGAGACTTCTGCTCACCGGTGGAAAGGCTTGAGCCTGTTGACATGGAATATCTGAGGGGCTACCCCAGGGGCTCCCATGTCAACCAGATAATTGACTTCGCCCATCTTGGAGATGATTCTGAAGGGTCCAGTCCACTTGTCTGCCAAAGCTCTAGGCTTGGTAGGCTCCATCACAAGGATTTCCTGTCCCGGAGTCCAATCCACTTGCGAGGCTTTAAGGTCATGCCAGTACTTATTCAATTCCTGGCTGGCCTTGAGATTTGCTGTTGCCTGACCCATCATCTGTGTCATCCTCCGTCTGAGGCCTAACACATAGTCCCCCACTTGCTTGGCGGGACCCGGAGGGGTGGCTTCCAAGCCTTCTCGGATCAAGGCGAGGGGCCCCCTCACGGGATGTCCAAAGAGTAACTCAAAGGGGCTGAAACCAACACCCTCTTGAGGTACCTCCCTGTAAGCAAACAGCAGGCATGGCAGGAGGAGATCCTATTTCCTCCTTAGGGGTTCTTCCAAAGCCCCTAGCATGCCCTTGAGAGTTTTATTAAATCTCTCAACCAGACCATTGGTCTGGGGTGGTAAGAGGTGGAGAACTTGTAGGTTACCCCGCACTCTTTCCACATGGTTTTCATGTAACTAGACATGAAGTTGGATCCTCTGTCAGAGACAACCTCCTTGGGGAATCCAACATGGGTGAAAATGCCCAGGAGAGCCCTGGCAACCACCTTGGCCGTAACAGTCCGAAGGGGTATCGCCTCAGGGTACCTGGTGGCATGATCTACCAAGACCAGGATGAACCGATGTCCACCTGAAGTGGGAGGGTCAAGGGGATCGACGATGTCGATGCCCACCCTCTCAAATGGGGTGCCAACCACTGGCAACGGCTGCAGTGGGGCAATGACACTGCCTCCAGTCTTGCCAGACAACTGACAAGTTGGGCAGGTCCTGTAGTGGGACTCCACCTCTACTCCCATCCGTGGCCAGTAGAAATGGGCAGAGAGCCTCTGCTTAGTCTTCTTGGTCCCAAGATGACCAGCCAAGGGCACCTCATGTGCCAACTGCAGTAGGAAGGGCCTGTAAACCTGGGGTACCACCAACCGCTTGCGGGCACCAGGTTCAGGCTTAGTGGGCTCACTACCGGAAAATCCTAGGCACCTCTCCTTGTGCCTGGGCCAGGGCCTGTTTCCTCAGTCCCTCGAGAGAGTGGCACTCTCTCTGTCCCTTACAGAAGTCCGCCCGGGAGGGTCCCCCTTCAGCTAACAAGCATTGAAGGTCGGGATGATCCTCCGGGTTGAGAACCTCTCCCACAGGAGAGTCTTCTGCCTCTTCTCCCAAAGGAGTTGAGTTTGGGTTTTCCACTGGACCCAGCCCGTCCGGAGCATGGATCCCAATGGGTGCTGTCGGAACAGCAGGAAGAGAAGGTGCTCCCTCCACAGAGGTGGCCTTCTTGGTCTTCCTTCTTCTTGCCTTAGGCCTCGCCTTTGGCTCGGGTACCTGACCCACAGCCAGACCCGGTGTCACCTGCGACCTAGTGACTGCAGCAGCAGTCATGGGAAGACCATCCGAGATCAACCCCAACTCTACTAGATCATTCCCTAACAAAATGTTAGCAGGGACATTGTCCTGAACCAGGACAGGAAGCTTCGCTGTCTTGTCGCCAATCATGAGTGTGACTAAGGCTAGAGGTGATAATTTGGGAGGTCCACCAGCTAACCTGGTGGTTTGCAGAGGAGCACCTTCATAGTCCTCTGGCCTGAGCAGGGTCCTGTCCACCACTGTCATGCTTGCCCCAGTGTCTCTCAAACCAGTAGAAGGCTGGCCATTCAAGAGGACACTTCTCAAAAACCTACGGGTGTTCTGTGGGATAGTCGCCAGTTCTTCCGCATACTGATCCCAGGCCCCAAGGGACACTAAGGAAATCTCCACCGGAGCACCAAATGTGATCCCGGCAGAGGAGGGGAGGACCGTGGCCTCCACCTCAGACACGGGGTAAGGGTAGGTCAGGCTGACAGCCTGTACTCCAAGTGCCTTACCTTTACACTTGGGGTCACCCCTTTTGTGATCCAGAGCCCCACAGTCCCAACAAGCGCCAGGAGTGCGGGGTACGGTACTGGAACCACTGGGAGCGTGCTTTGCAGCAGGTGGACCACTACCTTATTCCCACCCCCAGATGACTTATCCCCACTAGATTTTTGGGTCTTAGGAGAGGAAGGTTTTGGTTTACCCGACTGTGACTGCTTGGGGGACTCTTCAGCTTTCTGAGAGGCCCCCTTCTCTTTGTCCTTGTCCTTCCCACTGGAGTCCTTAGGGGACACCCGGTGGGAGACCCACTTGTCAGCCAACCTAGCCAGCTTAAAGGGGTCCAGAATGTTCTGGTCAGCCACATACTGATGCAGCTCTGGTGAACAGGCTTCAGAGAAATGCTCAAAAAACAAGAGGTGGGACAATTCAACAAAAGTCTTAACCTTGTATCCATCGATCCACCCCATCATGTTCATGTGCGCAGCACTCACCCAGTCAACCCAAGACATATTCTCCTTTTTCTTAAAATCCCTGAACCTTCTAAGGTATTGGGTAGGTGTCTTGCCGAACTTGGCAATCAAAGCAGACTTCATACACTCGTACTGACCCCTTTCTTCCACACTCAGCTTCAGAATACAGTCATACCCGGTTTGAGGCACTCTGCTTAACAAACACTTCGCCCAATCTCTTTTATCCACATCATGAATCGCACAAGCCATTTCAAACGCTTCAATCCATTGGAGGATATCCGAACCCTCCACAAACACACCAACCAAATCTTTCATAAACTTGGTGGCTGGGGACCTGATACTCTCACTGGTTCTAGCTGAAGTCTCCACTCTAGCTTTCTCTAGCTGGATCCTCTGACATTCAGTGTCCTGGCTCTTGAGTTCAAGGTCCTTATTTTTGAGCTCCACTTGTTGAGCCAACTCCTCTTTCTTAAGCTCAGCATCTATTTCCAACTTGCGGTATTCAAAGGCCAATTTCATCCTTAATAACTCAAGCTCTAAGGAATTGCTGGAGTTTGGAACAGAGGCAGCAGGAATGGCGGCATTCCCAGAAACAGATTCAGCAGAAACCCCAGGGGCAGAGTCCTCATTGGTTGCATTCCCCCCTCATCAAGAGTTTCACTATCAGTCTGGTAGTCCACCAGGGCAGCTAACAGCTCAGCCCTAGACTTATCCACAAAGTCTAACTCCCTAGCTTCACAAGCACTCTGGAGAGCCTCCAAGCTCATCCGAGTTAATCTGCCATTCGCAATAGACTCCATTGTTTGTAATGCAGTTACCTTGTACACAACTAAACCTTAATTTAATAAAGGGCAAATATCCTTTGTAAGTGGCACGGTTATACACTGAGTCTTAAAACCATAAGCATCCCACCGCTTGCCACCAGTGTGAGAGACGGGCCTCAACGACCGGTGGGGGGTGTCTGTACTTCCGCTCCCTATATAGTGGAGGAGAGGCACAGGAGACCCCAGCCAAGATTCTCTATTCGGTAGCAATGGTCGAGCAATCAAGGCCTAGCTTCTCAGGAGGTGATGCAGGCTGGTTCTTAAGTACAGTGTATCCCCCAAGCCCCCACAAAGGAATATCCACACTCTGTATTGGTTAGAACACAGTCTTTATATAATCAATGTTCAAGGTTATGTACATTTATCATGATAACTCACTTTGTACTCCGGCAAAATCTACAATGGCAAATATATACAATCCTAAAGTGGTACCACCCTAGATCTCATTCCAGTGCATTAACAATACTGTACAATGTCACACAGACCAATAGAGGGAAACCAGCAATAGAGAGAGGAGAGAAAATAAGATGGTTGAGCAATAGGCAGAATACTGGCCCCTACCACTAGGCACAATTCCGTGTGGAGATCCCCCCACCTGGGCAACCTGTAAATAAAGATATAGCACAAGCCCAGTCCATATATTGCTCTGCAAGTCTTATTCTCTCCTATAATGTTTTTACCCCCCCAATGTACCTGGTGGAGTCGAGCTCCTCGAAGAGGCGTCGACAAACGTCGAGGAACTCGCTGTTCGGCGACGGGGAATCGACGGCCCTTCTTGAATGCCTTCCCTTTCAAGCGGGAGGCACGGGGCGTCGAACGTCCGTCGACAAACGAGGTAGAACGATGTCGATGAGGCGGCAGCTTCGTCCGAGCGGTGCTCGTCGGCGTCGGAGCGTCGGCGTCCTGCTAGGCGGAGGTGTGCGGGGCACCTCGATGACAATAGTTCTGGACCGCAAAGATTGTAGAGACGGAGGCCCAGCGAGGGCGTCGAGTCGTCCGAGTCTTTGAGGTCGTCGGGTGGCGGGAAACCCACCGGCAGGTTTCTCCTCGGCGCGTTGGTCGTCCTCGACTTTCTCCGGCAGGATAAGCGGTCGACGATGCGGTCGAGAGAGTCCTTCGATTGAATGTTCTTAAGCAAAGGAGCGGACGGCTCCAGTAGTCGGCGGCACGGCGTCAAGTGGTTCCCACGGCTGGGCAACACAACTTCGACGGGCCTCCAGCGGTTACACAAACCTGCGAACCCTGGTCGACGGCAAAGGACTTCGACGGCGTCGATGTCCGGGTGCTTCACCTCGATCTCCTCAGCGGTCCCGTCTCGGGTCGACAGCCTTTCGAGGGTCTGTCTTCCAGGGCGCTTCGGCGAAGATGGAGCGGTGCTCGATGGTCCCTCGGAGCACGGGAAGAGGGCGCCTTACCAGGTCCTCTCTCGGGTCAGCCCTCGACGAATTCGTCAGCCTTCGGATCGGTCGAAGCAAATGCCACAGCAAGTCTTCTTCTTCCAGCTGGACGTCGAGGATCAGCAGTTCCAGTTACTCGTAGAGTGGAGACTCAGCTCCCTGGCTGCTTTAGGAGCACAATGGTCGCTTCTCAACCAAAGGTCCCTTCTGAACACTTTCCAGTGGTGAGAGGTCCCCAGATATACTATCCTCTCTCTCATCCACGCTGCTGGCACACACTCAGCAGCCAATCATACTGCAGGGCATTCATGCAGTCAGTCAGCCAATCAGGCACACAGTGCATTCAGGCCACACTCCTCCCTTCCAGACACTCACAACAAGAAATGTGGATTGGGACAAGTACCCAGCCATTCAACACTACACACTGCATTCAGGCCAGTTTCGGGCAGGGCTGTCTCAGTCTTTGTCTCTCATGCCAGAAACCAGACAACCACAACAAGAAGTGTATATTGGTCACACACTCCATTCACCCAGGTCCCACCCACAGGAGGTACCCACAACATACAGCCACTGGGAAGGCTCCAGTCAGTCTAGCTGGGCCTTCACAACAATACCATACATGGAACTTCAACCCAACAGCCAGTCAGGGGGAAGGGACAGAGACAGGGCTTCCCAGGACTTTGGGAAAACAAGATAACAGGCAATAGAAAGCAAGAGGCCACAGGGGCCATCTTGTTTCCTATCAGGAATCAACAGATCCCAATGGCAGGGCCAGGGTATCCCAAAATGGAGGACACCCGGAGCACCTGTCAAATTCAGCACAGAGCTGCCACCAGCCCATACCCTGCTCTGGGGTCACCCACAGGTGCCCAAAAACATACACTAGGGGCACAGGGTTGTACCCCTACCCATGGGTGCCATAAGGGTATCCCATGGGTCTGTTCACCAAACCAAAAGAGAGAGCTGCACTGCCAGGAGTCCCACATGGACTCCGGGGCAGAAAACATAACAGATCACACGGTAAAAACAGTAAAAGGACAAGGATTCAGAGGCTCTGTCCCTCAGATGCATTTCCAGCATCACACTCGCCCCCCCCAGACTGAGGTGGAGGGTGTCTAATCTCCCACGGGATAGACACCCTCATCCAGACGGTCAACATACCTTCTGGAAAGGCCATCTGCATTATCGTGACTCTTCCCTGGTCTGTGCTCTATGGTGAAGTCTAGCCCTTGCAGGCTAATGGACCACCTGAGCAATTTCGGGTTCTCACCCTTCATCTGCATAAGCCACTTCAGGGGCTTATGATCTGTTTGGACCTTGAAGGTAGACCCCGTAAGGTAGGGCCTAAAACGCCTAAGGCTCCAAACTATGCTAAAACACTCCTTTTCAACAGTAGCCCACCTAAGTTCTCTACCCTTGAGTTGTCTACTGATGAATATGATAGGGTGTTCTCTCCCTTTGTCATCTAACTGGGACAAGACAGCTCCTATTCCGGTGTCGCAGGCATCCGTCTGGACGATAAAGGGTCGGCTGTAGTCAGGCGCACACAACACAGGTGCCCTACACAGACTTTCTTTCAAGCCATCAAAGGCCCTCTGACAGTCTTCGGTCCAATTAACCTTCCTAGGCTGCTTGGGTGACGTTAGAGCTGTCAGGGGGGCAGCTATGGTCCCATAGTCTGCCATGAAATTGCGATAGTACCCAGTGAGGCCCAAAAAGGCTCTCACCTGGGTTTGAGTAGTGGGAGTCTCCCAGTTCTGTACATCCTGTACTTCACTGGAGAGAGGTTGGATTTGACCCCCTCCTACCTCATGACCAAGATAGGTAACTTTCCCCTGAGCTATCTGGCACTTGGTGGCCTTGATAGTGAGGTTAGCCCTTTTCAAGGCCTGCAACACCTTATCCAGATGTGTCAAATGCTCTTCCCAGGTGGAACTGTAGACGGCAATGTCGTCTAAGTAAGCCACACAAAAGGCTTCCAGCCCACTAAGCGCATGGTTGACCAATCTCTGGAAGGTGGCGGGGGCATTCTTCAACCCAAAAGGCATGACCCTAAACTGGTAGAGTCCCTCAGGTGTTGAGAAGGCCGTCTTTTCCTTGGCATGGTCCGTCAGAGCTATTTGCCAATAGCCTGAAGTAAGGTCAAAGGTGCTCACAAACTTGGCAGCACCGATGGTGTCCACGAGCTCATCAGCCCGGGGCAATGGGTGCGCGTCAGTTTTGGTAACGGCATTGACTCCTCGGTAGTCCACACAGAACCTCCAATCCTTGGTACCCACCTGGGAACTTGCCTTGGGGACAAGGACCACTGGACTGGACCAGGGACTGGTTGAGGGTTCAATAACACCCAGATCCAACATCTTGGCGACCTCAGCCTGGATGTGGTTCTTGACGGTATCTGACATACGGTAGCACCTGCTTTTGACAGGCACACTGTCACCAGTGTCAATTTCATGCTTACACCACGGTGTAAGGCCCGGCTTCAGTGAAAACAGAGAGGCATACTGTTGGAGCAAAGCCCTACAGGCCCTCTGTTGCTCTGTTGTCAAATGTGGAGAGAGATGTACTCCCTCCACTGAGCCATCCTGAGGGTTGCTATGGAGCAAATCAGGAAGGGGCTCACTCTCATCCTCTTCTTGCCCAGAAGCTAGCAAGAGACATGAGACTTCTGCTCACCGGTGGAAAGGCTTGAGCCTGTTGACATGGAATATCTGAGGGGCTACCCCAGGGGCTCCCATGTCAACCAGATAATTGACTTCGCCCATCTTGGAGATGATCCTGAAGGGTCCAGTCCACTTGTCTGCCAAAGCTCTAGGCTTGGTAGGCTCCATCACAAGGATTTCCTGTCCCGGAGTCCAATCCACTTGCGAGGCTTTAAGGTCATGCCAGTACTTATTCAATTCCTGGCTGGCCTTGAGATTTGCTGTTGCCTGACCCATCATCTGTGTCATCCTCCGTCTGAGGCCTAACACATAGTCCCCCACTTGCTTGGCGGGACCCGGAGGGGTGGCTTCCAAGCCTTCTCGGATCAAGGCGAGGGGCCCCCTCACGGGATGTCCAAAGAGTAACTCAAAGGGGCTGAAACCAACACCCTCTTGAGGTACCTCCCTGTAAGCAAACAGCAGGCATGGCAGGAGGAGATCCTATTTCCTCCTTAGGGGTTCTTCCAAAGCCCCTAGCATGCCCTTGAGAGTTTTATTAAATCTCTCAACCAGACCATTGGTCTGGGGTGGTAAGAGGTGGAGAACTTGTAGGTTACCCCGCACTCTTTCCACATGGTTTTCATGTAACTAGACATGAAGTTGGATCCTCTGTCAGAGACAACCTCCTTGGGGAATCCAACATGGGTGAAAATGCCCAGGAGAGCCCTGGCAACCACCTTGGCCGTAACAGTCCGAAGGGGTATCGCCTCAGGGTACCTGGTGGCATGATCTACCAAGACCAGGATGAACCGATGTCCACCTGAAGTGGGAGGGTCAAGGGGATCGACGATGTCGATGCCCACCCTCTCAAATGGGGTGCCAACCACTGGCAACGGCTGCAGTGGGGCAATGACACTGCCTCCAGTCTTGCCAGACAACTGACAAGTTGGGCAGGTCCTGTAGTGGGACTCCACCTCTACTCCCATCCGTGGCCAGTAGAAATGGGCAGAGAGCCTCTGCTTAGTCTTCTTGGTCCCAAGATGACCAGCCAAGGGCACCTCATGTGCCAACTGCAGTAGGAAGGGCCTGTAAACCTGGGGTACCACCAACCTCTTGCGGGCACCAGGTTCAGGCTTAGTGGGCTCACTACCGGAAAATCCTAGGCACCTCTCCTTGTGCCTGGGCCAGGGCCTGTTTCCTCAGTCCCTCGAGAGAGTGGCACTCTCTCTGTCCCTTACAGAAGTCCGCCCGGGAGGGTCCCCCTTCAGCTAACAAGCATTGAAGGTCGGGATGATCCTCCGGGTTGAGAACCTCTCCCACAGGAGAGTCTTCTGCCTCTTCTCCCAAAGGAGTTGAGTTTGGGTTTTCCACTGGACCCAGCCCGTCCGGAGCATGGATCCCAATGGGTGCTGTCGGAACAGCAGGAAGAGAAGGTGCTCCCTCCACAGAGGTGGCCTTCTTGGTCTTCCTTCTTCTTGCCTTAGGCCTCGCCTTTGGCTCGGGTACCTGACCCACAGCCAGACCCGGTGTCACCTGCGACCTAGTGACTGCAGCAGCAGTCATGGGAAGACCATCCGAGATCAACCCCAACTCTACTAGATCATTCCCTAACAAAATGTTAGCAGGGACATTGTCCTGAACCAGGACAGGAAGCTTCACTGTCTTGTCGCCAATCATGAGTGTGACTAAGGCTAGAGGTGATAATTTGGGAGGTCCACCAGCTAACCTGGTGGTTTGCAGAGGAGCACCTTCATAGTCCTCTGGCCTGAGCAGGGTCCTGTCCACCACTGTCATGCTTGCCCCAGTGTCTCTCAAACCAGTAGAAGGCTGGCCATTCAAGAGGACACTTCTCAAAAACCTACGGGTGTTCTGTGGGATAGTCGCCAGTTCTTCCGCATACTGATCCCAGGCCCCAAGGGACACTAAGGAAATCTCCACCGGAGCACCAAATGTGATCCCGGCAGAGGAGGGGAGGACCGTGGCCTCCACCTCAGACACGGGGTAAGGGTAGGTCAGGCTGACAGCCTGTACTCCAAGTGCCTTACCTTTACACTTGGGGTCACCCCTTTTGTGATCCAGAGCCCCACAGTCCCAACAAGCGCCAGGAGTGCGGGGTACGGTACTGGAACCACTGGGAGCGTGCTTTGCAGCAGGTGGACCACTACCTTATTCCCACCCCCAGATGACTTATCCCCACTAGATTTTTGGGTCTTAGGAGAGGAAGGTTTTGGTTTACCCGACTGTGACTGCTTGGGGGACTCTTCAGCTTTCTGAGAGGCCCCCTTTTCTTTGTCCTTGTCCTTCCCACTGGAGTCCTTAGGGGACACCCGGTGGGAGACCCACTTGTCAGCCAACCTAGCCAGCTTAAAGGGGTCCAGAATGTTCTGGTCAGCCACATACTGATGCAGCTCTGGTGAACAGGCTTCAGAGAAATGCTCAAAAAACAAGAGGTGGGACAATTCAACAAAAGTCTTAACCTTGTATCCATCGATCCACCCCATCATGTTCATGTGCGCAGCACTCACCCAGTCAACCCAAGACATATTCTCCTTTTTCTTAAAATCCCTGAACCTTCTAAGGTATTGGGTAGGTGTCTTGCCGAACTTGGCAATCAAAGCAGACTTCATACACTCGTACTGACCCCTTTCTTCCACACTCAGCTTCAGAATACAGTCATACCCGGTTTGAGGCACTCTGCTTAACAAACACTTCGCCCAATCTCTTTTATCCACATCATGAATCGCACAAGCCATTTCAAACGCTTCAATCCATTGGAGGATATCCGAACCCTCCACAAACACACCAACCAAATCTTTCATAAACTTGGTGGCTGGGGACCTGATACTCTCACTGGTTCTAGCTGAAGTCTCCACTCTAGCTTTCTCTAGCTGGATCCTCTGACATTCAGTGTCCTGGCTCTTGAGTTCAAGGTCCTTATTTTTGAGCTCCACTTGTTGAGCCAACTCCTCTTTCTTAAGCTCAGCATCTATTTCCAACTTGCGGTATTCAAAGGCCAATTTCATCCTTAATAACTCAAGCTCTAAGGAATTGCTGGAGTTTGGAACAGAGGCAGCAGGAATGGCGGCATTCCCAGAAACAGATTCAGCAGAAACCCCAGGGGCAGAGTCCTCATTGGTTGCATTCCCCCCTCATCAAGAGTTTCACTATCAGTCTGGTAGTCCACCAGGGCAGCTAACAGCTCAGCCCTAGACTTATCCACAAAGTCTAACTCCCTAGCTTCACAAGCACTCTGGAGAGCCTCCAAGCTCATCCGAGTTAATCTGCCATTCGCAATAGACTCCATTGTTTGTAATGCAGTTACCTTGTACACAACTAAACCTTAATTTAATAAAGGGCAAATATCCTTTGTAAGTGGCACGGTTATACACTGAGTCTTAAAACCATAAGCATCCCACCGCTTGCCACCAGTGTGAGAGACGGGCCTCAACGACCGGTGGGGGGTGTCTGTACTTCCGCTCCCTATATGGTGGAGGAGAGGCACAGGAGACCCCAGCCAAGATTCTCTATTCGGTAGCAATGGTCGAGCAATCAAGGCCTAGCTTCTCAGGAGGTGATGCAGGCTGGTTCTTAAGTACAGTGTATCCCCCAAGCCCCCACAAAGGAATATCCACACTCTGTATTGGTTAGAACACAGTCTTTATATAATCAATGTTCAAGGTTATGTACATTTATCATGATAACTCACTTTGTACTCCGGCAAAATCTACAATGGCAAATATATACAATCCTAAAGTGGTACCACCCTAGATCTCATTCCAGTGCATTAACAATACTGTACAATGTCACACAGACCAATAGAGGGAAACCAGCAATAGAGAGAGGAGAGAAAATAAGATGGTTGAGCAATAGGCAGAATACTGGCCCCTACCACTAGGCACAATTCCGTGTGGAGATCCCCCCACCTGGGCAACCTGTAAATAAAGATATAGCACAAGCCCAGTCCATATATTGCTCTGCAAGTCTTATTCTCTCCTATAATGTTTTTACCCCCCCAATGTACCTGGTGGAGTCGAGCTCCTCGAAGAGGCGTCGACAAACGTCGAGGAACTCGCTGTTCGGCGACGGGGAATCGACGGCCCTTCTTGAATGCCTTCCCTTTCAAGCGGGAGGCACGGGGCGTCGAACGTCCGTCGACAAACGAGGTAGAACGATGTCGATGAGGCGGCAGCTTCGTCCGAGCGGTGCTCGTCGGAGCGTCGGCGTCCTGCAAGGCGGAGGTGTGCGGGGCACCTCGATGACAATAGTTCTGGACCGCAAAGATTGTAGGGACGGAGGCCCAGCGAGGGCGTCGAGTCGTCCGAGTCTTTGAGGTCATCGGGTGGCGGGAAACCCACCGGCAGGTTTCTCCTCGGCGCGTTGGTCGTCCTCGACTTTCTCCTGCAGGATAAGCGGTCGACGATGCGGTCGAGAGAGTCCTTCGATTGAATGTTCTTAAGCAAAGGAGCGGACGGCTCCAGTCGTCGGCGGCACGGCGTCAAGTGGTTCCCACGGCTGGGCAACACAACTTCGACGGGCCTCCAGCGGTTACACAAACCTGCGAACCCTGGTCGACGGCAATGGACTTCGATGGCGTCGATGTCCGGGTGCTTCACCTCGATCTCCTCAGCGGTCCCGTCTCGGGTCGACAGCCTCTCGAGGGTCTGTCTTCCAGGGCGCTTCGGCGAAGATGGAGCGGTGCTCGATGGTCCCTCGGAGCACGGGAAGAGGGCGCCTTACCAGGTCCTCTCTCGGGTCAGCCCTCGACGAATTCGTCAGCCTTCGGATGGGTCGTAGCAAATGCCACAGCAAGTCTTCTTCTTCCAGCTGGACGTCGAGGATCAGCAGTTCCAGTTACTCGTAGAGTGGAGACTCAGCTCCCTGGCTAGGAGCACAATGGTCGCTTCTCAACCAAAGGTCCCTTCTGAACACTTTCCAGTGGTGAGAGGTCCCCAGATATACTATCCTCTCTCTCATCCACGCTGCTGGCACACACTCAGCAGCCAATCATACTGCAGGGCATTCATGCAGTCAGTCAGCCAATCAGGCACACAGTGCATTCAGGCCACACTCCTCCCTTCCAGACACTCACAACAAGAAATGTGGATTGGGACAAGTACCCAGCCATTCAACACTAAACACTGCATTCAGGCCAGTTTCGGGCAGGGCTGTCTCAGTCTTTGTCTCTCATGCCAGAAACCAGACAACCACAACAAGAAGTGTATATTGGTCACACACTCCATTCACCCAGGTCCCACCCACAGGAGGTACCCACAACATACAGCCACTGGGAAGGCTCCAGTCAGTCTAGCTGGGCCTTCACAACAATACCATACATGGAACTTCCACCCAACATCCAGTCAGGGGGAAGGGACAGAGACAGGGCTTCCCAGGACTTTGGGAAAACAAGATAACAGGCAATAGAAAGCAAGAGGCCACAGGGGCCATCTTGTTTCCTATCAGGAATCAACTGATCCCAATGGCAGGGCCAGGGTATCCCAAAATGGAGGACACCCGGAGCACCTGTCAAATTCAGCACGGAGCTGCCACCAGCCCATACCCTGCTCTGGGGCCACCCACAGGTGCCCAAAAACATACACTAGGGGCACAGGGTTGCACCCCTACCCATGGGTGCCATAAGGGTATCCCATGGGTCTGTTCACCAAACCAAAAGAGAGAGCTGCACTGCCAGGAGTCCCACATGGACTCCGGGGCAGAAAACATAACAGATCACACGGTAAAAACAGTAAAAGGACAAGGATTCAGAGGCCCTGTCCCTCAGATGCATTTCCAGCATCACACCCACCCCGATGGCCACTCGGCATTGAGCCAGGATCAGAAGGAGGCCCATCAACTTCCTGGTGTCCTTAGGTAATTGTTTGGTATACCCCAATAGAGCAAGCATGGGATCAGGCGCGAGCTGCTGCCCCACAATGTCACCAATTACCACAAACACCTGTGCCCAGAAGTGCTCCAACTCCACACATTCCCAAGCCACATGCAGAAATCCCGCCTCTTCACGCCCACATCCGATACAGGCCCCCGACCTATGGGGAAACTAATCTTTCAGCTTAACCGGGGTATAATAACATTGATGCAAAAACTTAAAGTGAATCAGCTTGAAATTGGTGTTGGCAGCCCCCTTCCTCGTCATTTCACAACAATAGTTCCACGTGGCAGCTGGTATTTCCCTACCCAATGTCCTCTCCCACAATTCCCGGGACGACGCTGCGGCACCAAGTCTACTTCTCAGGGCCATTGCATATAATTCCGACTCGCTGCCCCATACCTCCCCCTATCATTTTATCAAGCAGTGCAGCCACTGGAGGTGATTTGGGAAAGGATGGAAACAGCCGCTGTAATGTTACCTGCAGCCTATAATACAAGAACATGTCTAACCCCGAGAGGGTCCCCTTCTCCTGCAATTGTTCAATTGAAATAAACCTTCCACTCGGGAACAGGTCGCTAAATTTAGTAACACCCAGCCTCTTTACCATTGCCACATACCCAACCTCACTAGACAGGGGAACACCAGGGATGAATATAGTCGGGAGTTCCGGCGAATTAAGAATGCCACCTACGGGCGCATGTTCCAAGAGAGACCAGGCCCTACATGTCAACTCCACTAAATTCCACGGTGTCTGCGAGCGGCTTGGAGCGGTCAGAATTACCGACCTCAGCAACGCTGGCGATGCAATGGACCTCTCTATCTCGACATGCCGACGTTCCGCCGCCATCCCATATCAAATCCGGAGAAAACTAGCCTGAGCTACTATGTAGTATAGTTCCAAATCCGGCAATGCGAGACCCCCCTCTCGGACCGGCGCATTGAGTTTATCCAAGGAGACACGAGCCATCTTACCGGGCCAAATAAATTTCGTCACCAGCGAGCGAAGGTCCCGAAAATATTTTTTGGATACCTTTATAGACGCATTAAGAAACACATACAGAAGCTTGGGCAGAATGGTCATCTTAATTACAGAGATCCTACCATATTGGTTGAGTGGGAGAGAATCCCATCTCAACATTGCCAATCTGGCCGACTCAAGAGCGTCCCCGTAATTGCTACGAAACACCACCTCCTTCTCCCGGGACACTGTAATCCCCAGTTACGCGTGCTGGTTAATTCCCACTGGAATCCCCAAGAATCCTGAAATTGACACACCCCTTCCCGTCAATGGGAATATAACTGACTTACTGGTATTTACCTTCAGCCCCGAAAGCTCGCCGAACTGCTGAACATCTACCATAATTGGGTCCAAATTGACCTCCGGATGATGAACAAAGAGGACCATGTCATCCGCATACAACGAGATCGCCACTTTGTGAGTATACAACTGGTCCCCCCGGTGTAAATGTAGCTCCCTCACCCTCTCAGCCCAAGGCTCTATTGCTAGGGCAAATAGTAGAGGGGAAAGTGGACAACCCTGGCGTGTCCCCCGTTCAAGTGGTATTAATCCGGTGGACTGCCCATTCACCCTCACCTTGGGCACCGGCCTTGTATACAATAGTTCCACCAAGGAGATAAAGAATCTACACATACTCATCCTGCGCAGAACCGTAAATAAGAGCGGCCATTCAATAGAATCAAATGCCTTAGTGGCATCCAACAAGACTGCCACAACTGGATCATCCCTGGGCAATGCTCCCATTAAGCCAAACACCCTCCACAGGCCAAACGAGGTCGACCGACCAGGAATGAATCCCGCCTGATCCGCCTTCACCATAATAGACATCAATGGCGCAAGCCTTGCCGCTAAGATTTTTGCCAAGATTTTATTATCAAGATTGATAAGCGATATCGGGCGATACGAAGAACAATCTCCCCCTGGCTTCCCCGGCTTCAACAGTACAACCACTACCGCCTCCTTGAGAGAGTCTGGCAACCGACCCATAGCAACTGCCTTCTGATATACTCGCAGCAGATATGGTGCTAGCTTGTCAGCAAAACATTTATAAAATTTGGCCGTAAAGCCGTCTGGACCCGGGGACTTCCCGCCCGGTAATGATTTAATGGCCTCAACCACCTCTTTTAACGTCAAGGGCCTATTCAACCACTCCCTTTGCTCCTCTGAACACCAATACAGCCCCCCCCTGATCAAGATAACCCTCTATATCAACCTGCGCCGACTGAAACTGGGATGCATACAAGTGAGTGTAATGTTTCTGAAACTCATGAACTATCCCCTCATCTTCAAAGTGATCCACCTCCTGCTCATCTGTGATCGCGGCTACCCTGTTCTCTTGGCCACGCAACCAGGTGGCTCTAGCAAGCGACCACCCAGGGGCCTGACCCTCTCCATACTTCCGCGGGGCTGCCCTACCCCACATATATTTCACATCCCGTTAGGCCAGAGCATGAAATTCCTGTAATTTCCGCATAATGTCCCCCTGTTGAACTTTAGACGGGGCAAGCCCCCCCCCTTGCAAGACACGCAGCTCCCCCTCCACAACAGCCAGACCCCTCCGTATCTTCTTCAAGATCCCCAATTCCTTAGCTATGCACTCCCCCTTATCACGCATTTGAATCCTTCCCATAAAATGCCGGCCGAAGACACCGACCTGTCGTTAACCTCAAAATGTCCATCTATAGCCCTCGCCAATTCCTCCCTAAAGATCACATCCAGGAGCTCACCACTCTTAAATCGCCAAGGGGGTCTCTCCGCCCTCTGACCCCCCCATGCGGAGAGACAGAAGAACGGGGGCGTGATCCGAGAGAGTGCGGCCATGATATCCACCCCCGCAGACCGGCCCATGACCGCATGAGATACCAAAAAATAATCTAACCGGGCAGCTGAGCCATGTGGTGTAGAGTAGTGCGTAAACTGGCTCACCCCTGGATGTCTCACCCTCCAGATGTCCTCAATACCCCACACCGTGAGCATGCCCCGGATTCTCTCAGAGCCCTTGCTACCCAATCGTGCTGCACTGCCCATGCAGTCCTGTAGTGGGTCTAAAACAGAGTTAAAATCCCCTGCCCATATAATTTCCCCGTCAGGGAGCTCACCCAACTGCCTCTCCACCCAGTCCAACAAGTCTGTGGTATCCAAATTGGGGCCATAATAGCAAATCAGCGTATAGAGCTTCCCTTGAATAACCCCCTGCACCACCAGGGCCCTACCCTCCTGATCCTTCACAACTTTAGTCAATCGGAATCCCACTGAGCCATGCACCAAAATACAGACACCCCTGGAGTAGGAAGAATAGGAGGAGAAGTACCTTACACCCCCAGCTTTTGCCGAATTTAGATTCAGTAGTCGCTGTCAAGTGGGTCTCCTGGAGGAAGACCACCTCAACCCGATGTCGCCTCAGGTATTGCAGCACCTTCCGAGCTTTAGGCTGGCCGTAAAGGCCCCTAATGTTCCACGTCATAAGATTCAACATCGCCATTCAAGAATATCGTGATATTTACTAACCCAACACCGTTACACCCCACCCCCTCCCCCACCAACCCCCTTCCTCTACCCCTACCAACAACACCCCAACTTGTCGGTGACTTCCCACCTCTGCTACCCCATACCCTTGTCTGTCCCCAACAAAACCCCCCTCCCACCCCTGCTGGATACCCCAACCTTTCAGCGCTCCCACCACCCTTAGCATGTAAACAGCTGGCTTTCGCACAAGGGGAGGCTACAAGCCCGACCCTCCCATGCACCATGCAGGAGCCCCGTCTTCCCACAGATGTATGTTCAAATTATACAGCGACATCACGCCGCTCATGCTACACCCATGCGTAGACATCCTCAATCATTGTTATTTCTTGACCTGGGGGAATTTGGCAACATATCAAGGGAAGAGGCAGCCTCATCCGGGGTTTAGAAAAACAGTGACTTTCCTTCATACACAATTCGCAGCTTGGTCGGATATAACATAGCATACTTTATGTCCCTGCCGGTAACCTCCTCTTAACCTCCAGGAACATTTTCCTAGCCGCTTGCACTTTATCCAAAAAGTCCGGGAATAACCTGATCACATCGCCTTTGTAGGATACTGTCCCCTTCTCTCTAGCCTTTCTGAGTGCCGTATCCCTATCCCGATAGTTCAATAGCCGGGCAATCAGTGGACGCGGAGGGGCACCCGGGATTGGTCTCCTTCCACTTGGGATTCTATGCGCTCTCTCTACAACACACAACGGGGAGAAGCCATCAGGCCCCAGTGCTTCTCGCAGTCCTCCACCAGGGCCTCCATGGGCCTCCATGTTCTTTTGGCCCTCCGACTCAGGCAGCCCCACTATCCTGATGTTATTCCTACGAGATCTCGATTCGAGATCTTACTGCTTCTCCTTAAGTTCCCGCAGGGCCTTCCTAATCGCGGACATCTCTCCCGAGACTGAAGTTGACACGTCTTCCACTCCGGATATTCACCCCTCCTCCTCATCCAGTCTCTCTCCATGCTTGTCCAGGCGGACCTGCATATGATCCACTTTGCAGGTCAATGGGGGTAATTCCGAGGTTGGAGGCAAGGGAAAAACAATGCGGGTAAAGGATTACCGGCATCGGTTACCGCTACGGGCTATTCTGACCAGCCAGACCGATATTTACAGTACCGTAAAGTACGATGCAGTAAATAGCGGTCTTGCCTCCAGCATATCACCACACGGGAGAGACATCCCTGGGAGCGGATCGAACTGAGGCCAGTAGGAATACCACACCGCATCACCGGTTTGGCTCACCCATAGGAGTGCTGGAAGTCACCATAGTACGGATCTGTGCAGTATGATGAATATGCCACTCACTACAGCCAACACACCCAACTACGGATTCTCACAGTACACATCACTTCATGGATCTAACCCCAAGACTGCTGCATGCATAAACGATACTTGTACTACAAGATGTGCGTGCCATAGTTCATAGACCATCTCGAAGACGCTACCCCTACACTATTCCATTGCACAGGACACATAGCGGGGCCAGGAATGGGGTAAATGCATCCATGGACATGTGCGTATGGGCACAAATGACCTGCTGCCATGTAAGACTAGTTCAGTTCTCCACCATGACAGTCCAAACACTTACCTTCATTGCCTACACATGCAGGTGATGGTGGCTGTCCCTTGACACTGTGGCTCAGTACCCCAGTCAGAAACCCACAGAACAGGCCCGAGGAGGCCTACAATACTGCCCATACCCATGCACGTGTGGTTATGAAGCAGGCACTTGGCCTGTAGAAGGCACAAATGAGTTGCGTAAACTGGTCGGGTGGGGCACCCATCTACTGCAATGTGAAGGTGTCCAAGACCCCCATGTCATGTATAATGCTGCACAAAATGTGCATCCCTTGGAACGTGACCCTGTCCCCTGACATGGGACTGCTAACACCAGATGATGATGAAGTGTAGGAGGAGGTGGAAGGGGCAGGGCAGCATCATGGTGCCGGTGCACAGGAGGGACATGTTGTGTGGCAAACAATGATTGGACATTAAAACCGAAACACAAGTCAGCAGAGGGTGGCAGGACATGGGGACATAGGGCACTGTGTGTGGGGATATTTGTACAACATGCACTGTCAGATATCATAATACACATGCTCAATGATGAATGTCCACACAGGTTTAACTTTACAGCACAAACGGTGTATTGAAATTTAAAGTGCATAAGTGTAAAACATACCCTACACCACCATACCCCCCTCCCCCCAACTCCCCAACTCCCCAACACACCCTTACCCCCAACCCCCTCCCCCCAACTCCCCAACACACCCGCACCACCACCCCCCCAAACCCTCAACACACACTCCCCCACCCCCCTCCTCCCCAACTCCCCAGCACACCCTCACCCCCCACCCCCCTCACCCCGAACTCCCCAACAGTAGTCCCATGGTGTCCATCAAGGCTATGCTAACTACTCCGTGCTCCCGGGGCCCGGGGGTGGCATGTCCCAGCGGCGCTGTGTGCCGGGGTTGAGCGACTGGTTGAAGGGGTGTCCTCTTACTGAGCCGGCTGAGTAGGACGCGCAGCCTCAAGGGCATCAGCAATGCATCCGAGGACTTCGCAATGGCGGTTTGTTATGTCCATCACCACATGACGCATTACCCTTAGTTCCTCGAACCACTCCACCCTGCCCTGGCGATTGTCTTGCATCACCTCAGTGATGAGGGCAGTGAGCTGTGCTGCACGGTGTGCATCAGTTGACGGGGTGTCATCCCTGCAGGGGATTGGGCTTACATGCCCTGACAGGGCTTCGACTGGCGTCTTCCTGTGCTTCTCCACGTGCACATCGGCCAGGTGTGTCAGGCTCCCCTGAGTCGCTGCAGGAAACCTGTGGGTAATTGCTGGGCTCTGGGGTATGGACGGTGGGGTATGAGTCCTCCTCTGATGCTCCACAGATGGACAAGGGGCTGTCCACGGTTTCCAGGGGGGCCGTGGCTGCCACCTCCCCAGCGATGCTGGACTCCTCTGACCTTAGGGTGGACAATGTACCTGGCGCCAATGCAGGGAGGGATGGGGGTGTACACCCTCCATGGTCCTTGAAGGAGCCGGTGTGGGTGTGTCCTTCCTGGCTGGTATGCGGCGGACCCTGCCTTTGCCCCTGGAGGTGGTGGGACAGCTGGTCTCGGGCTCCTCGCTGTCATGCTCAGTGCCTGTGTGGGTAGAAGAGAGGGACGGCATGAGCAATAATGGTTACATTCACATATTCAGTCATTTGGGGTTTATGGCCTTTTGGGTATGCAACAGCACTACTTTCCATTCATGTGTGTGATATGTACGCAGGTGTCGGAGTCACTCATCCTGGCCTGGTACTGTGCAATCTGACTCGCACACTGGCCACATAGCTGCACAGTGTGCATCATGGTATGTGCCAGTTGGTGCACTATGTGTGATGTGCGTTATGACCTTGCACTTGGGCCTTGCTTGGGTGGCAGTTGGTTCGGCATGATTTGGATGGGGGGAAGAGCACCGTGACAAGGTGCCTTGGCCGGCCCTTGGGAGTGTATATCATGTAATTGGCATTGGCAGTGTTGACTTTGGACACTCACCTCCATCAGCGGACGACGGTGCCTCACACTCCATGTTGCTGACGCCCTCTATGGATTCCGTTCCGATGAGTCCAGCACATGTCTCCTCCCATGGCATCAGTTTCATTGGGGAACTTGGGCCCCCTCCGGTCTGCTGTGCCTGACTGTGGTTGGCGGAGAGGATGCTCCGCACGCTCAACCGCAGGTCATCCCACCGCTTGCGGCAGTCCCTGGGGTTGCGGGGGGTGGTGCCAACTGCGCTCACCCTCTGGGCCACTAGTGCCCAGATGTTCTTTTTCCGGAGCACCGGCTCTCTACGCATGTCCCTGCTGAACACGATGTCAGCGTGCTCCTCAAGGGTGTCTACCAAGGCCTGCAATTCATCCGGGCTGAATCGCTGCTTGCGGAACTGGTCTTCTGTCTTCTTTGGGGCTTTTGGCATTCCTGCAGGGTGTGATGGCCTTTTCCAGGCTTCGAAATGCTCCCAAGTGTGCTGCCTGATGAGGATAGCAATGGATTGTGTTTTTAAAGATGGCCGCTGCGCTCCTTCCCGTTCCTGTGCAATGACGATATTTCCGGTTCCGTTATTTAACGGTGGCCATAATTTACGGCCACCGTTATTTATGGACACCGCTGTTTCCACGTTGTTCTTTGGCAGTATTGTTGGGTACGGCGCGCATCATGCCGGTAAGGGGTTTTGTTTTTCTGGCTCTTTTGCGGCATGCTGCTAGGTGGTTTACCGGCATGGCGCAAAGCTCATGCCCACGAAGTCGTAATGGGCCGCAATTAGCGGTCAGTGACCAGATCGGACACGTTCTTTGCTCCATGCCGGTAAAGCCCAGTACTTACCTCCAATCTCGGAATGACTCCCAATGTGTCAAGTTTGCCATCTAGAGACTGTATTCTGGACTGCAGCTGCGTCAACATGGCCTTTATGTCCTGGAAAGCAGATGCGGGGTCCGGCTCGGACACTACCGAGTTATCCATTGCCCCATTATTTTTGACTGCAGTGGCCATCTCAAAGTGCAGTCTCGACTGCTGCTTATCACCTTTGCCCAACTTAGACATGGCCCACGAAACAGATGGTTGAGCAGAGCTATCCACTAAATGGAATGGCCAGGCCAATGGCACCCCAGTAATGACCACCTCTCTCCTCTCAGGGGACAAGGCCTAGTCCCGCGTCCCATCCCCGATTCTGTTGCAACTGACACAAACAGAGGGGAAGAAGCTCAGAAATCTGCAATGTCCTTGCACTTATAAAAGCAGGATTCCTATGATTCCAAATCAGCCCCACCAAAGGCCAGCTCCTTCATCCCACACAGCAAGCAACCAAATCTGTACCCGGGTTCCGGGGGTACCGTGCGTCCACTCCAGTATCTGTCTCAGTGCACCCACAGATGATGGTTGGGCAATGCCCAAATCCCAAAGTCTTGGCTGCAGCACCCACTTAGTTCAGCAGTAGCTGTCGCAGTGCCCCCACAGTCCATATGAAGGCTAGGCAATGCCCATATCCCGCAATCTTGGCTGCAGCACCTGCTTAGTTCAGGTCTGACACACCTTCCGTCAGCCAAACACCAGCATCTGCAGGTTGCAGCACCAGTTAACTCCTGCGCCACACCAACTGCTCATTAACAGTGCGTCCATTGCGCCCACTCATAAAGGGCCACAGCGGGACCCGGAGCCCACGGCAGCTCCCCTCCCACCATACCTTCGCTGAGGGCCGCCACCCTCCCAGGGTCCCGCCGGCCCAGCCCCACATGGAGGGCCGCCACCACACACACCAGCCAACCCGCGGGGTTCAATACGGTCCGGCAAGCACCTCCAGGGAAGGAACGGGTTCCCCCAGCGCCGACCTCCAAAGGCAGACGACCGTCACCTCGTTCTTGCCACGGGACTCGTCCAAGCCGAGCAGCTCTGCCAAAGCGCTCCTCCCCTCAGCCGCCGGCCTAGTCCTCTGCTCCTCCGGCACACTCTGCAGCTTGGCGCCTGTTAGGAAAGATTTCTTAATTGTGGGTAATTTTCCTTCCATGTGGCAACCCCTAAACTTTTTGCTGTTGTTTTCACCATGATCTAGACTTTGCCAGAGAAGTGAAGCCTTCTGCCGCACTCCTCTGGGCTTTCGCTCCATTCTTACGGGGAAACTGACATGCCCTTAAGACAGTCAGTACCGGGGAACGTTGTTTTCTGTAGTTTCTTTATCATGTTGCAGCTTTCGTGCAACATGACACAAGAGGGCACTGTAAGCTAAGTTACTGCTCTCTTGGGTCTCTAGTCTTCTACAGGCCCTAGATACTCTTTTTGGATTGTAAATGATGGGTGCAAGTGAATCACGGACGGGACTGGTGGCAGCGATCGTTTCTTGTGTTTTTGAGCTCTTTTTGGCGTTTTAAGCGCGTTTCTCGCGCTTAGCCCAAAATGGTGGCCTGGCTCCCAAAATGGCCAGACCACGAGGCTCTTTGTCCTGTCCGCTGACCGTCTTGCCCCCTTCACCTCCCCCAGGTCGAGCCGACCCGGGGCCTTCCTTATTTGGGCATGTACTTTCCCGCGAAACACAGATGCTTTCGCGAGCTTCTACAGGCCTTGTGTGTGCCTCCAGGATGTGGGCTGGGATGTCTGGTCCCAATACACATCCTGGGTGCCAGAGAGTCTAGTGTGGTATGAATGCCTGGGACCGCCGTGGTCCGTGATAGGTCCACATATGGTGTGAGTGTTTTGTGAGCAGATCTCCCATTGGGTCCTCTCCGTTTTGGCGCAAAGGGAACCGTGGATAAGCGGAGGCTGGAAACACCACTACCATGTTGATCTCCTGAGTTCTCACGAACAAAGGAATACAGGAGCCAAGTATCCTGCAACCACGAGGCTGAACCGAGGAATCGCCGGTGACCCGCTGAAGGACTGCTCCTCTGCACTGCTGTCGCCTTGTAAAACCCTTTCTACCTCTGATCGAACCAGAAGGCCTGTACTGGTACTTCGACCCTTGGAATAGCGGGGACAGCTATTCTCGGCATCTTCACCATCTCCTGCACGTAAGCCTTCGGAAGTGTCTCTGGGCCATCCAGCAGACTGACCAGCCTACCCAGGAGTCTTGCTCTGTAACCGCCGCCAGGTTGTGTTGTATTTTGAGTCCTTGCCACTCTCACACGATTCGTACACTTGGCATTCCCAGGTCTGAAGTGAGTAGTGTACATTTGGCTGAGATACACACGGCCGCTCCGTTGCCCTGCTGTGGTAACAAACTGTGCGGGTTCACTGCGTTTGGGACGCCCTCAACTCAACTCTGCTGCTGCGGAATCTACACGACGACGAGACGTCCCCTGCTCCTACCTGATCCTGCCAGCACTGAAACTGACGGGGAGAAGCCTGGGTCTGCCTGCATCGGGGACCAGTGAGTAGCATAGCTAGGATCTGGTCGCCCTCCTGCAGTAGCCCATAGCTTTTCCCCGCTGTGTCAAACAGCACGCCTTTCTGTACTCGCGCTCTGCTTCTGCCCACAGTGGAGGCTGCGCTTGAGTTGCAGAGCTCTGTTCATCTTCATTTGTTCACCGAACTGAACTGCCTGATTCCCTCAAAGAGACTCCCTTTTTGCCCGTTGGCACCAGCGTGTACAGGTACTTTTGAGCACAAGGCTCCACTCTTCGTAGGGCTTGGACTTCCTTTTAGTTAGGTGCCTCTGAAGGTGGACTGGGTCTAATTATTATTCGCACTGCCTGTTTTCCTCCCCCTCTAGGTGGTCTACACATTTTGTGCGTCTAACTCTTTAGACTCGTTTGTATTTGTATATATATTGTATTGGTTTGGTATGTGTTGGTTTACTAGAGTTTTATTGTGATTTCTCGCTACAGTCATGGTTGCAAAGGCCTTGGAATAAATGTGTATATATTTTTTATATAACACCTGTTTGGAGTAATTTGTAAGTGTCCTTGCTTTGTGTGCACATTGCGGGCTTTCAGTCACCCTCACCCCTCTTGAGACCTAGTCTTTACCGCCGCAATCTCTACCCTGATTGGTCTGGCTTGTCCAGAGGTTACCCTGTTCCAAGTAATTAGGTTGGCCTTCTGAACCTCTGCGCCTCCAGGACAGAGTTCAGAAATCCGTCTTAACAAATTGGTGTACAGCGGTGGGATACGACTGAAGGTATCCAGTGTTGCGCATGAACTAAGGCATTTCAAGTTATTCCTACCAGGACACGTAGTGATTTGTCGTAGTATAACTTTTAAAAGGCCATAGTCCTATCTAACAGTATGGAAACAAATACCTTGTTAACTTTAAATGCTTCTAAATCCGAAACATTGAAAAAGATGTGTGTGGAGAGAGGTGTCTCCTCTCAAGGCACCAAATTGGATATGATCCAAAGAATCGTGGCGTGGCAAGAAGCGCAGCTTGACGCTATAACTTCTGAGGACAGTGCGGAAGGAGGTGGGGCTGCTCTCACTGGTACAACCGACGGTTCTGCCGCTGCACTGATCCACCGCGACCACGAGGACAGGGAGGATGAGATGTCTAATGTTTCCTCTGCCAGTGCTGTTGGGGAGGCTATGCTTGAATTCAAGAAGCAAGAGCTGCTGTTTAGGCAGAAGGAGCTTGAGTTCAATATGGCCAAACTACAGGAAGAGCTTGAGTTCAATACGGTCAAGCTAAAAATCGAACAGGCAGAAAAACAGAAAGACAGGGATCACCAGTTGGAACTGGCCAAGCTTCAGGTTGCAAATGGGTCCAAGGGTCCTGGACATGGGTCTGGGGCCTCCTCTCATCCACGGTTTCCAAAACATCTGCTCAGTGTGTACGAGGAAATGAATGACATTATGGACTGGCTGAATACGTTTGAGAATGCATGTGAAGTTCAACAAGTTGACAATGCTGATAAGATTGCCTGGTTACTCAGCAGACTGCCCCATTCTGGCTGTAGTGCCATTATGGAAATGTCGAAGGCTGAGCGAGCTGATTTCGCAATGTTAAAGCAAACTCTCATTTTAAAGTTTGGAAAGACTCCGGCACAATATTTAAAACGATTCCGAGAGTACAAGAAAAAAGAAGGTGGTACTTGAGTATCTTATGTAACCAAATCCTTAAAAAACTTAACTGGCTGGGTCGAAGGTTATAAGGTTTCTACCTTGGAAGGCATGATAAGTCTTGTCATGCTGGAACATATTTTTGCATCTTCTTCTCCGGAGCTTAAGCAGCATTTGGCCGATTCGAAGGAGATAGATCCTAAGAAGCTGGCCATTGCAGCAGACTTATGGGTGTCACATCGAGTGTCCCATAAGGACAAAACTCATCCTGGTAAGCAGGAGGTAGGGAAAAAGTCCAAAGATAAGGAGGGTGGAGAATCTGATAAATCTTCTTCTCAAAAGGGCCACAAAAAGAAAAATAAGAGTAAGACACAAGAGAACTCACAGGGTAGTGGAGGTCAGCCTCCGAAACAGAACTCTGGTTACAATAAGCCTCCCTATGTAAACAAACCCAATGGATCTTGTTTTGCTTGTGGAGCAACTGACCACGTGAAGGGGGATCCCCGGTGTAAGGTTAAACCTTTGGGGGTCCACTCTGCTAATCTGGCCTTCTCCTCCTACGAGGAAGAAGAGATTACAGGAGCATCCTTCTCCTCAGACTCATTCCCCAGCGGGATAGAAGCTGAGGTAGTTTTAGTTTCCCTGGGTTCCTGGGAGCCTAAAGTCTCAGAGGCTTATGCTAGGATTCCAGATAATACCAAGCACTACTTTAAAGACAGTGTGCTGATCAATGGAGTGGATACTCCAGCTCTTAGGGATAGTGGGTGCATTCGAACTGTAGTGGATTCTACCTTGGTAGACTCAGAGGAAGTTGCCAAAGCTACTCTGATGCCCACTAAGTTGGCTGACGGCCCACCTCGCATGTTCCCAGTAATACCTGTAAATCTTACTTTAAATGGTACAGCAGTCAGGATTCCAGTGAGCATTCAGAGAAACGTCCCAGGAAAGGTCTTGTTAGGCAATGATCTCAGAGCTTTAGGGCTCATAGGAGACACTGCCGACAGACCCTGCACACGGTCTCAAACACGGGCAGCATTGGCCAAGACCAATACGCCGCACCAGCCGAAGGGGAAACCCAAGGCGAAAGGAGTAAACAAGTCAAGACGAGGGAAAGAGAACATTCCCCCGAGCTCGCCTACCACTGCGGTGGAGGAAGTTGGTCAATCGCCCGGGCCTGACGAGGAGGTGGCGATGCCTGAAGTATTTGACCCCAACGACCATCCGGAACTAAAAGACTTGTTAGTAGAAGGTGGTCCTGACAGGGAAGAATTCAGTAAAGGCCAACGTGAGTGCCCATCTCTGGAAGGCCTAAGGAGACAGGCCTGCTCCCAGCTTGAGGGTGAACCTCCTGGGACACATCAGATTTATTGGGAAGGTGGACTCCTATATAGTGAGCCCACAGAGTCTACAGAAGGAGACCATAGGAGGTTGGTGGTTCCCCTTGCTGTAAGACCCTTCCTCCTGCAGTTGGCGCATGAAGTGCCCCTTGCTGGTCACCTTGGTATTAAGAGGACCAAGCAAAGGTTATCCATGCACTTCTACTGGACCAAGATGGGGGTGCAAGTAGAAAGTCACTGCAGGAGTTGTGCCTCCTGCCAGTTATCTGGTAAGGTTGGCTCGACAATCCAAGCTCCATTGGCACCACTCCCAGTTGTGGGAATACCATTCGAAAGGGTAGGGATCGACATTGTTGGTCCCCTTGACCCGCAAACATCCTCAGGCAATAGGTTTATCCTGGTGCTGGTCGACCATGCAACCAGATATCCTGAGGCCATCCCATTGAAAACTGTAACTGCCAAGTCAGTTGCAAAAGCGTTACTTGGCATATTTACTAGGGTTGGCTTCCCTAAAGAAGTTGTGTCGGATCGTGGCAGCAACTTTATGTCGAAGTATATGCAGGCTATGTGGAAAGAATGTGGGGTCACCTACAAGTTCTCTTCTGCATACCACCCCCAGACCAATGGTCTGGTGGAACGTTTCAACACAACGTTAAAGAGCATGATTGGGGCTCTGGAAGAACCTCGGAGAAGAAAATGGGATCTTCTTTTACCATGCTTACTGTTTGCCTACCGAGAGGTACCACAGGAGGGTGTTGGCTTCAGCCCCTTCGAACTTCTGTTCGGTCATCCTGTACGGGGACCCTTAGCCATAGTCAAAGAGGCATGGGAGATGCCCACTCCCCATGTTACTACCAACGTAGTAGATTATGTGCCGGGGCTCAGAAAACGGATGGTACTTCTGATGAGCTTGGCTAGTGATAAATTGAAGGCAGGACAAGCGCTGGTGAAACATTGGTACGACCAGAAAGCTTCCCTAATCAACTTTACACCTGGTCAGCAAGTCCTGATCATGAATCCCATAAGGCCTCAAGCTTTACAGGACACATGGTCAGGCCCTTACACAGTGGTGGAGCCCCTGGGTGAGGTTAATTATTAAGTGGACCTTGGAAGGCCTGGACAGGCTCCAAACGTGTTTCACGTAAATAGGCTGAAGGCTTTCATCCCAAGAGTCAAAATCGCAGCACTGCTACTGGCTTCAGATGTTGAGAAAGAGGAGTCTGAACCTCTCCCCGACTTGTTCCAAAGCGGTCCTTCAGATAGCTCATTTGAGGGTGTCCGAGTGGCCCCTCACCTGACTTCTGATCAGCAGGCTGAGGTGAAAAGTTTGCTTAGGCAGTTTTCCCCCCTGTTTTCACAGTCGCCTGGTTTGACACCTTGGTGCAAACATAACATAGACACAGGAGACAGTGTACCTACCAAAAGTAGGGGATACAGGATGTCAGACAAAGTACGGTCTTACATTAAGACCGAGGTCAACAAGATGTTAGACATTGGGGTGATTGAACCCTCTAGTAGTCCTTGGTCCAGCCCTGGGGTTTTGGTTCCAAAGGCAGGCACTTCTGAATTGAGGTTCTGCGTGAATTACAGGGCTCTGAATGCTGTCACCAAGACAGATGCACACCCCTTGCCTCGAACAGATGAGCTGGTGGATACTTTGGGTGCCTCCAAGTACCTCAGCACGTTTGACCTCACTGCTGGCTATTGGCAAATAGCTTTAGCAGAACATGCCAAGGAGAAGACAGCGTTTTCTACTCCAGACGGCCTTTACCAAATCAAGGTAATGCCGTTCGGGTTGAAAAATGCACCTGCCACTTTCCAGAGGCTTGTGAATCATGTGTTAAATGGGTTGGATGAATTCTGTCTTGCATATCTGGACGATATAGCAGTTTTCAGTGCCACCTGGGAAGACCATGTGAAACACCTCGGGATTGTGCTCCAGGCTCTTCAGAAAGCACACTTGACCATAAAGACTAGTAAATGCCAGATTGGACAAGGCTCAGTGGTTTACCTTGGACATGAAGTAGGTGGGGGGAGGATACAGCCTCTTCCCAGTAAAGTACAAGCAGTACAAGACTGGCCTACCCCCAATACACAGACCCAAGTGAAAGCCTTCTTAGGACTCACGTGGTATTACCGCAACTTCGGGGCAGACTATGGCACCATAGCTGCCCCTCTGACTGCCCTCACCACTCCGAAGAAACCCAAGAAGGTAACTTGGACCGACGAGTGTGAGAAGGCCTTCAATGGCTTAAAAGACTCCTTGTGCCAGGCCCCAGTCCTCAGGGCCCCTGATTATCAAAGACCTTTTATTGTGCAGACGGACGCCTCTGACACTGGGATAGGAGCTGTACTATCGCAAGTAGATGAGAAGGGTAAGGAACACCTTATTGGTTTTATTAGTTGCTATCTTAAGGACAGAGAGCTCAGACGGCCCACAGTGGAGAAAGAATGTTTCTCTGTTGTGTGGGCCCTACGGAAGCTGAGGCCCTACCTCTATGGGACCCACTTCACTGTGCAAACTGACCATAAGCCCTTAAAGTGGCTAATGAACATGAAGGGAGAGAATCCAAAGTTGCTTAGGTGGTCCATAAGTCTACAAGGCTTCGACTTCACTATTGAGCATAGGCCAGGTGTCCAACATAGCAATGCTGATGGGTTGTCCAGAATGTTTAACCGACTTGAACAAGAGACTCATCCAGGGGTGGATTAGTGCCCCCTGTCCATAGTCTGGGAAGGGCGAGTGTTAGGAAAGATTTCTTAATTGTGGGTAATTTTCCTTCCATGTGGCAACCCCTAAACTTTTTGCTGTTGTTTTCGCCATGATCTAGACTTTGCCAGAGAAGTGCAGCCTTCTGCCGCACTCCTCTGGGCTTTCGCTCCATTCTTACGGGGAAACTGACATGCCCTTAAGACAGTCAGTACCGGGGAACGTTGTTTTCCGTAGCTTCTTTATCATGTTGCAGCTTTCGTGCAACATGACACAAGAGGGCTGTAATGTTTTGACACTAACCTGTCTCGTGCAGCAATTTACGAGGCAATTGGGGAGTCCCCTGAGGCCCCTAACACCTCCCTCCTCCCTAAGAGGGAACCGAAGGGGTGTGCAAGGGATCCCAGGGAAACCCTCCTGGGGGAAAAAACCCTGCTGGAATGGATGAGAAGCTGGATCGGTCGCGTCTCCGCTGGCTGCTGCTCCTCAAGTTTTACAGGAATCACTGGATCGGGTCACTGAAGTCCTGATTTAAAATAAGTAAACGAGAGATGAGAGAAGGAACTAGGTACGAGAGAAATCAATATAATGATTGGGTAAGTACCTAATTTGTCTGAAAGGGGGGACTATCTGTGGACTGCAGAACGGGAAGGCTAGGCAGGATGGTACGGCTGTAAGAAAGAGTAGAAAAGAAAAGGTAAGCATAGGTAGGAGGGATAGAATAGTAAACCACCTAGTTGCGAACTCACGTAGCGTCTGTAGAGAGTAGCGACGCTCTGGGCTTCGGCTCTGCTGGACCATATCCGGAATCCGTGAGAGAACGAGATGACGTCAGAGGACATCTGACTTGTGAACGTGAAAACACTGCACCGTAACCCAGAGGATGAGAAGCCATCTTGGAAGAGGGGAAAACGGCGAGTGCACGCAATCTCCAGTGTCGCCACAGGGAACGCCGGTGCCAGCCAGTCGTGGCAACGGCACTGTAAGCTAAGTTACTGCTCTCTTGGGTCTCTAGTCTTCTACAGGTCCTAGATACTCTTTTTGGATTGTAAATGATCGGTGCAAGTGAATCACGGACGGGACTGGTGGCAGCGATCGTTTCTTGTGTTGTTGAGCTCCTTTTGGCGTTTTAAGCGCGTTTCTCGCGCTTTGCCCAAAATGGTGGCCTCGCCCAAAATGGCCAGACCACGAGGCTCTTTGTTCTGTCCGCTGACCGTCTTGCCCCCCTTCACCTCCCCCAGGTTGAGCCGTCCGGGGGCCTTCCTTATTTGGGCATGTACTTTCCCGCGAAACACAGATGCTTTCGTGGGCTTCTACAGGCCTTGTGTGTGCCTCCAGGATGTGGGCTGGGATGTCTGGTCCCAATACATACACATCATGGGTGCCAGAGAGTCTAGTGTGGTATGAATGCCTGGGACCGCCGTGGTCCGTGATAGGTCCACGTATGGTGTGACTGTTTTGTGAGCAGATCTCCCATTGGGTCCTCTCCGTTTTGGCGTGAAGGGAACCATGGATAAGAGGAGGCTAGAAACACCACTACCATGTTGATCTCCTGAGTTCTCACGAACAAAGGAATACAGGAGCCAAGTATCCTGCAACCACAAGGCTGAACCGAGGAATCGCTGGTGACCCGCTGAAGGACTGCTCCTCTGCACTGCTGTCGCCTTGTGAAACCCTTTCTACCTCTGATCGAACCAGAAGGCCTGTACTGGTACTTCGACCCTTGGAATTGCGGGGACAGCTATTCTCGGCATCTTCACCATCTCCTGCACGTAAGCCTTCGGAAGTGTCTCTGGGCCATCCAGCAGACTGACCAGCCTACCCAGGAGTCTTGCTTTGTAACCGCCGCCAGGTTGTGTTGTATTTCGAGTCCTTGCCACTCTCACACGATTCGTACACTTGGCATTCCCAGGTCTGAAGCGAGTAGTGTACATTTGGCTGAGATACACACGGCCGCTCCGTTGCCCTGCTGTGGTAACAAACTGTGCGGGTTCACTGCGTTTGGGACGCCCTCAACTCAACTCTGCTGCTGCGGAATCTACACGACGACGAGACGTCCCCTGCTCCTATCTGAACCTGCCAGCACTGAAACTGACGCGGAGAAGCCTGGGTCTGCCTGCATCGGGGACCGGTGAGTAGCATAGCTAGGAACTGGTCGCCCTCCTGCAGTAGCCCATAGCTTTTCCCCGCTGTGTCAAACAGCACGCCTTTCCGTACTCGCGCTCTGCTTCTGCCCACAGTGGAGGCTGCGCCTGAGTCCGGAGCTCTGTTCATCTTCATTTGTTCACCGAACTGAACTGCCTGAGTCCAGAGGTTACCCTGTTCCAAGTAATTAGGTTGGCCTTCTGAACCTCTGCGCCTCCAGGACAGAGTTCAGAAATCCGTCTTAACAGCGCCGGCACTACTCCAGCCTCCCACAGCTAACCACCAGTAACTAGGCGCAGCGGCGCCTCTCGGCTCCACGGGCGGAGGGCACACACCTTCTCGGGGCTCCAGACAAACACCTCCTCACACTGAAACGGCCATCTGCTCCGACGATGGGATCAGGGCGCCCGTTACACCAGGTTCACAGTGAGATCGCACCTCCCCCACTCCTTGCAGCGTGGCCCACAGCTGCAGCTCTGCCACACCGGCTTGCGGCAATTTTAGCACTGTTTCAGCCCAAAATAGTGTCCCCCGGCCCCCAACATAACCAGGCAGCTAGGCTCCTAGCGTGATCATCGATTCCAGATTGGAGACAACCGGATGACTGACCGGATTTCTATGGTGCGCGAGAGCTTCACGGGTCGACGGCCATCTTTGTCGGGCTCTCTAGTGCCCTCCCCCCTCACGAGCCACTGTTGAGGCTTCACACCTACACATCATGGCTTGTCCCAATCTTCGCTGAAGTCGAGGGGCCTCACAAGCCGCTGTTGAGGCTTTACACCTACGCATCACATCGAAGGGCCTCACGAGCCGCTGTTGAGGCTTTACACCTATGCATCACGTCGAGGGGCCCTCACGAGCCGCTGTTGAGGCTTCACACCTACGCATCACGTCGAGGGGCCTCACGAGCTGCTGTTGACGCGTCACACCTACACATCACGGCTTGCCTCAAGCATCTGTGAGCCTTGACCCACTGCTGCTTGTTGAATGGCGCCACGCTGCTGAATCCTGTTGAACCAGCGTGACCGTCATGAACCCGGACTCACCAGGCACGACTCTGCGCTGTTAAGCTCCTGAAAGAAGACGACATGATATCTACAGTGGTTCTGTCCCCATGGCCTTGTCCTGTAGGCCCTAGTGACATTTAAGACCCCACTCGTTTCTTTAAATGAAATCATCTTCGACGTTTTACAAAGACTATTTGCCTGCAGACCGTCCTCTTCCCTAGTTAGAGTCCCCTTTTCACCTAAAATCTGCATTTATTGTGTATTTCTCACAGAGGTGGGCTGCTAGTGTATACAAGAGTTTAAATGTCCTTTTGGTTTGACTGAAGTTTTATTCTTATAGAGCCTTGGGGGACAAGTCTTTTTATTTGATACTTACTGCAGTGTTGCTGCCTGGCTGCTTCCATGCTGTCTCCCGCTCTTTCGAGCCTCCCTCCACAGGAAGGAGTTGTCCCTCCATGGGGGGTCTCTTTCACCTCTAGGACTGAGGCCACTTGTGGTTGGGGAAGAGTTTAGAAGCCACTACCCACCCCTGTACCACTAGCCACTTGGTCACAGAGGGTGGGGCGTAGCAGGTGCACTCTGAATGCTCGCATAGGTGGAATAACAGGGGGGGGCGGGCATGAATACACTCCCGGTGTAAAATAACCCCACATGCCACACGCATGAGCAACAGAGGCGCCTTGTCCGCTGCTGACGTCTGTGCACTGCAAGGTGTTCTCACCAATTCCTTTTCGGCTCAGATGTGAATGGCGACCTGCTGAAAAGGAGAGACCTGTGAGGGCGCCGAGTGATAAAGGGCCCTCTGTAAAGAACTCCTGCGGGTCTCAGCTCCATCGCCTGCTGACATGGCCCCTTTTAGCCCAGTGAGTCACTGGGCAGTTCAAATAAAGAGAAAAGGTTTGAATGGGTTCCTCGGGTCGGGGCCTCAGCGCCTGACGTCACCCGAGGAGAAAAAAAAACCCTTCCGAGCTGGCATTTCATTCAAGCTTTAGAAAGTGTTAATTTACAGTGTTGCATTCTTGTGTGTTGTTCTATAGGGCACGAGCTGCGTGTTCTGAGGTCAGACAGCCCACTATCCGACCTTTAAAATATGGGGCTCTTCTCAAACTCTCAAAGCTACTGAGGCAAACTTGGTTTCATGGGTGGTTCATTCAGTGAATACTGCCTTAATTCATTTTATTTAAATAATATCTCGCACTTTGTTTTACAGCTGCGTCACAATAGGAGTAGATTGATTTTGTTATGTTTTTATAACACGCGCTCTGCTGCCATGTGCATGGCTTCTTGGCACTCTGGCATCTGCCACGTCAGTGGGTCAGGTTAGTGGGGACAGTGGAAAAATGCAAGAAGGTTTTCTGTTGTGATGATATGTGCGTTTCCTAGGTACCCGGGCTCTGAGCGGGTGATATTCCTAGGAGATTTCTGTCACGCGCAACCGAGGCCTGTACAATAATGCATAAAGTCAAATATGCTACATAACTGTATCTACCTTAATAGAATTAATCACTGCAGAACTGCCGCCGCCCCTCATCCCTACCCTAGAATCCATTTCTTCTGTGGTTGGGGAAAAGGGGGTGCACCCTCCTTCTTCCCCTGCCCTGCAAGTTGCAGCATTCAATAATCCAATCTCACAAATAAAATAGGAAAGGGGGAGGGTGTGGTCCATGTCCCACTTAATTTTAGTATGGCTAATCCATGCAATATGCTTGTAAACACTATTATTTCACACACATTTATTTTTTTTACAGGACATGCGGTAGCGGCCCTGTCGTTATGGTTAAGTTGCTCAACCCGTAGGAAGATAACTTTTTGGCCGGCTTATAACGTGCCTGCCCCACCCCTGGAAAAATCCTCAGGAAACATTGCAAAACAAGTATATGACCCCACCAGATTGATTTTGCAAAATTTGATGAGGTTTCCTGCATGCGGGGCAAAGTTATATGGGGGCGGGCAACATTTTTGGTTTTCCTCATAGATGCAATGAAAAGAAATGTTTGCTCACGCCTTCAGCCCAAACCGCTGGATGAATTTTCACCAAATCTGCGCCAGGAGCAGAGGCTTGGACCTGAAAGTGTGTTTTTGTAAATTTGGTGTAAATCCGTTCAGTAGTTATTTTTAAAACGGGCAAAAAGTAGGTAAAAAAAAAGTGATATCTGGGTCCCTGTTCGGTCCACAGACAGGCCCCTGATTGGTCCAGACGTGATGTCCGCGGACATCAGACCTGCCTGCTGTTGCTGAATGGTGAAAAGCGTGAGTGGCGTCATAGTTTCTGAAATGCCCGTAATGTTGTATCCGCGAACAGTCACAGGTAACCGCGGACATTGCGGTGTGGGAAAAGTCTGGAAAACACATTTGGGGTTGTTTGGTGGTGTACAGAGGGGCTGGGAAGGGTGGGGGAGTGGAATAAAGATGTTATGGGGCTCTTATTATAGGTCGAAAAAGGCCTGCAGGTGTCATAGTAGTCCACGGACAGTGCCGTGAACGGACGGCTTGGGAAACACATGTGGAGTTATTTGGTGGGTGAAAGAGAGTTTGCATTGGACGGGGGTTCTGGGCGAGTTTGGTTATTTCAATATGTATTGTATGTACTTGTTATTTGGTTTCATTATATCGTGGTAGTTGCGGCCAGCGGCCAGATTTTAGAATCTGGCCACTGGCTACATACACTATAATAATATGTCTATAGTAAATATAGGTACTGTAGGGGGAGTATACAGTACTTGTAATATGATGGCATAATACAATTGAAGTGCAGTACAATTGAGGGTACTGGCCACACCCCCAAGAAGCTGGCCACTGGCTACATGCACTATAATAATATATCTATAGTAATTATAGGTACTGTAGGGGGAGTATACAGTACTTGTAATATGATGGCATAATACAATTGAAGTGCAGTACAATTGAGGGTACTGGCCACACCCCCAAGAAGCTGGCCACTGGCTACATGCACTATAATAATATATCTATAGTAATTATAGGTACAGTAGGGGGAGTATACAGTATTTGTAATATGGTGGCATAATACAATTGGAGTGCAATACAACTGAGGGTAGTGGTTTTCGAATTTGTATTTGTTTGTTTGTAAACATAACAGATAGGATTACATGTGGTAGTTTTACTGAGTTGCAGATGGCGATGAAGGAGAAATCCCTGGTTCTTACTCTGTGAAAAAAAAACAGTATAATATGTTAAGCAGGATAGTTAAAAATGTTTAATTACATACAATTTCACATATTAATGTACTTTTTAGACCCTCATAAATAGCACATTCTATGTACTATGTTTGATACAACATTAGTGTGTGCTACACTGTTGTTGTATTGACATTAAATAACCATTGGGAAAAAAATCCATACAGGATTTCTAAAAAAAACTACTATATTTATGGGAGTGTAAGTTTGACAGTATGTTTCTTTCAAGTGTGTTGTAGTTAAGGAAATGATTAAAGTTCTTAGCTACCTGTTGGTGTATTCTAAGTATATCTGATGTTAGATGAAAGGTTGTAGTAAGATGAATCGTGATGGCGTATTTGAAGTGTAGTGCAATGAAGGGTATTTTTAAAGTAGTTAGATACATGTTTGCATATTCTAACTATTTGGACTTTTAAAAGTAGCATTGTATTATCATGGATGTAGTTAGATACCCGTCGGCGTATTCTAACTGCTGATAGTGCTACAGTTCAGTGAATACATTTGGGTTTAATGAATATTAAGTAGGCATTGTTGGTAACCTATGTTTTAGAGCAATGGAAGTGTTGTTACATTCAAATCAACCACTTCTTTTTTTTAACATATGCAGTACAGTGGCCATCAGTGTTGTAGATTATGCCTACTGTTGTGAAGGTTTTCTTGCCAAGAGATACTTGGCCATGTGTGAAGCTAGTGAGCTTACTGTTGCTTTGGTACCATCTGCATTGTACCTTAAAATCATTAGTATTAGATATCGGCTATTTGAATTTATTTGTATGGTGGAACGATTGTCTGAATTGCAAAAAGTGCATAATATGACATGATTTGCATTTTGCAGAAGCTGGTGAAATGGACCGTATTCAAAATTTGGTATAAATACATACACAAATCGTTCATTAGGGATGTTCTCTTGTGAAACATGGTTGCAGAGACTGCATGTATGTTTCCATGTTCATGAAATATATGTAGATTTCATTTATATGTATGATTATGGTCTCCAGTACTTCTAGTAAGTACATTAGAACTTCATGTGGATCTTCCATTGTGTTTATGGTGAATTTCAACATTCCTATACAAAAGTACAATTCTTGGCTTATACCTGAGATACTGTACGTGTTGTCAGGGTTATTTGTGGCATTTCTATGAAGGACGAGCATTTGTAAACACAACTGGTCTGAGCCGTTTAGGTAAATGTTTTGAACAATTGGTGGTAGTTGGAAGAGAAGACTAATTGCTACATTTGCATAGCAATTTACTCCAGTTGTGTTGCTAAATTTAAATGGACCAGAGTTTTGTGTTTCTATGTTATTTGATGGGCTTGCACTTGTTTTTTTTAGAAGAAATATTTGTGTTTTTGTCTTGTGGTGGATTAGCAGTTATTTTTTGTTTCTTGTGTGGTATTGTTGGGAGATCTCTTATAGCCTCTGCTTGTGTTACTTCTTTTCTTTTTAAAGGTTTCGTTTTTTCATGTACAGGGTATATATCTAGAGTGTGTATGATGGCCCACATAGCCTGTTATATTCTAGGATGCAAGGAATGTGTCATGATCCCAGTCAGTGAGCATAATCCTCATTCAGGTATTCAGGCTAGGCAGAGCAGATTATATCAATCAGCAGGTCAACAGTGTGTGTTAGCCTGGCACATATGGCATTTACACCATTCACAGCATCTACTTCCATAGATTCCAGCGATGTTCAATAGTAATTTCATACACTTAAGATGGCCGCCGCAATACCCATTTACAAGAAGCAGCATGGTTCTATTCATATTTGCAGAAAGAGCTACTTAAGCCCGGCCTTCACTGGAACGTACGATTTGTGTCTGCTCCGCTGACAGCAGGTAACGCTACTAGCGTTTCTCCTCACAGAACCTGAGAAAAAGAAGATAATAGAAACATTAGTTTTACAAAGAGTTTCAGAGTACCATAGTTCACAAAAGAGACTTACCTGACAGAAGTTATCTCCGACGCTGTTATATTCAGTTAAGAACATTTATTCGCCTGCAGTCGAAGCATCTCAGTCAGAAGTTTCACTCACAGCTCCAGCATCTTCAGTCAGAAGTTTCACTCACAGCCGCAGCAACTTCAATCAGCAGTTTTCGCTCGCAGTCGCAGCTTCTTCAGTCAGAAGTTTCATCCGCATCCACTGCATCGTCCGAAGGTTTTTTCCACAGCTTTGTGAAAACCTGCAGACCTCACAATAGGTATTTAGTTAAAAAACAAACTTAACAGTTTAACAGAGAAGATGTTTTATAAACGTTCACATACCTGAAGATTCCTCAAGTTTTCACCTCACAGTTGTTACCGCGTAACACTTGCAGGCTGCATTGGCAAATGTAAGTTTAAAATGTTTTATCATCCTGAGTAACTCTGCAGCCATCCGCAGCCATAATTCTTTTCCCAAATTCCTTGAACCTGTGAAAAAGAGAAAAAGACAAAAGTAATTAGAAAGAGAGATCTCTCCAACGTAGGAATCAATTAAAGCTCTTAAAGATTACCGTATTTTCACCTGGTGACTTAACCAAAGACTCATTCTTAAAAGAATAGCCATTAGGCATTTCAATGCAAGAAGCTACAGAGTTCATCAGCATCCCAAGTTACCATTGTTTCTCCATCTCAACATGCCCCTGTAGAAAAGGAGGATGGAGAGCTCCAAAATAATAAATCACAGGTGAGAAGGGAATTCAGCCCTAGAGTTAGAGGGGAGTGATTTTAGGGGTATACACCCTTCATATAGTATTATCCCAGTTAATAGATGTTATAGCATTTGTATTGTTTGTCATTTGTTTAAACAGAAAAAGAATCCTAAAGGCTCCAAGGTATCAGGTTTACAGACTGGAAAATACTACTGAGTCCAGGTAAGTGTTACAGAATGTCAGTGTTGACTTAGTTTGCATCAAAGTTGATAAGGAATAAACCATCAAGTGTACATAGACATAGAAGTGCTACATAACTGATACCTTCCTTAAAGACTGTGCTGCTAATGTCAATCAATGTGTGATCTAGGGTTAGACCTTTCGATTTGTGAATGGTGACAGCATATGCAAAAGACAGAGAGAATTGTTCTCTGCCTACGTACATGTCTTTGAAAAGAAGGAATTGTGCTATTGTGCAGCCTATTTTTAACTTCTGTAAGTTTGTCAAATTGGATGTTGTTGTCATATGGATATGTTTGGAAGCCAACAACGGTACCAATTGGTCCATTGACTAAACATTGTTCTACATCAAGGTTACGTTTCAGAATTACTCTACAGTTTAGACACAATGTTAACATTTTCTCCAATCCAGCTGTTGGAGATAGATTTTTCTAAGCTATTTAGTTGTGCTGTTGCTTGCTGACACATAGGGAGTGTCATGTCATGCACTTCTAGTTTGTCTGTGGAGCCGATATGCAGTATCGGTTGCATTTCTTTTTTTTACATTGTTTCATGGAATTGACTGCAGCTTGCTAGGGTTGGCATTAAGGACATGCATTTTATATTTTGTTGAGGTAATTGTTCCATTACATCAGGAGCAGATGTGTTTCGCCCATACAGCTCATGGATAAGTCTACCATAAAAGATGGATTTTGCATCTTTAGTAAGCAGACCAGTTCAAATGTTTTTTAAAATGTTAGGATAGGTGAGGTTTGCAGACTGATGTATGTTTTGAGTTAGTTCTCTGTACTGAAAATGTTGCCAGAGATTTACATTTCCTATGTTGCCAAGTGTTTTGAAGCATTGTTTGTGTCCTAATGTTTTGAAAAGTAAGTTGACCTTTTAATGGTGTTAACCGTAGGAGGTCTCCAAAAACAATAACGTGTTTTCTTCCAAACAGTTGTTCGTAGTCGGTTTTTATGACTTCTTGCATTCTGAGGTGAATTAAAGCCAGCATGAGTTTGTAAACCATGCTTCTTTCATGTAAGCAGCTAAACCTGTGAGGGCGGTTAAAACAGCTGAAAGGTTGTTGTGTATTAAGTTTTGTAGAAATGTGCTGATTATTTTAATTAAGAATGTTTTTCCAGAACCAGCTTCACCACTTACATACAAGAGCAGAGGTTTATAATGTTTACAGCTACAACTTTTAGTTTCATGTTTAAAACCATGTTCAATTTCTTCAGTGACTTCTGGATAAATGGTGAGTAGTTCATCATTTAGCTGTGATTTGAACACTGACAAATCTTCTTTCAATTGTTGATATTGATACATGGTGGTTTCTACTTCAGTCATGGCTATTTCTGCTTCATTTAAAAAGAGTGATTCTCCAAGTAGTTGTTGGCTTCCTGTAGGGGAAGGTTGATTGCCCTCAGGAGTGTCTTTTTCTAGTTGAGCTTCAACTTCTTCCTCTTCTTGGCGTTCATTGCCCAACATTTATTTGTATTGCGTGAAATTGACATTTGTTATACTGCTTTCAGTTTCATTGAATGCAGCTTTAAATGAGTCATAGTTACCTAATAATTTTCCTTCTTTTTTCCATGGTTTAAAAAGTTGCAGTAGGGCCATTGAATAAAGTTCCCTATGTTTCAGAGATTTAAAATGATAATTTTAAATGATTAATTAGACTGAGTTTGGTAAGTTTGACTAGGCTTCATTCAGAAGTTGAGACTGGTATTTACCAGTTGTCTCATCTGGTGTGACATTATTTTTGTAGGAGTAGTTTTGGGCTATGTGGTATAGGCACACATTTTCCAAAGCGGGACTTCTGTTTGGGTAGTATGTGTCTATTAAATTGTTTTTTAAAATATCCTGGCTGTTGGGATCATTTGTGGCTATCGTTTCTATCTCTTGGTAGGATTTCAGTACTCTTTTTTGGGATGAAGCTGGTCCAAGGTTTAGCTAGACAATGGGGCTCATTCTAAGTGCCCCGGACCGGCAAACTACAGGTTGTCTGCCAGAGCCGCTGTGCCCAACAGGTCTGACCCTGCTGGGTACAGTGGTCATGGCAGGAGAAGCCGTCACAGAAACACGGGTACCGTTAACAAAGGTGCTGGTGCTTCCATGTCCCCACCCCATAGAGTCCTTTGGGACTCTATGGGAATGGGAATTAATTAAATTACTGGCACCTGACTTCCAGGCCACCGGGCTTGGAATAGCCTGCTAACACCGGGAAGTCCGGTACCGGTAAATCATAACAGGTCCAGCTGCAATCTGCCGGTAGCACAGGCACGTTTACCGCTTTACCTGTAATAAAGCCCAATGTGTTCAGATTTGCCACATAAGGCTATATCTGTTAAAAGGTCTGCAGCTTCGTAGCACGCGCATACTCTATTGGAGAGCATTTTTATATCAAAGCTGTACAGTGTTTGTGACAGTGTTTTGTCAGATGATATGTCATCCCAGAGGTCTTTTGGCTCTGTTTTCTCAGCTTTGGTGAGATAGGTCATGACATATCTTGCAACAGCAGTGTAATTGTCTGCAATATATTGTATGTCAATATTTGCATTCCACATGATTGCAATGTAATCATTGATGTACTTTGATGCTTCGTCCCTTTTAATGTTGCATATGTTTTTAGGTGATTTGCCTTTTACACTGTGTCTAACAGAAGACATCAAGCTATTTACTTGTCCTTTTGCCGAAACTGGTCTAGGGAAGCCAAAGCGACATTTGGTGTAGTGTTTACCTTTGTTTTTATATCTATGTCAGCAGTATTTAGCACGCTTATGTTTTTGGAAGCATAAGATTTGTCTACGTAGGTCACTATGAGTGGTTTCTGAAGGGATGTCGCAGGTGATGTATTTTTGAATACATTGTAAAACAGTGGAATCACTGTCTTGATCAAATTTGAGAGCTTCTTTTATCCACAAAAGCATGTGGATGTGTGGTGATGCTCTGGATTGATATTCTTTTCTCCAAAAGAAGTGTTGCACTTCTCCGAGTGGAGGGGTAGTTTTATTGCAGATGACGTGAAGCATTGGCAATAAAGCGATGGTGAAAGTATCTTCATACATTCACAGGGTCAAGAGAACAGAGTTCTCCTAGTGTTTTATGTCTATTCCATCTTTACTTTGGTTTGCTATGCATAAGGAGTCGTGCAAGTCATCCCATGCATATTCTGCACAACTTAAAGTAACAAACTATGTGGGTGGGCCTGGGTTCCTTAGCATACCAAGTAAATCAGCGTGACGTCAGAACCAGTATTCTTTTGTTCCACGCATGTTTGCCAAGAGATTTGTGATACTTGTCTGCAAAACTTCATCTTTGTCTTTTATCTTTTGAAGCAGTTGGGTAGCAGACATCTTGAACAAATTAGAGCCCATTTTTAATGTGTGTGCAACTCAATAACCTTCGAGCAGGAGGTGGAAAATTGTGTTCTACATTTTGTTTGAATCTGGGGTCTTCAGAATACATTCCTAAAGAGCGATATTCTGATGCAGTTATTTGTGTGGATCTTTCATCATATCATCCAATTACTGTAGGAAAGAGTAGAGGAAAGGAACATGCTCCTACACTTTTCTCCCATATGCTCATTGGAGATACCTTGGCTTGATACATTGTATATGTTTCTAAAGCATCTTCTATTGTGTCTTTGGAGTGTAATGGGTGAATTGTATACTGGTCCAAAATGTTGGCTGCAATAATAGGATCTACACATTCAAATTGGACAGTTGGTGGCGTATCCTGAATTATTTGGGTGGTTTCTCTTAAGTTCTCCTCTTTGTCTATGTCTTTGTAGTATTCATTGTTTTCATTTAGATATTGTAGGGTTTGTAGGGCTTGTCTAACCTTGTTTAAGTGAACTAGTTGTTGCCAAAAAATGTGTGTCTTTTGTTGGTACACCATCACCTAGTACAATCAAAGATTGATCTATTGGCCGTTGTACTCCTAGAGTTTCTACATTTTCTTCAAGATCTTTAAGATCTAATGCCAAATATATTAATTTTACACAAATGCCTTTTAGTAACTCAGAAGGAGGCAATTTGGATGTTTTGGGTTGAAGGCGTATTATAGCTTGAAATGGGTGTACTGTTTGGATTCAAAATGCTCTTAGTTATTAAGTTATTAGTGACAGCACGTGATGGCATTTGGTTATTGTCAAGCTTTGTAATGCAGTACGTGCAAACTATTGAGGGGTCAGTTATTTTGTACTTATTTTCTATTGTTAGATATAAAGCTAATTGGAACCATTGGGATTCCACATTGTCCTCTATTTTGCAGGACAAATCTAATATTTATTTATAAAAAGTTCTGTGACAACAGACAGATACTTGGTCTGGTATTTCAGCAGATGTGTTTTGAAACTTTGCTATTTCTTTTTGTGTGTGTGTGTGTTAGGTGTTGCTGTGTGTAAGCTTTTCACTAATGTTTTCTGAAGGTACTAGATTTTCTAAGTAAACTTCAGTTATAAAATATGTACTTTGGATTCGCTCTATTTCTTGAAGGAGTTATTTGGCTATTCCATGTAGGAGAATGTTATTTAAATGTTGCATTTGCAGAACCAGACTTTTTGCATCGTACAATCTGTGCACAAGATTCTGGATAGTGGAATGGTGTGTTGCTAACATTTTGATGTGGTGGACCGTGCTATTGCAAGCAGTTCATGAAATGTAGGCTAATGAATCTCCTTGCAGTGCAGTGTGGCTGTGCACTGGACAGGAGTCCATGGTTTGTAAAGTTTTCACACTACTTTTATCTTTTAGTATGACATAGTCAATGAGGAATTGTCATAAAGATTTGAAGGATTGTCGGCATACATTGCACATTGAGCTGCATGTCCATTTGTACACTGGATGGATTGTTTGGGTGAAAGAAATACTGGGTTCAATGTTTGTTGGGGATGTTTTTTTCTATAAAGGTTTCTTGTGCCATAATGGTGTGTCCTACCATTTCATACCATTGGCTATTACTATGTATGGCAATTGGTTATTGTTGTTCTTGTTTATAAGCCTCTTAATTGAAATATTGTTCTGTGCTGTTTGTGTGAATCCAATCACCTTCACAGAAGTTTGAAAAGTTCTCTATATTGACATTGCACATGTTTAGAAGAACTTTTTGTAATTTACTGATTCATTTAGTTAGTGGTTACATTATCTTAAAAATTAATATAAACAACTTTCTTTTCAGTAGAAATGCGCTGTCAATTAGATCTTTGAGGAATATTCTTCTGCGGTCATATTTAATGGTAGATTGTGACTTTTCAGCTATTTTCTTAAGATTGTGAAGCACTCTATGGTGGAACTGTTTTGTAAAATTAATTATTTGGAATGCTTCACAGTGGCTACGTTAACATTGGTAGATATAATGTTAGGTTCATTGATAGGTTTGGTTTTGTTTATACTTTTTTTAGTTTTAGTTTTTGGAAGAGGGGCCTTACTATTTTTAGTACTCGCTGGCTCAGTTTTGTTGAGTGACGTTACTAGCAGTTTTGTTTTAATGTCAATCTCTGGCAGGAAAAGGCAACATTCCCTAACTTCATAGAACTCACTGGCAGGGACAGACAACATTCCCTCACTTCATAGAACTCACTGGCAGGGACATGAAACATTCCTAATCTTCATAAAACTCACTGGCAGGGACAGGCAACATTCCCTAACTTCCTAAACCTCACTGGAAGGGACAGGCAACATTCCCTAACTTCCTAAAACTCCCTGGCAGGGAAAGACAACATTCACTTACTTCCTAAAACTCTCTGGCAGGGACAGGCAACCTTCCCTAACTTCCTAAAACTCACTGGCAGGGACAGGCAACATTCCCTAACTTCAAGAACCACACTGGCAGGGACAGGAAACATTCCCTAACTTCATAAAATTCACTGGCAGGGGCAGGAAAAGTCCCCTAACTCCCTAAAACACACTGGAAGGGAAAGGCAACATTCCCTAACTTCCTAAAACTCGAAGGTAGGTAAATATTTTAAAAAAGCAAAGGAGTAAACTACAGGGACCTATGTATGTTGTAATAAGGATTTACTTTTCTGCTGCTATTGAAAATGTGAGGGAGAGGTTGTGAGTTTAACTCAGATTTACACAAGCAGCAGAACATGGCCAGCCTTGTTGCAGGTTATGCCTGGTGTGGTGTGAACCCACAGCCCCTAGCACATTTCCAGGTCATACATAATGGGCATCCGCTAACACTTCTGCCAGAGTCACTGTCAGGAATTCAACCATCCGCACGGTGGGAGTGCACTCACCTGGGCCTTTTTTTAAATGTTATATGAAATTGAATAATGGTAGATCAACCTCCGAAAAATGTGTGGGGCTAATACGCACACATTTTTCTATGCTCACTGCACAACAAAAGAATAGACCTGTGTACTCTGGGTAGAGACAGCCTACAGGCACCGCCCCCTGTCATATTTAGTTGGGATATGACAGCCAGGATTATAGTTGTGATCTCAGACGGGGGTGGGCAAAACATTTCTCCTGCCTTGGCCAGCCTAATTAACTATCAAAGTCTCCCTGGATCCACCCTGTTCTTTTTTGTTGAGCCCTAAGACTGGTGGCATTGATTAACATAATTAGCATACTAGTAGAGTATACTTTGAAAAGGCCTACATGGGGACTGGCTGCAAAATTTAACAAAGGAGATAGGAAACCCCAACAGCCTTTGATATACACTGTGTCAACTTGATGCCAGCTCCCGCCTCTCAGTATCAAGGGCAGTGACCTGTCATTTCTGCGACTATGTGTTTACAATAGGCAACCCCCGGAGGGGGACCCCATTTAGAAGGTACAAGTATGTGGATTGATGGAGACAGAAAGGCTGGTCTTGCCACAGCTTCAGGGCAGACATGCCGCTTTAATCAGGAAAAAACAGAGAGCTCAATTAATCAGAGAGACCCTTTGATTCACAACAGACATGGAGAAGGGTTGGACTTAGTATTACATATTTTCACCCTTTTACCTTTTCTGTTGCAAAGCACTCTGGTTATGACCTCATGCATACAGGAGATTGTTGGGGGGACCCGGGATTGTTTCATTAAGGTAGGCTTAACCTCCACCAATCACTGTTGCCCATTTGGCTTTAACAGAGGGCTGAGCCCCTCTTTTGAGCAGATCATCTGAAGACGTTGCAAGGAGTAGAAAGAAGAACTCAGCATTGGACCCTGGCTGAAGGTACAGTCTGCCTTACATCTTCCGCCAGTGAAAGAAGGCCAGGACCTCCAAAAGGGAAGCAAGATCCCTCCCCTAACCATCTCCCAGGGAACAGAGGGGGATACTGAATCCAGAGGACCCTCCAGCAGCTCCAGAAAAAGTACTCACCCAGCACACAGCGTGCCCTGCTAGGCTCTGCAGCAAGCTTCCTAGGTGGCAAGTGCTAGAGAGTCTCTGAACCAAACCAAGGACAAGGCAGCTGCCTGCAACACAGTCGTCAGCTTTGGACCGTCCGCCTTAAAGGACGACACAAGCCCAGTGAAGAAGCTAGGAGGAGTGTATCAGCAAGCATCTACTGACATCTGCCTTAAAGGACATTCTCGACCCAGTCGAGCCCCTCGAGCTGCAACCGACTGCACCTCTGGCTGTTGTTATGCTGCAGTAGCTAAAGCCGTCTGAGACGCCCCAACCAGTGCTTCAGAACCGCCGACCAGTACTGAGACAACAATCCCTGACCCTGAGCCGCCATGTAGGCCAGTCTACAGCATCCGTCCAGCCCCGCTCGCCGATCTGCCTGCAGCCTGATACCCGCAGCTGTCTCCCGTCTTGAGCTCTGTTGCAGGAGCTGCAAGGTGCCCTGAAACCGACTCTACACTGTCGAGCACCAAGAACTTCTACAAGCACAAGGTACATTGTGGTTCTGTCCCCCTGGTTGTTCTCCGAAGGCCCCTTGTGACCTTCTTTATGACCCAGTGCCCCCTTTTGTGTTGAAACTAAGTATCCTTGAACTATTGTGATTAATTACTAACTGGCTACCCTCATGTCAGTATCCAGAGTGCATCCATTTTCCTTCTTTGGAACTGTCTGTCCTCTGCATTCCTTTCACAGGGTGGGTTGTATTTCGTAGTGTTGCTAAAACTGTCTGTTGTGATAATAATAAAGTAGATATTTGTATACAAACTTGGCTGGGAAAACTGCAAGAGAGCTTTGATGTGCTGTTGGTGGCTTCAGTTCAGGAAAATGGTCACTGTGTGCTGGCGTTGTTTTTTGTTGATCAACATTTGTGTGGTAGGTGGTTGTGTGCTGTTTCATCAGTTTTGGGTGATGGGTATGCAGTGTATTAGAGAGGTTTTAGTAGGGTTAGTCGGGGGATCATCTGGGTCTTTTTCTGAGAGTTGGGTTAATCTTAGTAGACTGAGTTTGGGGTTTGAGTTTTTTGTTTCTTTGGGGGATCCGGTTTTGCAGTTTCTTATTGTGTTGCGTATTCTTTTGCCTGTGTTCTTTCTTCAGCTGGTGAGTTAAAGAGCAATGCTTTTAACAGTTTCCTGAATTTTAGGTGATCTTCTGTTATTCGTATTTCCTTTGGGAGCGAGTTCCAAAGTCCCGCCGCTATGCAGGAGAATGCTGATCCTCCGAATTGGTATTGTTTTGGTTTGAGGCGAATGTCGTTGCTGGATCTTAGTGTTCATGCTGATTTGTAGATGGAGATTTTACCTTCTATGAATTCCGCTTCTTGGCCATGGACAAACAGTGCCCACTTTTACCGTGAAGTGTCAGGGCAAGGCACCCACACACTCTGGTCACCTGCTGCCCTCCCATCACCTATTCTACTAAGCAAGCGCAGTGTTCCAAATTGGCTTTCTTTTGCCCCTTACCTGTTTTCACTGCAAAATACAGCCCACCCTGTAAAGGAACACAGAGGTCAGACAGTTTCACGAAGGAAAGGGATGCACACTGGATACTGACAGGAGGGTAGTCAGTAAAGCAATCAGTCTTAACTGTTCAAGGTTATTTGGTTTCCGCAGCAAGAGAGCAAGGGATTGTAAATGTCACTAGGAGTCTTCGGAGAAGGACTCGGGGGATAGAACCATAATGTACCTATTGCTTCAGATGTTCTTGATTCTTGACAGCGTTGAGTCGGTTCCAGGACGCTTTGTAGCTCATGCGACAGAGTTCAGAAGGGAGACAGCTGCAGGTATCAGGTGGCAGGCAGTTCGGCAAGTGAGGCTGGACGATGGCCGCAGGCTGGCCTACACAGCATCTTGGGGTCAAGAATCGTTGTCGCTGTGCTGGTTGGTGGATCTGGTTGCGGTGTCTCGAACGGCTTGTGTGACTGCACTGTGACAACAGTCAGTGGTGCAGCCAGTCGCCATTCGAGGGCTCGACTGCCTCGAAAAAATGTCCTTAAAGATGGATGCTGGTTGATGCTTGCGTGGCACTCCTCCTAGCTTCTTCACAGGGCCTGTGGCGTCCTTTCAAGGTGGACAGCCCAAAGCTGAGGAGAGTGTTTGCAGGCAATGGCCTTGTCCTTTGTTCAGAGACTCTCTGGCATTTCCCATCTAGGATGCTTGCTGGTAGAACCTTGCAGGGCATGCCATGTGCTGGCTGGGTACCGGTTATGGGGCTGCAGGATGGGTCCTCTGAGTCCGGTATCTGCCTCTGTTCCCCGGAAGATGTTTAGGGGAGGGGTCTTGCTCCCCTCTTGGAAATCCTGGACTTCCTTCTCTGGTGGAAGATGTAAGGTAGACTGTACCTTCAGCCAGGGTCCAAATGAGTCCTTTCGTCTTACTCCTTTCAAAGTCATTGGATGATCTCCTAAGTGAGTGGTTCAGCCCTCTTTTAAAGCCAAATGAGCCCCAGTGATTGGTGCAGGCTTAGCCTACCTTAATGAACCAATCCAGGGTCCCCACCAACAATTCTCTGTTATGAGTGAGGTCAGAAACAGAGTGCTCTGCAAAAGGAAAGGTAAGGGGTGACAACATATACTCCTAAGTCCCATCCATCTTCCTGTCTGTTGTAGATCGAAGTGTCTCTCTGGTTAACTGAGCCCTCTGTGACTCGATCAAAGTGCAGGTCTCCCTTGAAGTTTGTGATGAGAGCCAACTTCCTGTCTCCCTTAAATCACATAGTTCTCCCTCTGAAAGGGGCCCACTCTGCAGGGGTTGCCTAAGTTACTAGTGTACCCAGACATGCCATTCACTGTCCTTCATACAGAGGGGTGGGAACTAGCTTCAAGTTGACACATTGGATATTAAAGAGGTGTTAGTCCCACCTTCCTGATGTCTGTCCTGCGACCAAGCTCCTTCGCAGGCTTGCCTTAATTATTTGTCATTACTATGTACTGTCACCAGCGGAATTAGACAATAGGGAGGCAGATCCATGGGGGCTTTGATATTTTAATTAGGCTGCCCATGCCCGGAGGTAGGTGTGCATTCCCCTTCTTGAGATGCTTTGATGTACCTGTGGCTGTCACATTCCAGCTGAACATGACAGGTGAGAACGGCGCCTGTAGGCTGTGTAGTCCGAGAGTACATGTGACTATGCATTTCGTGCAGTGACCAGGGAAAAAGTGTGCGGAATGGCCTCACCCAATTTCTGAGGTTGATCTCCCATCATTCAGTTTCATTTTTAAAAAATCAAAAAGCCCAGGCGGGCGCACACTCCCCGTGTGGCTGGTCGAATTGCTCACATTTAACTAATAGAAAATAAAGCCCACCGAGCAGCCAGGGGTTTACGGCTATCAGATCACATTTCAGCCACTAGACGCAACGTCGATTGGCTTCCCACCGAAGCCTGCATTCAATGTAAGATTTTGACTTTCCCACATAGATGCATTTACAAAAAGGCCCCTCTCTACCTCAACACCTGTATTGTCCCGAAACTCCATGTGCCTTCACTATGATCCTCCACCAGCCTCTCTCTCTTTCCACTCCCAGATTCAACACCAAAAGTGCTGGCGGCGCAAGCTTCCTTGTCAGTGCTCATTTACTTTGGAAATATCTTTATCCCATCATCAGAAATGGACGTACTTACATGACTTTCAGAACATTTTTTCAAACTTGGCTATTCAACAAATATGACTAATTGGCCCTATCTCCGTTTGCTTGTTTTCCCTCCTTCCTGCCCCCTTCCACCCTAATGTTTACCTGTACAAACGCTGTGATACCCTCGGGTTTGGGCGTTACATGAATGCAATAAATAGATAAATAGCTCTGTGTGTTATGCAGGATGTTTGAAAGATGGCTCGGTTTTTGACTGGTAAACGTAGTGTTCTCCGTGCTGGTGTGATGTGTTCTCTCTGAGTCTGGGGAGTAGTCTTGCTGCTGCATTTTGTATTCGTTGTAGCTTTCTCATAAGGTATGTTGGCATTCCGAGACAGATGCTGTTGGCGTAGTCTATTCTTGACATGACGAGAGAGATGATGGAAGGTGTTCTGTGTGGGAGGGTGAAAGAAGCATAAATAATCAAACTATGCTACAAGTTGTGCGCCCCTCCTCACATTTTAGGCTTAGTTTACCCTCCTATCTTTACTCCAATGAACTCATTCATATTTTATAGCGTGGTTAATACTAGAGACCAGTCTCTAATGCAATAGTTGTGGCTTATAGGTGGCATCTGAGTCCCACCTTATAGCAAACACTAAAACAGGGTGCAGCAAAAGTGAAAGGATTATGTGGCCGATTCATGGAATTAATTGCACAGAAAATATGCTACTTGCACCCAATCAGCGTGTACATCTCTGTTTGTCGATTCATGAAATCGAATGCGCTGCACTTTTTCTGGACTTGCGTGAATTTTGCACTGGCCTGGCACGCCTGTGCGAACCATTGAGGGCCTTGTGCGAGACTCCGAGCAGAGGGTGGGCGTGGCCTGCGCAGAGGGCTGGGACGGGGGCGGAACACTGAAATGGGGACTAACTTGCAAAGAAGTGGTCGCTCCGAGGGATGGCCTGCAGGCTGTCCATCGCATGGCCACTATTGCGCCGCAAGAGACGTATTTATGGAACTGATCGCGCAACGTCTCGGCTGGAAAATGCCCACGCAAGTCCTTTATAGGATCCGCCACCCAAAGGCTGGTGTAAGTACACTTGTGCTTAGGGTTTTCAGCGTGCAGGTGGGATCGCATGTCGGATTTCGGGGTGCATGTACTCAATCGGGGTCCCTATGTAACGTAGGTGTGCATGTAAGCTGTGTAGTGGTGTACAGGAATGTTTTACGTGGGTTCGAATGCACATTTCTTGAATTATTGCCGGGTTACAATTTTCATACGCATGTTGCAGGGGTGCCGGATACAGTTACAGGGGACCCCACTCACTGTTTGAAGGTTGCGTGTGTTTGTGCCCGGGGGAGCGCGCAAAAGTAGCTGATCTGGCAGTTTCCTGCTTTGCATGGGGACGTGTCGGGACCGTTCCAACCGTGACTTGCGAATACGGTTACTTTGCGCAAACAATTCCATGAATACGCGTTGCGGCCATTTTTATTTCGGCGCGCAGGCTGGAGCAGTGTCCTTCTCGGCACGCAGCCCTTGCGTGATTTCTGCGCAAAATGACATGAATCGACCCCTTGTGTGCCACCATGTGTAATGGGGTTCCTGCAGGCCGTTTGAGGGGGCTTGAAGACCATGGGGGTGATTTACCTACTGGGTGTAGATTGCAAGGAGGGGTCCTGTTACTTTCGCACTGAGGTGCAAACAGGACCCATTGGTGCAATCTTCCTCATTTGCACCACGAAGTGCAAAAAGTATGTGCTTAAGTCAGAAAAAACACATTCACACCCTGCTTTTGCACTTCCCATTACGACACCACAAAAACTGCATGTCGGCGCAAATGCTTGCACATTTGTATGACCGAGAAGATGGGGGATGCGGAGAGGGGGGCAGAACCGTGCTCAGTCTCTCGGGTTGAGTAAAAATCATGCATACTGTTTTAACGCATGCACTTTGTGCATTATTTGTGCACTACTCAAGTGCAAACTTGACTCAACCACGCAGAAAATGGCCCAGTTGGGTTATCCGGCAAGGATACCTGCTTTTTAAATGGAAGTTTCTATCACTCAATAATTGATTGGCTAAGCGCTGGAAAGCAACACGGGGCGTCATGTTGGCGCTATGTAGAACAGAACGGTTTAAATGGAGCTTCCCTAGAGGATTAAATGACGGTCTTATTATTATCAAAGGCAATCCATTTTGGAAGGCTAAATGATCTCGCTGCAGCCGGCACTAAGCCCCGCGAGCTGCCTCTTCCCAGCCCCCCACCGGGAGACACTGCTGCTGCACGCGTGAGTTATTGGAGCACAATGGCCCGGAGCAGAGCGACGCTGCAGCGGCCGGCATGTTTCACATACTTGCTGGGCTTTGGCTGCCTCGACCTGTTCCTTTAATTGATAAATTCCTGAGACTCCCACGGGGCTGCAGAGTTCACCCAGATGAAGTCACCCCGCTGCCTGCACCCCCCAGCCCGTCACACCTCCCAGACTTCAAAAAGGACCGGCGACCTCTACAAAGTGCCGGGAAAGCTCCTCAAACGAGACAGGAATGTGTGAGACGTGAGTCAGCCGCGACCCGGGGCATCAGACAGGGCAAGGGACGGGGGCTTCCCCGACCTGGTGGGGGGCAGACACATCACAGCCTCCCGCCCTGCCTGAGGCCCAGGTGAGACACACAGGCCTTGGCCCACTGCCCCGTGTTGTGTCTGGGGGTCTGAGGCACCCAGACAGGATGTTGGAAGCAGCTGCTGTCCGGGACGGTGCAGCAGGCCACAGGGATGCACACGGGGGCGGGGGGTGCTACACAGCATTGCTCGATCCGGGTCCCCCCACCCCGAGACATCAATGCTACTGTCGTAGAGAATCGAGCAGGCCCCATGCTCGGGGGGAAAAAAGCACGCGTGTTCTTATATAGCGCTTCAATGTGGATTCCCCGGGCTTCTAAGCACTGTAATGCTGTTAGTGATCGCGGGAAGCATGAAGGGCGAAGTCGCCGCAGTCGGTATTCACGCTGTTTTATTGTATATTCAAGAGTCATGCATACACAAATGCCTAACATTGAGAGGAGTAGTGGAAGGGGTCGGCACACACCGGCCGTGTCAGCGTCTCAGTGGACGTGTGCTCGACCTCCTCGAAGGACCCCACAGGGCTGTGAGCCTGTTCAATCCACCCTTGCATTAAACATGGCTATTGTGTAATTCAGGCCTGGCGTTTCTCTGAGCGCTGCTCGCCCACAGACGGGGATTGGGTTCCACGCCGGCACGCGTCCCCTCCTTAGCTGGGACACCCCCAATCCTCCCTCCGGTGGCAGGTCATCCCCCACCTCCTCCGCCCCCAGCACCAGGCCCCCACACGTGTTTGTTACATTCTCTCACCCTGTGCCATAACTCAGAGCGCTCAGCGTGAGTCCACGTGCGCCTAGCGTGTTGGAGCAGTTTGGCATGCCAGGTTCTGACACCTGTGCTAATGGTTGCTTCCTTAATGCCAAAGCACCAGGAGTGCCCCTCGCCTCAGGCCCCCTTTCGTCCCCAAATCCTAAGGCCACCCTGCTGGGGCACCCTGGTACACCTCATTTCCTGCCTTCAGTGACGTGTACATCATGGCGGTACATGATCTCAGCAGCGGCGTATCCAAATCCTGAACGATCTCTCCGGCGTACATCATGGCGGTACATGATCTCAGCAGCGGCGTGTCCAAATCCTGTACGATCTCTCCGGCGTACATCATGGCGGTACATGATCTCAGCAGCGGCGTATCCAAATCCTGTACGATCTCTCCGGCGTACATCATGGCGGTACATGATCTCAGCAGCGGCGTATCCAAATCCCACGCGATCTCTTCGGCGCGTGTCTCAGCGTCTTGCTGTATTCTAAATCTGGACAGCGCGCTTCGGGGCGCGCGTATCTCTCAGTAGCTGCAGTCCTCCCTCTCACCCCTGTCCCCTCAGCTCAGAGAAGGAGGTCTTCTCAAATTGGTCTTCCACGAGTTTCACCTCGGCCAGATGCCGCTTTGGCCAGAAGATTGCTCCCTCGATCACCTTGAACGCAGGGTTGAGCCCGATTGAGGCCTTCAGAAATACTACAGGTTTTGCAGCCCGCACCCGGCACATCTTGGGATCAGCAGCCTAGACACCAGGCGGGGCTCTCGTCACTGGCCCCTGCCTCAGCCCATGACTCCTCTGGGGAGCCCATCTTCTCTAGCCGGCTTCCTAAGGGCCGACATGTGAAGGCCAGATGATAGGCCTCAAAGTCTGGTAGGCTGAATGCACCAGAGGAGTTTCAGGCCGATTCCCGCTATCCTACCATGCCAAAGGAATATCTGCATCAGATTGTTGAGATGTTGAAACATTGTCCTGGGTATAAGAGGGGGCAACATCGAGAAGGTGCATTTAACCTTCGTGATCAAGTGAATCCGTCCCCATAATGAGAGGCGCCTGAGCGCCTGTCCATCTGTTGAGTAGTGCCTTCAACTCTTCTATCGTGAAGTCCATATAACACTGTACAATGCCAGTCATGCCCCCGTGCAGCCAATGCACGATCCATATTCTTCAGATCTCCACGGAGATACATTTTGGAGAGTGATAGATTGTTGCTTTACCCCGACTTCCCCCCAAAGAAGTTGATCATGGATAGACACAATGCTAAGCTGTCGGCGACAAGAGACAGGCCATTTGCATAGAGCCACCACTTCTGTTGCAGCCCAGCCCCCAAACGATAGTCGGTCCACTCCATCCTCACCAGGTAAACTTGCTGCAAGGGGCTCCAAGGCCATGATGAATAGCAAAGGTGATAAGGGACAGCCTTTTCTTGTAACTTGTCTTCAGCTCAGAGGGGCTTGAGATCTGACCAGTGGTTATCACCAAGGTAGACAGACTCTGCTGCAGAAGCCTATTCAGTCTGTCACCGACGTCCATGCTTTCCATTGCAGAGAACAGATAGTTCCAGTCGATGCGGCCAAAAGCCTTGTCAACATCTCAAGGAAAGATGGCTGCTGATGTTTACGATAAGTAGCGCCTCCCTATATTGACCCTTACATTTCTGCATTTGAGAAACCCACTCTGGTTTTCAGGGACTAATCCATGCAGCACTCTCCAGATGCCGGGCCAAGATCTTGCCTGGCACACTACTGCCAGTGTGCAGTAGGTTGATTGGCTTGTATTTCCCACAGCCTAGCGTTAGTTCTTTTGGATTAAGCAGGAGGCTAATAATGGGCTGATGTATCGAGCTTGGAAGTATTCCATGTGAGGTGTACTCAGCAAGAGCCTTGCCACTTCCTTCCAGCAGCCCGTCAGAGCCAAGTGTCTTCTCATCATTGAGGGCTACTATGGCCAACTCCATCTTCTGATGAGTAAGCAGTGCTTCTAGCGTTTCATCACCCTCCACCTTCAGCAGCGGCAAGATGTCTGTCGCCAAGGACTCCTCCATCCAAACAGTTCCCGCTGTCGCCAAGTACTCCTCCATCCGAGCAGTTCCCGCTGTCGCCAAGTACTCCTCCATCCAAGCAGTCCCTGCCGTCGCCAAGTACTCCTCCATCCAAGCAGTCCCCACTGTCGCCAACTGCTCCTCCATCCAAGCAGTCCCCGCTGTCGCCAAGTACTCCTCCATCCAAGCATTCCCCACTGTCGCCAACTGCTCCTCTACCCGAGCAGTCCCTGCTGTCGCCAACTGCTCCTCCATCCAAGCAGTCCCCGCTGTCGCCAACTGCTCCTCCATCCAAGCAGTCCCCGCTGTCACCAACTGCTCCTCCATCCAAGCAGTCCCCACTGTCGCCAAGTATTCCTCCATCCGAGCAGTCCCTGCTGTTGCCAAGTGCTCCTCCATCCAAGCAGTCCCCTCTGTCGCCAACTGCTCCTCCACCCGAGCAGTCCCTGCTGTCGCCAACTGCTCCTCCATCCAAGTAGTCCCTGCTGTCGCCAACTGCTCCTCCATCCAAGCAGTCCCCGCTGTCACCAACTGCTCCTCCATCCAAGCAGTCCCCGCTGTCGCCAACTGCTCCTCCATCCAAGCAGTCCCCGCTGTCACCAACTGCTCCTCCATCCAAGCAGTCCCCACTGTCACCAACTGCTCCTCCATCCAAGCAGTCCCCGCTGTTGCCAAGTACTCCTCCACCCGAGCAGTCCCCGCTGTCGCCAACTGCTCCTCCATCCAAGCAGTCCCCGCTGTCGCCAACTGCTCCTCCATCCAAGCAGTCCCCGCTGTCGCTAAGTACTCCTCCACCCGAGCAGTCCCCGCTGTCGCCAACTGCTGCTCCGTCCAAGCAGTCCCCGCTGTCGCCAACTGCTCCTCCATCCAAGCAGTCCCCGCTGTCACCAACTGCTCCTCCATCCAAGCAGTCCCCACTGTCACCAACTGCTCCTCCATCCAAGCAGTCCCCGCTGTCGCCAAGTACTCCTCCACCCGAGCAGTCCCCGCTGTCGCCAACTGCTCCTCCATCCAAGCAGTCCCCGCTGTCGCCAACTGCTCCTCCATCCAAGCAGTCCCCGCTGTCGCTAAGTACTCCTCCACCCGAGCAGTCCCCGCTGTCGCCAACTGCTGCTCCATCCAAGCAGTCCCCGCTGTCGCCAACTGCTCCTCCATCCAAGCAGTCCCCGCTGTCACCAAGTACAGCTCCTCCATCCAAGCAGTCCCCGCTGTCGCCAAGTACTCCTCCATCCAAGCAGTCCCCGCTGTCGCCAAGTACTCCTCCATCCAAGCAGTCCCCGCTGTCGCCAACTGCTCCTCCATCCAAGCAGTCCCCGCTGTCGCCAACTGCTCCTCCATCCAAGCAGTCCCAGCTGTCGCCAAGTACTCCTCCACCCGAGCAGTATCCGCTATCAGCTCTGGGATGTATAGTTTCCAATGGAAAGTCTGAAATTCCTTTCTAATCCTTGAATGGGAATAATAGTGGTTGCTCCCAGCGGGTTCCGGCTAACACCCGGTCGCTCATCAAGCATCGGAGCCTGTCTGCCAGAAGCCAGCCACTCATGTCCCCATTTTCAAATGATTTGATCCTAAGTCTGAACAGAGCATAGCCCCTCTGTCCCTCAGGAGTTTCCCTTTTCTGGTGCCTGTTTCACCTCTTTCCCAGTTCTCTATTTCTTTCAGTCTTTCTCCTTTTCCAGCCCATTGCCTTCAGAAGGCACCCCACACCTATCACTTGAAGGCCTCCCACATCGGCGTGCCGCACACCTCTCCAGTTCAGTTATTCTTTATGAATCCTTTTATTGTGATGGCCATCTCTTCTCTGAAGGTATCGTCCTGCAGGTAGGGCTGTCCGGGCACCAATTTAAGGATTGAGTTAGTGTGGCCCGTGGCGCGGCACAGTGGCGCAGCCGCATGGTCAGAAATCTAGAGCTTTGTAATCTCACAATTTCCTGCATTCTGTGGGACTACCAGAGGTTTCTAGAGGTCCAGCCGGAAGTGTCGGAGCCTCTATACACCCAACTGGCCATGCTCGCAGATCAGGTTCTGTAGTAGTGTGGGCGCTCCACGCGACTCCTGCCCTCGGATCTCTTTAGGCTGGGGCCCGGCACCCTGGACATCACAACACAACATGACTTCAGTACAAGAGACACACACCTCCCCTCCACTTCACGCCTCGCCTGTATAACAGTAATAGGTACATTTTGCACAAGTAAGATTAGCTCCACCTCTCAATATAGGGGCAAAGGAATGGTAGACCACCCTCTGAAGCCAACCTCTTGTGGGTTGCCCTCCTCCTTAAGGGCCCAGAGTGTCTCCTGAAAGAGGGCCTCAGCGCACTCCACTCTATTCAGATATGACAGCACTTTCCCACACCACCACCGCCACCTTTGAAGTTTACAGCAAGAACAAGAAACTATTGGGTCAGACACATTGTCTCGGGAGGATAGCTCAGCGGCAACGTGCTCGCCTTGGAAGCAAGACGACATGGAGCAACACGGGTTCGATCCCTGGGTTCGCGCTTAGAAACCTTTGGGTATTAAGCGCGTTATAAATAACCTATCATATCATAACATATCTGTAACTATTGCAGCATTTGTGCAGAATTAAGAAAGGAATGAATTCTATCTCTCCATCCCAATACGAGTGAAGGGCCCATCAAGAATGGAAAGCAGTCACGCCCTGCCTCTCTAGCACGCCCCTTTCCTTCTTTGATTGAGATGTTTGCTTGTAGGGACAGTAAAGGGGGCGTTAGGCTGGGCCAAGAGGACCTCAGGGTGGGGAGGAATGAGGCGGACCTGGGGTCTTTTGCGTTGCTGCTGGATCTGCAGCTCTTTGCCGCCTGGAGCTGTAATCCTGTGAGTTTCACTCTCTGGCCTCCCTACCTGCTCTGATGATCCCCTGGCTCTCCATCACTGATGTCTTTACTTGCCTTATTCACTATGAGAGAGGGAGAATAGAGTGTCCCGTTACCCAGAGGACCGCACACGTGACAGCTTATTAACTGTTCCCAAATGGTTCCTGCTGTTTTCTACGCCCGTGTTTTAGCTGGGGACAATATTGAGAAAATGTTCAGCAAACAAAGAAGCACCCACTGATTTCGGGGTTCTTCTGTGCAAAGAAATGGGTGCCTGGTTACTTGGTAAATAGCAGACTGGCTGGATCGATGACAGGGTGGGCACTGAAGTAAGAAAGGCAACAGGGCTGTGCTAAAGTGGGCAGGCATCAGCATGTTTTCTGGGGGATGGGGGGCTTGTGAAGGACTGTTGGTGGTAGCCGCTGGAACAGGAAAGGAAAAGACCCTCCCATCTCAGGAGAGTCCACAACCACACCAGCACAGGCCAAACCTCTGTGGTTTTATGCAACAAGTACCACTAGAAACAGTTGGACGCCAAGGCAGAATGAATGTCTCACTTCAGACAGCACCCCCCAACACGCAGACAGACCCCCTGGATCAGGAGAGAGTACAACAGCATAGCACAGGCCTCACACTTGTGTTGTGTGCAGCAACATTACAGCTAAAAACATTTGAAAACACAGTAGAATTGCTCTCTCTTTGCTTCTCTCCACATCTGTACCACTCCCTACCACTACTCCCTCTCTCTCACACACACTCTTTCTTTCTCTCTCTTGCTTTCTATATATCCCTTTCCCTCCTCTCTCACTCGGTTCTCTATCTTTCTGCATCTCTCACTGCCTCCGCCACCTCCCTCTCTTTCCATCTCTCTGTTCCACTCGCTCTTTGCCCTACAGACCTCCTCGGCTCCTGGCTCGCCCTTTCTTTTCTCTGCCTTCCCTCTCCACTATTCCCACTCTCACCCTTTCTCTCCTTTCCCTCTCCCTCTTTCTGCTGCACCCCCGTACACCCCCTCTTCTCCACTCTTTCTCGCTATCTCTCTTTGACCCTCTCTGTTTCTCTTCTCTACCTTTTTACATCCCTGACTTCTTTCGGAACTCCGCCTCCTTCTCTTTTCCCTGATTAATCTACAAGGCATTTTTCTGGGCTGGGACTCTGAGCTACAGCAATGGTGTGGTACTCTAGTGCGGTAACGCCCTGGCTGCGCTGTGGACTGAGTGCGGTATAATCCGATTTTACCACAGGAGAAATAGAGTGCATTGGCACTTTGCACACGAAAGACTCTGCTCTGGTTTTGACATGGAGCAGTGTTCACTAATAACACCGTTCATGGGGTGCACTCCAGTGCAGAATCTCTGTGGTGATGCTGTGGCATAGCACACTGTGGGGCAGGGTTCTTGTGGTAATATCTTGTATACGGTGGACTACAGTGCATTGTTCTCATAGTAATGCTATGCATATGGACCACTGTGCTTCATGGTTGTGGATATGGCACACTGTACTGCAGTGCTCTTAAGTTAATTGGTGGCTTGACTTAGACAACCTTTAGGGTCACCAGCACTGGAGTGTCCCATTAAACTGGAAAATGGAAGTCACATTGTGCATAAGCGTTCATCTGATGGATGTGAATAAAAGCAAACTGGAACAATTTAGAGAGCCGTTGTGAATCACAGGTGGATTTCTAAAATAAACTTTAATTTCCTTTTGGCTGAACAGCACATGGTCCGGGGGGTCCATCTTCTCCAGAAGAGTCATCTATGCTTATAAACCTTCAGCGGCATACTGATCACTGGCTCGCAACTGATCTCGAGCCTTCAGTACTGGAAGCTGAGGCCCACCCAAAGAATACCACAAAGGGGATAGTACAAGAATATTGCCTAAAAACTGCGACCAGTACTATTACTGCACCTTTGCGCAGTCCCAAAATGGCGACTCAGTTTACGCCGACCAAGGGGAGTGGGAGTTGCCGGGGTGTCCCCCACTCTCCTTAGTCAGCGTAATGGAGGTCAGGGGTTGTGGGGGTGTCTCCCACTTCCATTAGATGGAAGCATGGGACAATAAAGAAAAAATAAATTGAAAAAAAGAAAAAAGGATCCTGCGGTGCCAGTTCAGTCCCACGTTGGTGGGAGAGAACTGACACTGCAGGGATAGAGGAGAGATGGTAGCACACTTCTGTTTGTGCCGCAGTCAGGGTAAGTGGGTAGGGGGATGCGAGGCACAGTGATCTATGTGATCACTGTGCCGCGCTGTTATGGTAGTTGGCTTTTTGAAAGTCGACATTATGGGTGGCGTGGAGATCACATAGATCCCCACACAGTATATCCACAGTCTTGAGACACTAACCAATATTAGGGACACACTCATGTGGGTGACATTAAAAAATAGCCTCTAGTCTATACAATTATTTTTCTTGGAGAAATATTGGATACCTAATCAAGAGGAGGTTCAGCATGGATTCCTTTCCCAACTGTTTGAAGGCGCGCTGGAATACTTTTTGGAGGTTTGGTAAAGCCTTCTACTGCTTAATCCAAGGGACAGCAATGGGGGCAAGAGTAGCCCCAAATTCTGCTATTGTCTTCATGAACAGTATATCTTTTTGGGTGACCTTCTATAGCATCTTCACGTTTGCAGATGGTATTTATTCATTTGTTGTTAGAGCCCAGGACCAAGAGGTATCACAGCACTAGAAATTATGGTACAGGCTACAGGGTTGTGTTTGGTTACAGATACATGTTTCACAATCAGAGCGCTTACAGGTTACATGGTAGTGTTTGGTTACAGCTGATGAAGAGTATCAGGCATATTTGTCAAATAGTGCAGTTTTTACTTTTTTGAAAAAGATCAGGTAGGATGGTTCTTCTTTGATGGTGGGTGGGAGGGAGTTCCACAATGTGAGAGCAATGACAGTGAAGCTTGTTCCTTCTGCTCTTTTTCTAGGGAATATAAGGGTGGTGAGTTAGGTCGAGGAGGAAGAGGGCAGGCTGGCTTGGCTGGACTTTTTGGTGATGCGGTGGCTGAGGTAGTGAGGGGCAGTTTTTTATAGGCATCGATGCATGATGTATAAGATTTTGAACTCAATGCAAGCTTTGATAGGAAGCCAGTGTGCTTTGCGTCTGATTAATGAGATGTGATCTGAGCGTTTCAGGCCCCATACAGCTCTAAGGGCATTGTTTTGGATCATCTGTAATTTAATTCGATTTTTGGAGGAGGTTCCTGCGAGTATGGCATTGCAATGGTCTAATTTGCTGCCGATGACAGCTCTGGCTAGAGTGAGGCCGGTTTATTTTGGCATTGGTACAATTAGCCTCCCACAAGAAAAGCCACCTAGGATGGCACTCAAACGTTCCAAGAACTTGAAAGGCATGCTTACCAATGCTAGAATGAGCAAAAGGAACACAAGATCACTCACGTGGAACATGAGAGAGCTCATAGGACACCATCCGTGTGGGACCTGCACGTGCTACAGATTTACAAGAAAAATGACCTCCTTTCTAATTGGAGATAGAATTTGGAAAGTAAAACAGTTCTCAAATTGTAAAACTACTAACGTTATCTATGCGATAGAATGCCCCTGTGGGCTGAGATACATAGGCCAAACTAAAAGAAACGTCCACAAACGAATAGGGGAGCATAGGTCCAAAATCAGATGTAGAACTCTAGCTGCCCCCCTAGTGACCCACTGTGTGGAATTCCAGCATAGCCCGGATGACATGCTATGGTGGGTCCTGGACACCGTACCCTCCTCTTCCAACACCACCAGTGCCCTCAATCACAAGGAGACCTGGTGGATGTTCAAGCTAAATACAATATCCCAATGAGGGAGAACCCTATGGCCCATATGGTTAGATTCCTTACCCAGATGACACAGTGGCCCTATCCTGTTTCCTGCTGATGTAGATACGTTATTCCAGACTCACTACAAAATTGCACACATACTACTTTCCCCATAGTACTTCCTCCTACCTACACACCATTGTTTGGCACTACAGCAGTACCTGATGTACTATGTACTGGGCTTCTTATACAGTTAAGCCTGTTCTGTTTAGTGCTATATAGCTTGTTCTTCATACAGTCAGGTGCTTTTTACATCACCCATACTGCTCGAGGACTTCCATCTACCGATTGCAACCATCACATTTTTAGACCTTGCTTATAATGGAGCCCGACTTTTCCATTGCTAAGAGCCTTTTATTGCAACAATTACGTTTTTATACGTCACGCTCCAGAGAAGCCACGGCCGTGTAAGCACATACAGCTTTCACCATAGCAACATGACGCGCATCCAGTACACATGCACAGAGCAATAACACAACACAGCCCGACGCAAGCGCACTTCTGCGTATGGCACAGCTTGTTTTCTCTCTCATTAGCGGCCCGTTACAAGCTGCGAACAGTCGCACTACCAAGAAGTCTCACACAGAGATGCTTTCAATGAATTGAATAGGTAAGAAAAGCAAACAGATAGGTTCCCTAGCTGCACTATTGTATACACTCGTAAAAACGTATCTAAATTTAGACCCTTCCCTGCAGGACCTCTTTCTTTCTCCTTTACGGCCATTAATTGACTGGACACACTGACTAGACTGCTCGACATCACCTTTGTGCCATTTGGCACACTGATGGCAGACCAACATCTGCAGATTGCTTGCCCAGAAGCTACACAGCTTACTCACAACCGGCCAACAATACGGTAACTCTCCATTCCATGTTACCTCCTTTATTAAAATGACTTGGAACTCAACAAACATGCAAGAGTTCCCTAATTCTCTGCTCAATTCATTATCCCACAGCACTGGCACAGCAGAGCAAGCCCCAACTTTATCCAGCCATTAAGAAAATAGGGAAATCATGTCACACAGAGAGACCGAGATTCCAGAACACTGAAGGTTACTGTTTATTTGCCATGCCCCTTCCAATTAACCTTAGTGTCAGTAGTATTTACTACTTTTTAAATGTCCTGTAGATACTTAACCAGCACAGCAAAGTACATCCTCACTAACGGGAGCCTCCTTATATGTTCCTACTTCAGGGAGACCTTCCTCAGTCCACAGAAGAAGGCTCATCAAGTAAAATCTGCCGAAACGTCGGGGACCTATTACTGTTTTGATATAGGCTGCCCTTGGTTTATAGTGAAAAAGTCGACTGCAAAAATGTCGGAAAAAAATGTCAAAAAAAACATTCGAATGTGTTTTTTAAAAAATGTCTTTTTTTAATGGGGGGGTTCCCCTAAACCCCCCGTTTATTTTTACTACCTAAACACAAAAAAAATACAAATAAAAAAAAAACACATTCTAATATTTGTATATGTGATTGACGGATACAAATCCTGACATTGACCTACCAATAGGTCACCCTTACGTGTCTGGCATTGCAACCATGTACCCTGATAGGTTGCTATAATGTGACTAACAATTAGAGTTTGTATAACTTGACTTATATATGTTTAGACTATCCAAGTGATCGAAAAGGGGCTTAGTGTACATGTTTTACAGTGTGTGGGGGAGGCAGGACCCTTGTGGGACCCAATATGAGACTGGGATAGGGTCAGCTGCTTCGGGCTCCAGCGAACACCCTGGAGGTTCGCTCGCTCAGGAAAGACTTTATCCAATTGGCTGCCTCTGGAGAGAGGTTAAAGTTGGAGATGAGACGGTGGCAGAGGATGTTGTGGTCGACAAGCACGATGGCTGTAGAGAGGTCTAGTAACAGGAGGATGACAAGACCACTGTTATCACGGATGATGTCGAGTTGGATCTTTAGGTGAAGGTATGGGCATAACAACGACATGCAATTACTTTAGTCTTGAACATAAGGGCGGTTTATGGATTATACTTAAAGGTTTACCACTAAATATCCAATCGTTACATTTTCTTTGTCTTTGAGTGATCTGTGAACACATCAACTGAGTACACAAAATACCTATCACCTCGGCAAGCAGAAATTCACTCTGTTCCAAAAACCAACTGAAAAGTACACAGTGCATATTTTAAGTGTTTATTGTTAGGGGTCAGACATGAGAGGCAGACATAAAGTGGTAATGTTCTGAACATCATGCAAGAAATGGAAGTGGCAACATGGTCAAACTCTTGAACCAAAAAGAGACCTACTGGATAGAGAAATTGAATTCCCGGCATCCAGGGGGTATGAATGAAGAGTGTAAATATGTGTATTGTTTATGAACAAATAACCCCCAAGGGACACAACTAACACACCACACAGACTACAGGATGCCAATTTATGAATCCATCACAGTTGCAGATGGGTCAGGAATCACCACTTTCCTAATCAAAACCAATAGACCAACAACGGATGCTGAATATAGTACAGAACGCAAACAATGCCTAATGTAGTCCATTAACTGTTAAGTGGAAAACACAAATAATTGAACTTAGTGGGACCCTGAATATTTTGGAAAGGCACAACATGAACTGTTGAGATATGATTATTTGTGAATCAAAAATTGTGACTAATCAAATAATTCTACACTCATGCTAAATTCTAGCATATGAGTACTTGATTTATCCCATTACAAATGTCTGTCACAATTTCATATCCATTAACGTGTCTCACGGTAATACAGCAACTCAAAACCCATTCAAAATGGCCGCCGGCACGCGATGACATCATCACACCAATGATACCATCACGCTGCACATAATGGTGCCACTTTCGAGATAAAAACTAGCATGCAGCACAGGCAGTTGCACTACTGTGATCCTGTTGTCCCGCGGATGCTCTGATAAAGAATTAAGAAGGTAAGAATGTATTATATTTAGCAGTATTGTATTATATCTGGCCCTTTAGATAGAAACTATGCACTCTTAGGAATTCCACCCAACCAGTGGCATATTTAAATACAGAGCACCAGAACAGGAACCCTTGAGAAACCCAGTGACCAAGCAAGGTAGGATGTGAACTTAACACTTCATGCAACATACTTTATCTGAATCAGAGAAAATTGTAGTAATAAAATCGAGTTAAACATGAATGTATTATAGATTCACTCAAGGGCTCCAGACCAGAAAATGTTACAATAAGGTTAATGCCAAGCAAAGAAACAAAAGCCTGGTAATTATGAGAATATTTTGGAACTCAACAAAACCTTTTTAAAGAATTCGCACTGATTATGATTTCCTGTACATATTTATTTTTTTAGAAATTTTCCATGAAGATGATCACTAGGACCAAAATGCATTGGACTTTGATTTTATAGGCCTTTTCTTTCTTTGGACTAACACATCTACAAATATATTTGAACTATTTTGAATCACAGAATTATTTCATTCTGTACTAAAAAAAGGCGAATTAATCATAATAGACTCAAACAACAAAGAAGTGAGAATTCACACAGGTCTTTTCAGCTGTTTGGGTCACTATACCCAGACAAACATTTTCCGAAATGTTCTCAACATCAGACATCTTTATCAAAAGAAAAGGTTTGTATAAAGGCCTCTCTGTCCCTATCCTAAAGAGAGTTTCCCTACATAGGAAACTAAAACTAAGGATCAGTCGGTGTCTTGTCATCAACATTAAGTAAACTGTCCTTGTGTCCGAAACATATCTGAGCGTAACACTAGAAATGAAACAATTAAGAAGTGTAAGGTAAATTGTCTGTGATCTAGGTCTAGCCAAAACGTGTTCAAAAGTAAAGCAAATATATCGAAGAGATAAAATGGTTTCTTCCAAGAAGACGTCCTTGGAACCAGAGGATGGTTCCCTTCCCCTGGATGAAATCAGGAAGGATGGCGGAGGTGTAACTCAAGAAGGATGGCGAAAGTGTAACTCAGGAAGGATGGCGAAGGTGTAACTCAGGAAGGATGGCGAAGGTGTAATTCAGGAAGGATGGTGAAAGTGTAACTCAGGAAGGATGGCAAAAGTGTAACTCAGGAAGGATGGCGAAGGAGTGACTCAGGAAGGATGGTGAAAGTGTAACTCAGGAAGGATGGTGAAAGTGTTAGTCAGGAAGGATGGCGAACATGTAACTCGGGAAGGATGGCGAAAGTGTAACTCAGGAAGGATGGCAAATGTATCTTTTCCAAACAATGTTCCCTTAAGGATGGTAGGAATGTCTTTTCCATACAACAACTTCTCAAAGCTGGCAAAAGTGTCTCTTGTATACAACAAACACTTCAAGGATGGCAAAAATGGTCTTTTACACAACAAATGCTTCAATTATGGCTTCCTGGTATACTCCCCTGCCAGAAACCCTTCAGCAAACTCTCCAGCTCCCCTGGTATGCTCTCCTGTCAGCTATCTATTCACAATGTCTTTTCCTTTCCTATACTTTAGAAGGATTACCTGGTGTACTCCCCTGCCAGGTATCCCCCAATCTGGGTCTTGCAGATCACCAGGTATACTCTCCTGCCAGGTATCCCCCCTCTGGGTCTTGCAGATCCCCTGGTATACTCTCCTGCCAGGTATCTATTCACAATGCCATTTCCTTTCCTATGCCAGGTAACCCACTATGGGTCTTGCAGATCCCCTGGCATACTCTCCTGCCAGGCATCTCTTCCCCAAAGGCTCACTTTGTGAAAACAAGGAAATAATATGAGGCAGGGTAACCAAAAAGGAAACACACCAAACACAGGTTACAAAGGAACATACAAAGTACTTTATTTTATACTGAATCCAGTTACAAAAGAACAGAACAAAATTCAGATAGCTATCGACCCTCAGTACAACACAGCGAACTCCGGCGTGGTTCGGTGTGCTCAGTGAGTGCAAATATTCATTGAAACAGTCAGGCTTTTATACATTTCTCCAGCCTGTTGTCCAGCCTTTCTTCAGGTTAACCATTCCATAAATAAGTTACTGCTCTAGGGTCCCTTGCCAGGTCAAATCTAGTTCATCTTAGGTTTATACATTAACAAGAAGAAATGGTAATAATGTATGCTCTAGGCCTAACATTACAATGCGGGACTTAACTTATACAATATAGTTAAGCAGGTGTTCTCATTCAATTATACATCAGTTTCGGTGATACAGGTGATCCATTGCACACAGGTCAGCAGAAGGACAAGGTCTCAGCTCATGACCCTAACAAGTGGCCTGCAGGCAAGTTATACATTGGCTGTACAGAGGTCATGACAATCGAGTTCTGTTCTGAATAACATAGGCTACCATTTTAGCTCACATGGTGACTTTATAGAGCAAGAAAACCTAAAATGGCGGCTTGACCCAAAATGACAGTTTACATGGTTTCTAAGGTCAGGACCTTGCAATGCGAGTTTATTCACATGTAGTTTATAAGCAGCTTGTTAGCAGCTTGGCGTAGGCCAATATACATATATTCATAGCAATAGGAGGCACGATATAATTTCTAGTTTGACAAACCCTCCTTTTGGCCTATGCCAAGTGCTAAACTACTTCTGATCTCCCTGCAAATAACTCCATGTGTCATCGTCCATACACCCTGAATAGCTGTCAGAAATATCTATCGCCATTAGATCTTTTACTAAGATCTCTTTCAGTACATACTCCTTAGAGGCATACACTTTATGTCCTATTGTACCTATCGCCTGAGCGCAACATCCCCCTAGCATTGAACATATACTTGGTAGACATTGGATACAACAACAAAGAAATAGCAGAGTTCCCAAAATAATCAGCAAGACTGAAAGCACTTTCCAACCCCAAGACCGCAAGAAGTCCCAGAACCAAGCACTAAGATCCCAATTTCCCTCGGGAACATGCACTTCTGAACTAAGAATGTGCAGATTCTGTATTGCCTTAAAAATAGTTGGGGAGGAATCCGGTACGAAAACACAGCAAGCGGACCACACTAGTTTACATACTCCACCATGTTCAGCTGGAATGACATGTAATGCCATCCGGTTCTGAAGCGCTACCAATCTGATCGCTTTCTGCTCTAAAGTCATATTATAGAATATATCTGTGGTCCGGTTGATGGTTCTCTCCAGTACTCTCGCTAGTTTCCTGATATCCTCGGAATTCGCTATCTGCCCAAAGAATGGAAGGAATGATTTTGCTACATCTCCTAAAACCTGTGCTGGAGTGTCGCCATTCTCGTCCCGCCGTGGACGAGCCTTCGAAACCTCTACAGTACTTGCTATAAACACCCCAGGTAACAGGATTCCTAGATAACAAGTTCCCTGCCAATCCCTGGGCAACCATGGAAATGCTACATTACCGCAAACAAAATAGATAGGTTCGCCTACATACAAAGGTCTGTCTTCCCCAGTCAAATTTGCAACGTTGGCACAACCTTTAAAATCTCCCATTGACCGGGTGCCATTCCTCTGGATGCAGAAAGAAACTGAATCGGGGCTATGGTTAACAGTATAAGAAGGAGGCACGGCATCCTTATTGCCTATCGGAGCCATTTTAAAGGAAATCAAAGATTGGAAAGGACGAGACAGTCTATCAGAAGGCCTAATAGAAGCAATATTGAGCTTACTCCTATTTGCGAAAAGCGAGCATCCCAGGGGTGTCAGAACACGTTTCTCAAAACTATTCAAATTAGTGCCATCAAAGTTCCCCGAGATGCTATCATTCAATCGGCCAAAGAACAGTGCTCTAAGTGAAGCATAACAAGCAGTTGTCAAAGGTAAAGGGTGAATATACCAACCTAGCCCCTTATCCCCATGTTGCGGTAAATGCGAGCAGATCCAACAATTGGTTCTGTTAAAGATTGCATGGGTAGCATTCATAATTAGAAGTAGAGTGTTATTTTGATAATTCCGTCTATGCAAAAGATCTCTAGGTGACAAGGTATGTAGTTGCACAGAAGGAGTGGGAACAACAGTTATATTTTCAACAGGTAGGAAATCATTCAAAGGGTACATTCTCTCCAAATACCAAAACCCACAACCAACAGTTACTAAAAGTCCCGTGATTATCACCAGTAGACAACAAAACGTTTTCGGGGCCCCCATACATATCTGCTCATTGTCTCTCCTAGTCACATTTTTGTCCAAAAGTTCAGTACGAATGGTAGCGGATGCGGGCATTGTCGTCTTCAATCGAGAAACACCAATTGTTAGTTTGCTGGTGACTCCGGTCGCGCGTCTTCTTAATGTCTTTTCCCACAACCCTTAGCCAGCAGAACCCTTTATGCAATTGGGCCAAAAAAAAGGCAAGCCCTCAAATTCTTTCAATTGTACAGCAAGAGCCGTATTGCAAACCTATCTCCTTGGACGGAGATTATACTTCACAGTTTCCGGTGCAAAAGAATCAGCAGACAGGATGTCGTCACTTCCCACAGGAGGTGGCGAGTGAACGGAAGTTGGATCAGAAGATGGATGATCCACATACGATGCAGTGGGAGAGCAAGGAGGCAAGATGGCCGTTTTGTCGGGCCTTACAACTTCCGGAACGACCTCCGATACTCTCTCTCCACTGTCTGCCGTTTCGGGTACGTTGGTTTCAATGTCGGAAAGGGGTTCTGCATCTTCTGTATCGTATGGCACTGGGTGTGGGATCTGTTTGGTGTGGCTGCAGTGGACCCAGTGGCGACGTCCTCCTACCCGCACCGCAGTCTGAGTGACCAGGAGCACCTGGTAGGGGCCCCTCCAACGTGGTGTGAGGCAAGACACTCTATCGAAGGATTTAAAGAGGATCCAATCCCCTGGTCGTAGACGGTGACCGGGGCCCTCGTACCTCACCGGCAATGCCTCTCGCACCTGGTGATAAATTGAAAACAGGTTTTTAGTCGATTGGTTACAAAAGTCGGAGAGAAGTACATTATCTACGTCGCGCAATGCGCAGCTTTTAGGCAAACCCCAAATATTAGCAGGTCTCCCCATTACAACCTCAAAGGGAGAGAGCCCAGTCTTAGTTTGAGGGGTTGTCCACATTGAAAGTAACACGATCGGTAAGGCGTCCAGCCATTTTAGTTTGGTGCCGGCACACGTCTTAGCGAGCTTGTTTTTTATGATACCATTGTGTCTTTCCACTAATCCGCGCTCTGAGCATGTCTGGCCGAATGGAATCGTTTGTCAATTTGCAATGCCGTACATATCTGTAGAATTTCAGCAGCGATAAAATGTGGACCATTATCCGACCAGATAACTCTCGGCAAACCGAACCGTGGGAAGAATTCCTTTAACATGGTCTTTGCAGTGGTCATGGTGTAGCGTCTTTAACAGGGAAAGCCTCGACCCACTTACTAAAGGCGCAAATTACCACAAGGACATATTTTAGATTGTTACATCACTCCATTTCAATAAAGTCAAAGTGAATCACTTCAAACGGGACAGAAGGAGGCCCAAAGCTACCTTTTGGAGTTGCTGTCCCCTTTCCCACATTGTGTTGTAGGCAAATCATGCAATTTTGGACATAATGCTGGGCAATTTTTGAAATCTTATCATTTACCCAGACTTTCTCTAACATTCTCGTGATCTGTTGAGCGCACACATGTGTGGGACCGTGTGCCATGGTAACCATCATTACTATATAGGCATTAGGAAGCAACCATTTCCCTTCAACCATGTCCACCCAACACCCATCATCATCGAGTTTCCCCAAGCCCTCAGCCCACCTCTTGGATTCTTCTAATGTGGCATCGGCTTGGATATCCCGTACAGACCCAACACCCTTATCCATTGCATAGGCATCTACAGTCTCTCTTGAAACATACATCTCCGTGAAGAGATCAGAGGCAGTTTGTCTAGCTATTTGATCAGCGAAAGCATTACCTTTCCCTACATCATCTATAATCTTGCGATGTGCTGTGCACTTAATGATTGCTAACTGACTAGGGAGCGCAAGCGCTGAAAGCAATTGTACTATCAGGGAGCCATGTTGGATCTTGGTGCCATGCGAAGTTAAAAACCCTCTCTCTGACCAAAGTCTCCCAAAGTTGTGAGCCACCCCAAAGGCATACTGGCTATCAGTATATATGTTTACTGTTAGCCCTTCGGAAAGCTCACAAGCTCGAGTCAATGCTATAATCTCTGCGGCCTGCGCAGAGTTATGCGTAATTCTCTTGGGCTCCACAACCGTACTCAATGTAGTGACTGCATAAGCAGCTGTGGATGTACCATCTAGTAGTTTGAAGCAGGAGCCATCACAACACAGCTCCCCTTGTGGGTTATCCAAAGGAGTGTCCCTCAAATCAACTCTGCCTTTTGTATCTTGTTCAGTAGTATACAGGCAGTCATGTGACTCTTCGTCACCGCAAACAGTATTTTGCGGGAAAGGTAGGAGTTCAGCCGGATTAAGAACGCAGTACCTCCTAATTTGAATGTGGGGAGCAAACAAGATTAATTCATATCTTGTCAGTCGTGCGGAAGTGAGGTGTTGCGTTTGGGTTTTGTTCAATAGAATATCTACAGAGTGAGGCACCATCAGGGTTAAATCATGGCCTAGGACCATTCCCTCACTCTGTTTTACAGACGCAGCAGCAGCAGCGACAGCGCGCAAACATCTTGGCAAAGCGCATGCAACAGGATCAAGGGCGGAAGAGTAGTAACCGCATGGCCTATTCTTCCCTCCATGTTCCTGCGTTAATACAGCCAAAGCACATCCATCACATTCATGCACAAACAACACAAAGGCCTTCTCATAGTTCGGTGTGCCCAAAACTGGCGCCAAACATAATGCAGTCTTGAGCAACTCGAATGAATGTTGATGCACCGTATTCCATGGAAATGGCGAAGAAATACCCTTCTTCGTCAAGGCCAACATCGGTTGTATCACTAGTGAGAAGTTTGGGATCCATAACCTACAGTTAGAAGCCATACCTATCAAGGCTCTAACTTCCTTTTGTGTATTTGGGACAGACATGCCAGAAATGTGTTTTATTCTTTCAGGTGTCAATCTTCTTCCCTCCTTTGACAGGAGATAGCCTAAATAGGCGACCTCCTGGCAACAATATTGAAACTTTTTAAGCAAAGCTTTGTGACCATGCTTAGCTAGATGGATGAGCAACAACACAGTGCCCTCTTTATAAGAGCTCTCAGAGTCAGCGGCTAAAACCAAATCATCAACATATTGAAGCAACGTACAAGTAGGGGGCAATCCAAGGGTATCAAGCTGCTCTTTCAAAGCCCTACTATAAATACTAGGACTCTCAGTATAACCTTGAGGTGCACGAGTAAATGTGAATGAGCGTCCCCCTAAGGTGAACGCGAACAAGTATCTACTATCCTCATGTATAGGAATACTGAAGAAAGCATTCTTTAGGTCCACAACACTGAAGTGAGTAGCCATAGCTGGAATCATGGTTAATATTGTCGTCACATCAGGCACAATTGGAAATTGCGGAGCGACGACTTTATTAATGGCACGTAAATCAATTATAAAACGAAATGGAATTGCATTATCACCTTTTTTGTACACGGGTAAAATCGGACTATTGCACAAACTTCCTGCAATCTCCTCAATCACCCCACGATGCACAAAATCGGAAACAATGCTCTTCAAAGCTTGCTCGCCTTCAACTGAGATCTTATACTGTGGAATACGGGGCAGCTTAATTCCATGTTTCAAAACTATTTTAACAGGCTCAATCTGCAAAACACTGACATCATTGTCATCAACTGCCCACAAACAAACACTCTGGTACATTACTGAATTCTGGCGGCAAAGGTCTAGTCAAGAATTGCGAAACAGAACATTGCTGTGGTGAAATCGTCAAACGCACTCCATCAGAAGAACAATGAATTACCGCATTTAATTCCTTCAACAGATTCAACCCCAGCAAATTCTCTCCACAATTCGAAGTCAAGAGAAATTGACAGTGGTCTGTAAAGGGACCCAAAGAAATAGGTACCGGTGAAGAAACCAGACAAACAACTGGTGTGCCAGAAAACCCTACAGAAACATTGGTTTGCCCTGACAGTGGAATGTTTGGAACCCGAGAATGATCAATGGAGCACTTCTGTGCTCCAGTGTCTATCAAAAATGATGTTTCCTATTTCCCACTACCATTTCAAAGTAGGGACCTTTCTGATTAACGGGAATAGGTGTAGGTTCCAAACACTGCTTCGGGCAATCCTAACGAAACAAAATATCATCAAAAGGAAGCTCTTCAGATAGATATGCAGCAGAAGGATGATCAAATATGTTTCTAGTATCCACACTCAAAGTCTGATTATCCTGTGAAAAAGGTTGTTTGGGATCCTGCGAAAACTGGCCTCTACCAGGGCCCCCTACACCCGGGTGACCTCTGGATCGTCTACCCATATTTCCAAATGTGTTATTCGACCTCTGTCGAAGGACAGGGCATTGTGCACGCCAATGACCCTCTTGGCAACAATAGGCACACTGGTTAATATTCACAGGACCCAAGGGCACATTCCCTTGTGGAACATACTGACCTCTAATCTAAGAACTACCCCCTCTGGGGCCTCTAACAATTTGCTGTAACAATACTTTAGCCTTCAAATCACCTTTTCTCCTCTCGACTCTATCTTTTTCATTATTGACACGGTTCTCGTAGTACTGAGCCATGTGCAGTACTTCTGATTGGGATTTCTCCTGCCAAGCGCTCTCAGAAGACATAATTTGTGATTGGATGTCAGGCAGCAATCCACGTACAAATTTGTCCACAAATAATCTTTTCCCAGACTCTGTGCCTAAGTCTTGTCCACTGAAATCCGAGAATACCTGTTCGAACCGATTAAAGAACTCGGTAGCACCCTCAGATTTTCCTTGAACACAGGCCGTAAGCCTGTCCCATATAATTCTCTTTTCGGGGATTATAGTTTTCAGTTTTGCAATGATTCTGTCAGGCAAAGTTAGTATCACCTGAGGTGGTCTCTCACCAGCTGGCCTTTCCCCATCAAGCCTAACTATGTTAGCCCATGTATCTCCCAACCCTGGTACATCGTCTATAATTCTAACTTGTTTCCACAAATCTACAGGCAGGAGTACAGGGAATAGCAAATCAATGTTGCTTAGGGTAAACACTGAGGACTGCAAAACGGACTCTATCTCTTTATAGAACCCTGTCGGATTTTTCCTAATGTCAGGAATAGTTTGTCTAATAGTATTCACTTCCTGTCGTGAAAACGGGTCGTGAACAAACTGCGATACATAATGTGCAGGAATGTCCACAGCAGGTGTACCTGCTGCAGCATTAGCAGGAATCTCAACCTTTGGGACAAATGTCGGAGGAACCTCTCTCATAGACAACTGAGATGTAGCCAACTTCCAACGCTTACTAAGCAACAGAGCTAAGTCGAGCGCTAAAGCAGTTGAAGAAGTGTCAAGTGAAAAAGCTCTCTTATAAATGCTCAATAACTCTGTGGGACAACTAACCTTTCTCTTTAAACATTCATCCTGCAGGTACTCTTCCATTACCTGTATCACTTTCCTCTGCATTTCTAGCGTATATTGACTGTATGTGTCATATACCTCAACTGGAGTTATCGATATGTCTGAAATCCATCTAATCGCATCTTTTGTACAAATTCGCGCCTCCTCAGATGTCGATTTACGACACGGAAGAAATCGTTTCTGCACATACATACTTTCTTCTTCGTCATCCTCATTCCGTAACCTTTCCAACTCCTTTCTATACTCAAATATCCTCTCAACATGCTCATGTACCTTCTCCACAGTGTCTCTTGAAAACGCTAAAGTATTCAGGTCCCTCAACCCTTGTGGGAGGTCTGCATTATTTAATTTACCCCACATTACACATAAATGAATCCCTAAACCTTCAATGAAAACATTTTTCTCAGGAAAATTATCTATATTAGAAAGTGTGGCAAGAACATTAGCTCGATCATCTCTCTCCATACATTGCTTAGCCCATGCAAACAAATCCTGTTTCTTTTCTGTAGGAACAGTATTACGAGTAACAATCCTCGACCCCGCACCCTGATCAACTACAAGCGGTACAGAACTACTTGGGAGTGAGGGTGCAGGCAAATTCAATGGAGGTACTATTACTGGTGCAATGGGAAGAGGCAGAGGAGCAGGTGGAGGAACAACAACCGGAGGAATAGGAACAACAGGTTGAGCAGGAAGAGCAGGAATAACAGCAGGAAGAGGTACAGCAGGAGGAAGAGGAACATACGGAGGTGGTGCAGAGGCACCAGGCCTTCGTTCATTTAACAATTTGTCGATAACCTCATCAGAAACATGAAGATCTTTAGAAGGATAGATTTTCTGAATACCGAGTGAGAAAGCCCTGTCCATATTCCTAACCGACTCAGACTGTTTGTCCTGATTATATAACAACGCCTTTTCAGCATTTGTTTTATGACGGTGCACATGTTTTTCCCTACTTTTAAGCTGCTGCAACGCTTCTCTTCTCCAATTTTGCAACATCAAATGCTGCAGGTCTGGCCTTCTTTTTTAACAAGACTTACTCTAAATATTCAATACGAGGGATCTCAAAACTACCATTGACTGGCCACTGAAGTTCGGAGGCATGTCTGGTTTGTCTGTGCCAAATTTTATTAAATACTACACTTCCAATGCCATGCTTACAGTACATAGTACATGCCGGTGACCCCTCCTGTGGTGCCGGACGGCTAAATTCCAAAGATTGTCTATCGCTGCGGAAGAATGCCCTAAAGCAGCTAGACAATTTCACAGGCATTTCTCAAATACTCGGTGTTACCTGGTCAATAATTGTGTCTGCAGATACAATGCGCCAAATTCAAATTGTCAGGGTTGAATTAAGAGTCGGGTAACGACTCACCTGACCAAACCTAAGGAGGACCGATCGGTTTACAAAGGACTTACCTAACGAATGTTACCTTGTGTATGGTGATTTCGGCAAATTTGCCCGCCTCAAAAAATTGACCCGCCGTCAAGATGCCGTCTCAGACCACACGGCTATCGTCCAGGGAACGGATCGTGCAGCGCTGTTGAGGTGTCACGTCTCGTTCAGTCGGGCCCGTTATGTCACACCGTCCGATCCCGGTCCGATAGCGTGCGTCAACCTTCAATAATCCGACATCAATCTTGAGGGTCCCTATTCCGGGCGCCAACTGTGAAAACAAGGAAATAATATGAGGCAGGGTGACCAAAAAGGAAACACACCAAACACAGGTTACAAAGGAACATACAAAGCACTTTATTTTATACTGAATCCAGTTACAAAAGAACAGAACAAAATTCAGATAGCTATCGACCCTCAGTACAACACAGCGAACTCCGGCGTGGTTCGGTGTGCTCAGTGAGTGCAAACATTCATTGAAACAGTCAGGCTTTTATACATTTCTCCAGCCTGTTGTCCAGCCTTTCTTCAGGTTAACCATTCCATAAATAAGTTACTGCTCTAGGGTCCCTTGACAGGTCAAATCTAGTTCATCTTAGGTTTATACATTAACAAGAAGAAATGGTAATAATGTATGCTCTAGGCCTAACATTACAATGTGGGACTTAATTTATACAATATAGTTAAGTAGGTGTTCTCATTCAATTATAGATCAGTTTCGGTGATACAGGTAATCCATTGCACACAGGTCAGCAGAAGGACAAGGTCTCAGCTCATGACCCTAACAAGTGGCCTGCAGGCAAGTTATACATTGGCTGTACAGAGGTGATGACAATTGAGTTCTGTTCTGAATAACATAGGCTACCATTTTAGCTCACATGGTGACTTTATAGAGAAAGAAAACCTAAAATGGCAGCTTGACCCAAAATGACAGTTTACATGGTTTCTAAGGTCAGGACCTTGAAATGCGAATTTATTCACATGTAGTTTATAAGCAGCTTGTTAGCAGCTTGGCGTAGGCCAATATACATATATTCATAGCAATAGGAGGCACGATATAATTTCTAGTTTGACAACTGCCTGATGTACTTTGCTCACCAGGACTTCTTCCAATGTTCTCTCAGTCTTTCAGTATACCACGGTTGTACTCTTGCACTGTCTATACATTATTGGCTTTAGATATTGCTTGTTTGAATTATCCCCATATTGGCATCTCAGATATGGAGACATGCACACGCATTCGGAAGAGTGCTTGAGGGCGAGTGCTGTTTCGCTTTGTCTTCCTTGGACACTGGAGGGCTCAGGGCTTGGATAATCCTAATATCTGCACCAGAGTTGCTTCAACAGTGCTAACTATTGCAGGACAACTGCTGATTGGTCCTGGGCACGATACTCATCATTCTATACAGAGTGTATATTAACTTCTTGTTAATTTGCTTGTGGCAATATGTGTTCCAACTTTCCCCATATTGGCATGTCAGATATGGGGATTTGTACAAATTCTGGCTTTTAACTTCTTCATTAAGTTATCTGCTTGTAATAACCTTTTTCCCAACTTTCCCCATCTTGACATTTAATGCATGAGTTTTTGTGTAAATTCAGTCTTTCTGATTTACTTGGGCGATATTCAAAATTAACCTTCAATTGTTTCTGTGCCTGTCGGTACACCCCGGGGTCCCACTATTATTGGGCCAAGGCACCTGTGTTTTCCAACTCGTGGCATGTGGCTGCGGTGAAGTTCTTACTCGGGAAGAGCTTCTCCTGCTTTGCAGATCCTGTTTCAGCTTCCCCACCGGCACTGCGTTCACTTGCTGGCGAAGCTGTTGTTTTCCTGCATGACCGCTCCCTGAACAGCATCAAATCTGCTGCCGGCTCTGGAGTGGTTCTTCCCTGGTGCCTGCCATGCTTCCCTAGGTCTCCCACCACTCCAGTAAGGAAGCCTGACAATCCACAGCTTGAAAGTCTCTGCCTTCTGCTGCACGGTTCGTTCCCATGTGACTGCCTTCACTCAGGATTCTGCTTCCGGCACTGCTGCTCTGCTCGCTAAAGCTGACTTGAAACAGCAAGCCATATTTAAATGTGCCTCGCAGCTGATCTGCACCATAACTACCAGCCTGCTTATTTGACTTGAGGTTTCTTTCAATCCCTACTAAGTCCTTCTTCCTCTTCCTCGTCTCAGTACTTGAGGCGTTGTGGGAGTTCTAGTCCATAGGATTGTTGTCGGGAACAAAAACATCAGAGTAACAAGATGTTAAATGTAAAGTATGTGTATTTGAGGTGTTCATGTTATTCTGCTTATAATGTTTTGGAGGAAGGGTTCTTTGGATGCTGAAATGGGAGGAATTTATAAAATGACAACCATCCATTAAGTATTCAGGAATTATGTGGTCTTACTTGTTTATAAGGGAAGGATACTGCGTTTCTCCCGATGGGGTCACTGCATCTCCCCTATAGCCTGATGGTAGAAACCCTTCTTATAGGATGGAAGGATGGAAACAGGGTATTTTTATGAATGCCCCAAAACTTGTTCCGGTTCCTTACCAAATAAACTGGAACCCATTACCCATATGGACACCACTGCGACGAGGAAGAACAAGAAAGGTCTCATGGGGAGTAATCATGGAATAAGTGAGACGAGGAGGAGGCCCTGCGAGGAAGTGAGGAATGAGCAGGAGAGCCACCTTCCACGGTCTAGTTGTCCTCTGGGACACAAAAGTAGTCAAAGGATAAAAAGGGAGAAAGGACAAAGATAAAAAGAAAGAGGTAGCAGCAGTAGTAGCAAGAGTAGGAGATGCCGTGGAAGTGGAGTGACGAAAGGAAACATGCAGAAACTGAGGAATGGTAACGAGTGATCCAGGAGGTGTTTGACAGCTATGTGGCCTCTGGAGAGAACAGAACATCAGGGAGACAACAGGAGAGGTGTGCACCACAGGACCTTTACTGATTGGAGTAGCCGCTGATGCCGGGAAGCGCAGAGGAGTTTCCTGAATCCTGCGGTTGCCTAGCTAGACCGGAGACTCTGGGAAGGAAAGACCCTCTCTGTGAAACGTTGCCGACTGGTGCAAGCATTGGCAGGGGAAACCTAGAGAAAAAAGGGCCCGTCCCATCCTCCTGAGCCGAGACGACAACAAGGCGAGAAAGAAGAAGGTACTGGTGGGGCGGGAGGGAACACTGGGGCTCGGAGGCAATGCTGTAAATGGCAGATGAGAGGTGAAATGAAACCCTGAAAAAATACCTCAGCAAACACCAGTTGAGCAATTGTTCCCACAAGTGGTGCTGGGCAGGAGAGTAAACCCGGCCTACTGGAGAACCAAATCCAGGGAATAAATGCACGCGTAAGAGGAGGGGTAACATTCCTCATTCCAGTGATTTTGGGCAATAAAATTGGCAGTAATTGACAGTAAAGTAAACCAAGTCTACCTCCCTCAGACAGCAAAGCAACAAGAGGGGCAGCAAAACAGTACCCCTAGAAAATAAGAGTTATTGTTGCCTTATAAAAAGGAAAGAAAAAAACACTACCAAGAAAAGGAGATCATTTTCTTGATGTTATATGCTAAGCCGGAACCAGGGTTATGGAGAACTCTGTATCTTTCTGGAGCACTGAATATTAGTCGTTGGAACATTATTTTGCATCACTTTATTGCCACCAGTAGCTCTGGGAACTTTTCTGTTGAGTGAAACCACGAAGAACACTTGTTACTTTAAAGAAGAGACTAGTCGTACACAGTTAACATGGCCTTACACCGCTGGGGTGGCTCATTCGTGTTAGGCACAGCAGTAGGTTTTCTTGGATATTGCTGACGGACCCTTTTACTTTCGAACTTCCTGACGATTTCACCATATTCCTTTGAGGCGGGGAAACCCCTCTTAGCTTTAGGGACAGAGAGGCCGTGTTCCACCCCTTTTATCATTTCATAAAAGTTCATGCAAGAAACATACCACCCCCTGTGTCTGAGCCTTACTTCCGATCTCTCACAGGCTACTATCAAGAAAATGTACACCATTTCTTGGGAGGATAGCTCAGGGGCAACATGCTCGCCTTGGAAGCAGGACAACACGGAGCACCACATGTTCGATCCCCGGTTCCACGCATAGAAACCTCTGGGTATTAACCGCGTTATAAATAACCTATCATATCATATCAATTATATTTAAATGTATTGGCACAAGGGAAATCGCCCAGTGAAGAGGAATCAAAAGCCGACCAAGACTGGAACATTCTTTAAGAAAACTCGCATCACATCAAGCATGGGTGACGAGCAAGGAATAAGACGGTCAACTCAACGGGCCAGAGGGAATCTATCTGTGTAAATCCCCTCTCCAACTGCAGGAAACAAACTGAAACTATATCCTGAAAACAGGGACAACACGTGATAATGATGAAGTGATATAGTAAGTGCCAAAGCCCCAAAATAGTTCACAAAAACACATCACAATCACGTTTAGATTTCTACATGCCTGAACCAATGCATGTGCTCTCACAGCAGAGGCGTTGCAAGGGGGGGGGGGCTAAGGGAGCTATAGCCCCTGGTCTTTTGGTTGTAGCCCCGGATAGAATCTCAGGAGCTACAGCCAAAAGGCTAGCTAGCCCCGAGTCCCGACAGTCCCGACATTAGCTTAGCCCCAGATCTCTTCCAGACCTAGCAACACCCCTGTCTCACAGGTCTAGAAAGAGTGCTCCAGCCTGTTGAAGTGTTATGTTACGCTATCCAATATTTATACTGCGCCCGACCGCAGCGTAGCAGTCTTGCGGCACCCAGCCTGGCCTGAATGCTAGCATTTCCGGGTCACAGTGGTCCACACAGTCGTGCAATCATAATGGCAGACACTGTGAACCATCTTGGAGCAGAAGAAAAAGAGAACATCGAATTCTATGACATCTGTCATTTAATGACGTGCGCTCCATTCTGGCTATATTTACACCTGAGAAACAAAACAACCTTTCAAGATTACGAGTTGGGCGGTATCCCGGCTGGGATACCGCCCCACTTTATTATTGTTATCGCACACCCGTCCGGCGATATTAACGCCGGATAACAGGTTGGGTGCTAACTGCTAGTCCCCATTCCCCACTGGGTCCAATTTCCAGCACAATTACCACACAGTAAAACTACCGCCGGCTGTAATTGCGTCGAAAATGGGCATTTTTCCGGCATGATCTGGGTGTAAACACGCCAGACTCGATATTGGGCGCACCCTTAAATGCAGCAGTAACACTGTTACCGGCGCATTTGAGGGCTACCGCCCATCTCGTGATCGGGCCCAATTGTTGTACCATACTATGTGTGTTGTCTAGTTCTGAGAGATGTGCCACATGTATGGGGTTCTTCAAGCATCCCCCATTGGCTTCATCTACTTTTATGACTGATGTGACCCTGGAATGGCTCGTCATTGATCCCTGTGTGTGAAAGCTCACACTTGTACCCCTTACTCTTGGCAGACTTCTCGCGGGTAATGGTCTTGCCTGCCTGGTTGCATTCGTAACTTGGCATTTAAGCCTCTGCCTTTGGATAGTTGCTTAATGTAGATTTAAGTCCTGTATTGCTCTCTTATTGTGTCCTGTCATCTGATCCCAATCCTGTTGCTATAGGGTGCATTCTATGGTTGATTTGGGGGGGGCGAGGGGGGCGCCTGCAGCCTAGGAGTAAAGTGCAGGCGTGGGTGTGGTGGCAAACTCGCCTTGCATCCTGGGGCCCGGATTGGGGTGGGACTCTGTGAGACCAGAGGATTTCCATGAGTAATTCTCAGGAATTGATGTATTTATTTTGTATCTGTTAATTGCTAATACATTTTAAAGCGCCCCCCTGACATGCAGGCGGTGGGGTTACACGTTACAGCGCAGTTATAAACAGAGTGTACACATTACAGAATTACATAATTCATAATTAAAAGAAAGTGAGATGCACAGAAAAAACGACAAAGAAATATGTACAAAGGGAAGCAAAGTTTGAGGGAGGTTAAGGTGCAATCGTTTCACTTGTGGAAACGCCACCCCCCCTGCGCCGCAGAACTTGGTATGGCCTGCTGACTCATGAGAAACACGCGTCTTTACAGGTGATGCCCTGAAGCGTGAAACGAGAGCGCAACATGTGAGGATTTTGAATATTATGTTTGCCAATAAAAGTCAAGTCAGTGAAGGTTCACGTCATTGCATTCACTGCCTGCCTTTTGAGGAAATGCAGCCAGGGTGCAGAGGCCTGGCACAAAATCCCCAGAGTTCCCTATTGGCCAGTCCACCCCTGGGGTGCAGAGGCCTAGCAGGAAATCACCAGAGTTCCCTATTGGCCAGTCCACCCCTGGGGTGCAGAGGCCTATCAGGAAATCCCCAGAGTTCCCCATTGGCCAGTCCACCCCTGGGGTGCAGAGGCCTAGCAGGAAATCCCCAGAGTGCCCCATTGGCCAGTCCAGCCCTGGGGTGCAGAGGCCTAGCAGGAAATCCCCAGAGTTCCCTATTGGCCAGTCCAGCCCTGGGGTGCAGAGACCTACCAGGAAATCCCCATGGGGTGCAGAGGCCTAGCAGGAAATCCCCAGAGTTCCCTATTGGCCAGTCCACCCCTGGGTGCAGAGGCCTAGCAGGAAATCCCCAGAGTTCCCTATCGGCCATTCCACCCCTGGGGTGCAGAGGCCTATCAGGAAATCCACAGAGTTCTCTATTGGCTATTCGACCCCTGGGGTGCAGAGGCCTATCAGGAAATCCCCAGAGTTCTCTATTGGCAGTCCACCCCTGAGGTGCAGAGGTCTATCAGGAAATCCACAGAGTTCCTTATTGGCTATTCGACCCCTGGGATGCAGAGGCCTATCAGGAAATCCACAGAGTTCCCTATTGGCCATTCAACCCCTGGGGTGCAGAGGCCTAGCAGGAAATCCCCAGAGTTCCCTATTGGCCATTCAACCCCTGGGGTGCAGAGGCCTATCAGGAAACCCCCAGAGTTCCCTATTGGCCATTCAACCCCTGGGGTGCAGAGGCCTATCAGGAAACCCCCAGAGTTCCCTATTGGCCATTCCACCCCTGGGGTGCAGAGGCCTATCAGGAAATCCCCAGAGTTCCCTATTGGCCAGTCCACCGCTGGCAGGGTGCAGAGGCCTATCAGGAAATCCCCAGAGTTCCCTATTGGCCATTCAACCCCTGGGGTGCAGAGGCCTATCAGGAAATCCCCAGAGTTCCCTATTGGCCATTCAACCCCTGGGGTGCAGAGGACTAGCAGGAAATCTCCAGAGTTGCCTCTTGGCCAGTCCACCCCTTGCAGAGTGCAGAGGCCTAGCAGAAAATCTCCAGAGTTGCCTATTGGCCAGTCCACCCCTTGGGTGCAGAGGCCTAGCAGAAAATCCCCAGAGTTCCCTATTGGCCATTCAACCCCTGGGGTGCAGAGGCCTATCAGGAAATCCCCAGAGTTCCCTATTGGCCAGTCCACATCTGGTCAGGGTGCAGAGGCCTAGCAGGAACTCTCCATAGTTGCCTCTTGGCCAGTTCACCCCTGGCAGAGTGCATAGTGTCATGGGTGCCTGCCTGTGGAAGCTATGGCACAGGTATAGGTTGAGCAGCCATTAGCTTCCTCTCATGTTTCTTCTTGTTTCTCGAGGTGGCGGTCTAGTCTTTTTTCCGCTTCGTCCAACGTGAGGAATGCCGGACAGCATTTACTGTCCTCACTTCCGGCGTTCCGCGCGTTGCAACGTCAGAGTTTCTCTACTCGAGTGCTTTGCTTGGTTTCATCGCCCCGCTCGTTTGTTCGAGCCTCCTTGCTGTTTCTTTGTTATTTTTCCTTCGTCTCCGGACTGCTGCCTTTCTGCCTTCCCTCTCCTCGTCTCTACGCTGGTTTCCCTCCAGGGCTTTCTCCCTTCCTTACCTGCCAGGGACTCCCTTCCTCGAAGCTTTCCTCCTGGCGTTTTCCAGTCTCTCTCCCTCTCTCTCTCTCCATCAGCCGCTACTGCCAAAGGCTTTTTCCCCAGACATTACCTGCTTCGGTACTGGGGCCACAGGTGGCTACAGCTCACCGGTGGTAACTGTGGCTTCATGCCGAGGTCAGTTCCAGTCTACACAACAGTATTGCGAGATCGTCGGATACAGCACGGATTCCAGTACATCAGGTGAGGAGAAGGAGGGGGGCTCAGATTTGGACGAGAGTGAAGTGTTTTATGACAGTTTGCAACGCCAAATAAAGATGGCTACACCTGAGCACATCCAAGAACTAGTAAACGCAGTACAGGCGCTGTCACAGGAGGTACAAACCTTAAAGAAGGAAAATCGCATGCTTCAACAAATCTCTCAAGAGGTTTGGAATCTGAAGGCTGAGAATGTTGTGCTTAAACAGATGGCCACACACAGGGAGCCTATACCCGCACCTGAACTACCCCCTATGCCTTTGTCATCAGGGAAATTTGATGGCTCTTCTAAGAAGGTAAAAGAATTCTTAGATGCCTGCAAGATCTACTTTACATTTCGACCCAGCCTATTCTCCACAAACCAAGCCAAGGTGGGGTTTCTCATCTCAAATATGACAGGAAATGCACTGGCTTGGGCTACCCCTCTAGTGACAGGGGACGACCCCATTCTACAGGACTATGACGGATTCCGACCTCTAGTAAAACAAACCTTTGAAAGATCTGAAATCACATTTACGGCATGCGAAGAACTATTAGACGCCCATCAAGGCACCATGGACGTGCTATCCTATATCTCAGAGTTTAAGACTCTAGCTGCCCAGGCGGGTTGGCCTGAGCAGGCCCAGTATGCCACATTTAGGCGTGGTCTTAAGGAAGAGATCAAAGATGAATTGGCTAGACTAGCTCGACCTCCCTCTTTTTCTGAACTATTGTCTGTGGTTCTGCAGATCGAATATTGTATCCAAGAAAGACGAAACAAACAGAAACAGATCCGAAATAAGACTCTGCTAGGTCCAATGAGCTACCCTCCAACTCCCTCTTCTCCTACACGTTTAGACGAACCTATGCAGATAGGTGCTACCAGAGGACCCCTGTCCGCACAGGAAAGGAAACGCAGACGAGAAAAGGGATTGTGTGCATATTGTGCATCCGAGAATCACTCTATTCAAGTCTGCAACGAACTTCCCTCCAGAAAGTCGGGAAACGAAAGACCTCGGAACTGAAAGGGACTAGTATCCGAGGGGCTGCGGATGTCTCAAGTCTCTATGTTTCAATGTCTATTTCTCCTTCAGAGCAAGTTAAGGCAGTGGATTCAAGACTCATGGTCATTGCTGTTCAAATCAGGAACAAGGAAAGATGGACAGAAGCCCTAGCCTTATTGGATTGCAGAGCGGCAGGCAACTTTGTTGACATCCATTGGGCAGAAAGTCTGGGCATTCCGAGAGTTGAGAAGGCGGAAGATCAAAAGGTGGAAGGGGTAAACGGGACACCATTATCCTCTGGACCCATAACCCACATGACCGAGCCACTCCACATGCGAATCATACAACATGCTGAACTTATTACGTTCGATTTAATTTGAGCCGCTCACTTTCCGATTATATTAGGAATTACTTGGCTCCGCAGACACAACCCCCTGGTTCATTGGACTCACAACCAGTTAACGTTTGTGTCAGAATTTTGTACCAACCATTGTCTTGCTACCACGAACGTGGTTAAGATACAAGCCTCTGCCACACTTCCAGAAGGTCCCACTGGAATCCATGCTCTACCCAACAAATACTACCAATTTTAAAGTGTTTTCTCTAACCATCCCTTTTTGGAACTTCCTCCACAAAGACCAGAAAATTGCGCCATAGATTTGGTACCCGGGGCTTTAGTCCCTTTTTGTCTCATGTTCTCGTTATCTCAGCTTGAAAAGAAAGCTCTTCGCTCATACCTGGACAGCAATCTGCAAAATGGACGTATTCAACCGTCGAAATCACCGGCTGGCGCTTCCCTATTTTTTATACCAAAAAGGGATTCTGACGAATTAAGACCATGTATAGACTTCCGGGGGTTAAACCAGGTGACCATTAGAGACCGTTATCCGATGCCGCTTATCACGGACATACTCGAGTCAGTTCAAGGATTGAAAAAGTTCACTAAATTAGATCTTCGTAGTGCCTACCACCTGCTGCGAATTCGCCAGGGAGATGAGGTGAAGACGGCGTTCAAAACCCCCTACAGTCTATACGAATATAAGGTTATGCCCTTTGGCTTAGTCAATGCCTCTGCCGTATTTCAAAGATTTATGGACAGAATATTCTCCGATCTAATGTTCATAAATGTGATCATCTATTTAGATGATATATTGATCTATTCTAAGGACCCTTCACAGCATTCCCAACACGTTTCGGAGGTTCTCTATCGGCTCCAGTCACATCATCTGTTGGCTAAGCTGGAAAAGTGTGAATTCAGTGTCACAGAAATACGTTACTTAGGATACGTACTATCTGAACAGGGTATCGCCATGGACAAAAGGAAGGTAGCTGCGATATTGGATTGGAAGACACACACTTCTGTGAAGGAAATCCAAAAATTCCTTGGTCTGGCAAATTTCTATAGGAGGTTCATTCCTAACTTTTCAGAAGTGGTTCTGCCTATTACCTCCTTGTTGAAGAAGATCTCTGGGCCTTTCAAATGGACAGTGGAAGCTGAAGACAGTTTCAAACACCTCAAATTCCTCTTTTGCTCCGCACCCATTCTACGGCAACCGGACCAGTCTAAACCGTTCGTCATTGAGACAGACGCCTCCACCGCAGCCATTGGAGCTGTTCTTCGTCAAGAGGATAAGGGGTGTGAATACCCCATTGCCTACTTATCAAAAACTTTGACACCCAGTCAAAAGAATTATTCAGTAATAGAACGAGAGCTGCTAGCCATGAAACAGGCACTGGTCAGGGAGCAGAGCCCTAACAGGAAATCTCCAGAGTTGCCTATTGGCCAGTCCACCCCTCATAGGGAGAAGATGCCTATCAGGAAATCCCCAGAGTTCCCTATTGGCCAGTCCACCCCTGCATATAATGAAGGGCCGTATAGTTTGAGAGCCAATAATATTCCTTGTACGTAGTAATGATGAAGATGACTTGCACTAAGGGTGGGCATAAGTTGTCCACCTGACAGTAGAAAACCAATCAAAACCCAACCCTGAATGCAAAATATACTTAGATGTTCCCCTTGACCCTATCATAATTCCTTGTAGGTTTCTTGTGTTTTCCACGCAGTATGACATCACATATGACACATTTCTAATATAAAGATGTGATTTTTAATGTGATTTTTTATGAAATGTACGAGAGAGCTTGTGCGACATCCCTTGATGGCCGTTGTAACTCCCTGTTTTAGACAATTGATATTAAAACAGAATACTTAGCCATCTGCCTGAGTTGGTTCGATTATTTGGAGTCAGAGTTATTCTGCATCCCATCCACTGCATGCGTGTTACCCAAAGGGCTCTAAAGCTCACCTGGTAGTACTACGGATGCTTAAAAAAGATCCAAACAAATTCAGCTCCAGTATTTCGGACGATCGGACATCCTCCACCATCTCGTTGGAAGATCGCAGGGTTTCCTGTGGAGAGCTGCCGATAGAAATAAGATTGCAAGTAGAATTGAGACTGTGGGCAGGTCCCCCTTTGATGAAATCCATGCCCAATTTCCACGGGCGCTCTGAGGACGGAAGGCGAAGTGGTCAGTTGGAGGACGAGATGATACCGTACGCCTTGAATCAATTAACAAACGAATGTTGAGTAGAGTAAGGGGAATGGCAAACTAAGGGGATGGGATTATGATACATTTTGAGTAACTGGAAATATTGTGTGACGATAGAGGTAGTGCTTACAGTCCTAACACAAGGGAGTTTAGAAGGAGACATTTCAAACTCCAGTCGGAGTAGAGCAGCAATATACAACGTGCAAACAGATTTGCATAAGGTGATGTCTCAAACCCTGTACAAGGTATAACTAAAGGCGAGGAAAGAAAAAAGCGTTATCACAGAGGTTTATTAAATGTGTAAAGTCGACTTGTTTTGTCTGTTTGTTTGAGTAGAAGTAGTGAAATATGAATTGTGAAGTCATTGAGAAGAATTAAGGAGCTGTAGTAACTATCTAATGAAGTGGTTGGTACCAATCCAGAGATAGGCATAGCAAATGGAAAAGGCAGAGGCTTGAGCAGCGATTGTTGGGGCACGCTCATATTTGTTGTTTCAAAAGTATTGAAAAAGTGGTGGAAGTATTTGATGAAGTCTGGTAAGTATTGACAGTCAATTAAGACTTGTCACCATGGGAGATACTCCTCTTATGCACTTATGCAAGACATTACCAACACACATGCCCATGCTCAAACCGTATAACGCGGAATGGGTGAAAGTCACAGCAGGTAAGATGTTCATGCCATGGCCACAAGGGGGATTGCTGTCAAAAGCGGTATTACAACACATGACCACATACTTGCACGCTGTGTACACGGGGAAGAAATTGGAGAAAAGGTTAGCTATTCTAGAGCTCTGGAAGATGTACCAGGAAGATAGAGAGAGGATCCACCACCTGAGGGGCGGATGCTTAGTCAGTGTAAGGAGGAAGGTGTTGAGCCTTCAGCTTCCCTTACCTCGCCTGAAGAGAAAGGCGCTAGTGCAGAAGAAATAGGGTTGTACCCTTTAAAGGAACTGAAAGCAGTGACGGGGTATAGTAACCCGATATACAAACATCCCGCTTATAGCAGTGATGATAGTCCAGAGGAGAATAAAAGAAAGGAGGAGATCTTTCAGATCATACAAGACATAGAAGAAAAGAGTGAGCGGTCAAATGTGTTGCCAGAAATAGAAAGAGAAATTAAGAGATGGAAAGGAGAGAAGGACAAAGCTGACAAGGTAACACTTGTGCAGAACAAATGGATGGGTGGACAGAAATTACTCAAGCTAGATGGGAAAAGCATTGAATAAGTCAGGCAAAGAGAAGATGAGGACGAACAAGATAGAAGGGATAAAGAACAGGAGAAGAGATTGAAAGAAGATGAGCATGAAAGAAAGAGCAGGGAGCTATGAGAGAAGATGTATCAGGAGGAGCAAGAGAAGAAGGAAGAAAAGGCAGAAGAGCAAAGAAAGTATGACAATAGAAAAAGAGCAATGGAAGACAGGGACAGAAGAGAAAGGAAGAGAGAAGAGGAGGAAGCACAGAAATTGAGGGACAATAGAATACAGCAATGTGATGGGATAGAACAGAAGAATTCCTTCCGATAAAGGAAGCAACATCAGGGGCATATAGAGTAGTATTAGGAGAAGAACATTTTGATATAGGAAGCATCGGAGATAAGATCGATAAAGCCTATCAAGAATTAAAGGAAGGTGGAAGTTGAGGGAAGAGGGATCAATCCCTAGTATTTCAGTCACAAAGAGAACCTGTTCCATCTCGAGCATAGAGTGTTGTCCTTAAGCAAACTGAACTTAGACCAGGGCAAAGGGGAGGATAGCCATACTAGTTGGGGACAGGACATGTCGGACGAAGAAAGAGAATCCTTCCGTGGGGGAGAAGGAGGGAGCGCGTGTGCCCCTGAAGGAAGCCTGCAGTCAGACAAAGAAGTGAGATGGTCGGATTTGGAACAACCTAAGGACAGGATGCCAGATCCTATAGCATATCCAGAGTGTCCCCGAGGATGATCGTATAGTGAGAAGGGAGAATCACTGCCATATGTGAGCAGATTAAGATTGTTACCATCAAGGAGAAGGTTAGGGATGATCATCCCTGCCATGGATAGGCTGACGATGGGAGCTGATTGCGGGTTGGGGTTTACGCAGTTTCACTTACTGGAAAAAGGGGGAGCCAGACCACTGCATATTCCATTGCCGCAGATGGATAAGGATACTTTAAGGTGCAAACTCCAGAGTTTGACTTCGGCCACTGGGAAATGGATATACGAGTTAGAAAAAATGACAGGAGGAAACACGCTGGCCATAGGAGAAATTAAGGATCTCCTGGCAGCTATCCTTGGAGAAAGGGCTGATAACATATGAAGGAGAGCAGGGTATTTGAGTGTGACAGCACAGAACACAGCGCATGACGGAGCACCATCTAATAATTGCAGAGCAGATGTGTGGAGGGCTCGCAGGGTACAATATCCAGACGCATCAGTTATGGGGGCAATTATCACATGTAAAATGAAGGAAGACGAAGATCCTATTGCTTACATTCAAGATATTCAAAAGCGATGGCAGCTTAAACCACAGGAGCCATGGGAAAAAATGGTGGCATTATTTTACCACATTGTATGTCAGGGGTTGCCTGTGCCAGTACAGAGGCAGATAAAGAAACAAGTGGGAATGGAAGCAAAATCGTGGCCTGAGATACAGTTGACGATAGTGCATCACTGTCGGCTGTTACAAGAGAACAATAAGAAGGATGAGGCTAGGAAAATTGAGGAAGCCAGGTTAGTCCAGAAACAATTGTCAAAGTATGTCATAGAAGGTGCAGTATTGACGAGTGGAGAAGGATTGGGAATGCAGCAAGCAGTAGGTTCATCGCAGGCAAGTAATCAGCGCCTGATGGACTAAGGTGGATATGGGTTTGTGCCAAGAGGTAGAGGTAGAGGTATGGGCTATAGAGGATGAGGTGGATTCCAAAATAATCATAGTGGGTTCCAGAATGCACAGAATGCAAATCAGAATATACAGGGAGGATTTAACAAAGGAGGACTTGCTAGGCGAGCACTTCCAATATGTTGGACTTGCGGGATGACAGGGCAAATTGAACGTGTATTTGGGAGTCAAGAGAATGTACAGAATGGTCAATTGAAGGTGGACAGCGGGGGGGGCGTGGCTTGGTGCCATGATGGACGGTGTGGCCCGGTAAGAGCTCCTGGCCGAGACCAAGCGTCTAACTGAAAATGCCCCAGTAAAAAAGTATTACGCACTCAACTCTTTGGCATCCTGAGAAGCCGAAAGGCTGCTGCAACTTCCGACCAACTTCCAGCTGTCCTCGCCCTGTGGAACACGGAGTTCGGGACAGGCTACCTGCCGAAGTGGGCTGGATTGTTCATGGAGCCCACAAAATGGCAGACAGTGCGGCGGCTGAAAGCAGCCAGCGAGATTGACCGTCCAAGCAGTCGACACGTTGGGATGAGGGGAAACCACTGAAGCTGCACCACCAGTGGCCCCATTTCAGTCCTCGACAGTCCTTGGCGTTGTCTCTGCTGAAACGTCTGCCCCGCAGCAACTGACCGCACAGGCATACACGGCCGCCGATCCAGCCAGCCCAGACACAACGGACCAGGCCACTTCCAGCAGCCATGACAGGCCAAAGGCCAACCCAATGCCACAGCTCACCCACGGCCAAACGAGCCGGCTGACAACAGGATCCCAGGAGCCTCTACTCCAGCTGACCCACCACAGAGTGCGGACGTGGCAGAGTCAACCTGTCAAGGCCCTTCAGTCCGCTTCCCGCACCGCTCAACCTCGACGTGGCCCAGTGAGCAGCGCTGGTAAAGGGAGCTGCCCTGGCCCCCGCACGAACTGGGAGCCTCCACTGGGGCGGAGGGGACCCGGGCTAGCCGGTCCAAACCCAGTGAATTGCACCATCCACCAGGCTCAACGGCTCTCTGCTCACATCGCCCACAGCCCGTACAGCCAGACCCAAGACTCCCAACATCAGCAAGGCGAGAGGATTACCCGGGGCTGTTCCAGAGAGGCCGCCCCCAACCGCGGTCCAGTTCCCACAGTTATTTTCATCGCCACCGCAGTCTCGCTCTGGTCTGCTGTGCGGGCCCCCCTCCTAGGCCTCGGCGGGCCCGGCTTGGTGACTGCGAGGAGCAGGAGTGAACTTCTGGACCCCCCCGGCACGGACATTGCACCCCGACTATGGTAGGGCGGCACCTGCTGCAACATTGAGCGCACCCCCCAGGCCCCGTGGCACGGCAGCTTACCAGCAGGGCTCTCCATGGCCGACACCAGTTGTGGGGGCACACACCCACCTCCCCACCCCCATCAGACAAAACAGAATGCCTGGTGGGTCCCGAGGCCACGCAGGTGGAGCCCCATAACCGTCATCATCAAACTGGGGGTGAGACCCTTCCTGCCGGCTCTCCAGGCCCCTGAGCCCCTGAGCAGCCCCACACCGCCCAGCAGCGCAACCCACCTCCTAGGTGTTGAGACTGTGACGGGGTGTGCTCGACACAGTCACCCCCCCTCCTCCATCGGACAAATAAGAGAGCCTGGAGCCCACACCAGAGGGGCTCCCACCCGGGCCAAACGGCCCGTGGACTCAGGTGGAGCAACAACAGGGGGGCCAATTGCCCAAAAACACACTCTCCCCGCGGTCTCCCCATCCTCAATTAACCAACCTTAGAGGAGGCCCCGCTGTGGGACCCTAGCATTCTCTGCAACCACCGGGAGGTGGCCTGACAGCCGCCAGCTACTCAATCGGCCCTCCAGAGCCCCAGAACTGCCTTAAGACTCCAGGAAGATCCTGAAACCCGGTGTCCTCTACAAGAGCAACTGGGCAAGTCAAACACCAGTCCTAGGAAATCCCCAAAGCAAAGGGACAGAGTCTGGGAGAGGGGTGAGCCCCACACCAACCAAATCAGAAACTAGGCACGAAAAGGTCGAGCCCATCCTCGGCAGCCTCAAGGCAAACACAATAGAATGTCCAGGAACCTCAAGCTCACCAAACAGACGGACATTGCCACCCTGCTCTCTACAACCATGGTGGGGAAACCAAAGAAAGGGGAGCGCAACTAAAACGCAAACCCAGGTTCACACCCAGAACCTGGTCCCGAACAGCCCGCCCAAGCAGTCACAAAAGCTGATCTCCAGCATCCCCTGTCCTCTATCAGCAAGAAATACCAAAAAGGTACTAAGGAACTAAAAAGCAAAATCTCAACCCTAGACAAGCGAGTTGGGGAAATAGAAACCAGAACTGAAGAAATTGAAATGACTCTCTATGAACAAAACTTCGAAATCAGAGTGGGGATGGACAGGTTTATCGCGCTCGAGGCCGGGTGTGATGCCCTCGAGAATAAACAGGAAGACGCAGAAAATAGATCTAGGTGCAACAACATCTGCCTGAGGGGAATCCCAATAGCGTCCCTGAAGAAGAACTTGGGGCCTATGTCAACGATGTATTCTGCTTCATCTTAACACTCCCAGACGAGGCTCCCTTAGAACTCGACAGAGTGCACAGGGTCAGGGCTAAGCAAAACTCGGCCTCCCCTCCGGATGTCCTCGGAAGGGTCCACTTCTATAGAATCAAGGAAGAAATCATGCGCGAGGCCACAAGCTCGGCCCGCATTCACTTCTGAGATGCCGCAATATCTCTGTACCAAGACCTTGCAGCTGACACCCTAGCAAAGAGGAAGGCTCTTAAAGCAATGACTGAATGGCTCCGGGAAAGGAAAATCACCTATCTTTGGAGCCTCCCCACGGCTCTCTCGTTCATGTGGGAGGGCAAGCCTCGCCTCATCCCTTCCCTTAGAGAAGCAGAGGGCTTCATGAACCCCAAAAGCGAGACGGACGACCCCAAAAAATCCACACACAATACGGCGGGGTCTCAATGGGAACCCCTCAAATCCTGGACCCGGGTAGAAGGACGTCGCAGACTGCGTGGCTCCTCGACCAAATGCAAGAAGAGTAACAACCGTTAAGAGAGTCCTCTTCCCCAGCGGCTAAGGCCCGAAGGAACTTCCAGCTCACACCCCTCCCAAAATCCATCTGGCAGGGAGTAAGTCAGAGACGACCTGCACTTGACGAAAGTCATGCACCCTTCAACCCATCTGACCCCCGGGCCAGATCACTCAGACAGCTCAAAGAGGTGCCCGACAGGCTGGGGGGGGGCTTGAACACCCACAGAAGCTCTTGCAGCCACAATACCTAAGAAATGAACACCGAAAATTCTCCTATTTCACTATTTAATCAAGAGGCACAGTTGCCTCCAGTCGCTTTAGCGCAACGGTCCGGTCAACTGCCCCATCCGGAAAACCTGAAGTTTGTTTGGAGGGGTGAGGGGGGAAATTGGAGGGGGAGGTCCTGGGGAGGGGGGAGAGACCCCACGAAGGGAGAGGAACCATGGAAAAGGGAACCAACAAGGCGAGAACAAACCACCACCACGGAAGACAATAAACCAAACAATCACTGGCTCAACAGATGGGTTCTCAAGATAAAACACTCACCATAACGACCTGGAATGTGCAAGGTCTGAACGCCCCAAGAAAGCTGAAATGGGTGGAGCACAGACTGGACCAACTAGCGGCTGATATCGTATGCCTTCAAGAAACCCACCTCGTTGCTGCTGACGAAAAACCGATACGTTTCAGGCGCTACCCAAAATGCTACTTCGCCTCAGCGAGCCAGAAAAAAAGGGGAGTCGCGATCCTGCTAAGCCATAACCTTCCGCTAGCCCAGATTACTACCAAAAGAGACCCGGAGGGCAGATACCTACTACTAAAAGGCCTCCTTGTCGAACTTCCGATCACCGTAATGGCAATCTATAGCCCAAACAAGGAGCAGGGCCATTTCCTCCGTAACTTCCTTCCAGTCATCGCAGCCTTCTCGGACGGTCACTTCTTAATCGGGGGAGACTTCAACCTCCCCCCAGACCCAAGCACCGACAAGACGCTCCCCCCCTTGAGGGAGGACTTCATCAAAGTCCTTACCATGACCGAATTCTTAAGGGAAACAGAGACGATTGACATATGGAGACTACTCAACCGTGAAGAGAGGGACTACACATTCTTCTCCCATGTTCACGAGGGTTATTTGAGGATCGACCTGCTGCTGGCCGCGGGTACGCTGGTCCCCTATGTGGAGGAGGTCCAAATCGGGCACATTGTGACCTCAGACCATGCCCCGGTCACCATGAACCTACTAATGCAGGGCTTTCCGAAGCCCACCCAAAGGCAATGGAAAATTCAAGACCAAATCCTGTCGGACATAGCCACCAGTTCAAACTTAACCGAAGCACTCCAAAACTACTTTACGGAAAACACGACCCCAGACTCCCCAGTGGCAACTGTATGGGACGCATGAAACCAGTTATCTGTGAGGTGGCATTGGACGCAGCAGCAAGGCTCAGACCACAAAACCAACTGCAGCAACTCAGGCTGGAGAAGAGAGTAGGAGAATTGGAAAACAAGCTCAAAAAGCACCACACCAAAGCAACAAACCGAGAACTTAAAAGAGCAAAAGTGGCCCTGGAAATGCATTTAGCGGACTGGGCGGCCAGAGCCCTAACCTACACTAAGCAATTTTACTACCTCAACAGCAACAAAGCAAACCACCTGCTGGTGCACAAACTAAAGAAACTACAAACAAGGAATTACATCCAATGCCTGGCCGATAAAAACAGCAACCTACATCACACGGAGGCAGAAAAGCTCAAGATAATGGTACAACACCATGAGGAGATCATGACCATGCCCCCGACACCGAGCTCGTCCCTGGCACACTTTCTGGCCTCAGTCCCAAAGAAACCACCACACCACCTACTGGCAGATCTAGAACGGCCAATTACAGTGGAAGAAGTAGGAGAGACGATCCGCCTCCTGAAAAACACGACCCCGGTACCAGATGGGCTGACAGTTAAAATATACAAGAAATTTGCCTACCTACTAACACCCAACTGGCAAGCCTATTCAACTTGATCCACCACTGCCTCCATGGAAGAATCGTTAACGGTACTTATCCCAAAACCCGCGAAAAACCGGGCACAATGCGGGCCATACAGACCCATAGCACTGCTAAACAATGGCGCCAAAATATTCACAAAAATCCTGGCAAACAGACTGGCGCCCGCTCCTCCCAGACATTATTCACTCAGACCAAGTGGGCTTCATACCAGGGCGGATACCAGGGCAGAGCACCCAGGACAACATCTGTAGAACTATCGAGTAATTGAGTCAGCAAACAGGATGGGCTCGGAACTGACGGTTCTCTCCCTGGACGCACACAATGCATTTGACATGCTTGACTGGTGCTACATAAGGGAAACTCTACTTCCCTAAGGCTTTGGTCCGAACCTCGTAAAGTGGATACTAGCCAACTACCACTGCCCTACCATGAGACTGCCTAAACGGTGCCAGATCGGACAAAATCAACATAAACAGAGGCACCAGGCAGGGATGCCCCCTGTCCCCACTCATATTTGCCCTGTCTATGGAGCCATTTGCTAACTCAATCAGCCTCAACCCAGCAATACAAGGCCTTACAGTCAATGGATAGTCTTATAAAGTGGCCCTATATGCGGACGACGTGCTACTAACGGTTACCCAAACAAAGCAATCCATGGAGGCCCAATGGCAAGTACTAGAAGAATTCAAAGCAACCTCTGGGATCACAGTAAACATCGCGAAATCCATAGCGATGGGCATCAACGTGCCGAAAAAGCTCAAGATGACCTTGGAGGCCGAATAGCTGATCCCATCGGAAAAGTCAAGCATCAGCTACCTAGGAGTCCAGATACCCATCAAAACGGGGAAAATATATAAGGCAAACTTCCCCCCATTGCTTAAAGAGTTGAAAAACAATCTGGTGCGCTGGCGGAAACAAGAAATCTCGTGGTTCGGCCGGATCACAGTGCTGAAGATGAACTTAATCCCGAGGTTGCTATACTTCAGACTTGCCCTCCCAGTAACCATCCGGAAAAAGGCCCTCCAAAAGCTTCAGTCAGACATCCTACACTACGTCTGGGAAGGAAAGAAGTTACGCATTACAAAGCGCATCATGCTCCGGAGCACTGCGACGGGCGGCCTAGGAGTCCTGGACGTGGCCAGGTATAACCTCGCAGCTCAGCTCTCCCCAGCCTTTGCATGGAAACTAACCACCAATCGACCCCTGTGGTTGCAACTGGAAGAAGATTGGAGCAAGACCCCGATCAAAGCTCTACCTCACACGAAAGAGCCCAATGGCACCCAGGACCCGGGCCCACTGCCAGTGACGAGAAACATGGTGACTAACTGGAAAAGGGCGGCCCACCTATGGAAATGTAGGAGCATGACGGGACCATTCTCGCCAATCTGGGACAACCCGGACTTGTCACCAGGAATCCCACCAAACAATTTTGCACAGTGGAGAGACGGCGGCCTAAGAACTATGGCAGACTTCTTTGAGAACGGACACCCACTGAACCTCGAAGAGTGCAAAGCCAAATTCCAGATCACAGAGACAGAGAGGTTGCGGAATACGCAACTGAGACACTGGCTATCGAGTGAGTCCACTAGGAAGCATGGCAGCAGAGAAATAACAGCGCTAGAACACACACCCACAGCTAACCCTCAGAGGTGGAAAATATCCACCCTCTACAAACTCCTGGACAGGATGGACCCAACCAAAAAAGAACCACACATGCTAAAATGAGAGAAAGACATAGGAAGAGTCATCGACCCGGAGGGGTGGGAGCCAAATCTGGACCCAAGCACACAAAAGCTCAAACTGCGTAACAAACAAAGAAGGGGCGTTAAAAGTTTGTTCAGGTGGTACCGCACCCTAGAGATCTTAAACAAATGTAATCCAGCTATTCCCACACATTGCAGGAGGGGCTGTTGGGCCTCGGGTCGCTGTTCCACCTCTTTTGGACTTGTCCAAAAGCCACTCAGTTCTGGAGAAACATCCTGGAACAAATCAAATCAACAACAGGTCTACCTATCCCCTGGGACCCGGGAATTTCCCTTCTTGGGGCGATGAGGGAAGGCCAACTGCCCCTAACAGGCTGTATGGCAGACCTCTGCTCGCACATTCTGATAGCCGCCAAAATTTCAATCGCCAGATTATGGAAAAACCCTGATGGCCCATCCACGCAAATGTGGTGGTCCAAGTGCTGGGAAATAGTAGCAGCGGAAAAGATCACAGCCATCAGATTTGGTAACAGCCAAGTTCGATCGAGTCTGGGCCCTCTTCCTGAACTACACACAACAATTCCCAGGAGTAGCAAGACAGCCCCCTACTCTGCATTTGATGGAAAGCCAGGACT